>NW_026515588.1:367142-734284 GCF_027406575.1 Nycticebus coucang | reverse complement strand
CATATACCACAGCTTGTTAATCCATTCCTGGGTTGGTGGGCATTTAGGCTGTTTCCACATTTTGGTGATTGTAAATTGAGTTGCAATAAACAGTCTAGTACAAGTGTCCTTATGATAAAAGGATTTTTTTCCTTCTGGGTAGATGCCCAGTAATGGGATTGCAGAATCAAATGGGAGGTCTAGCTTGAGTGCTTTGAGGTTTCTCCATACTTCCTTCCAGAAAGGTTGTACTAGTTTGCAGTCCCACCAGCAGTGTAAAAGTGTTCCCTTCTCTCCACATCCACGCCAGCATCTGCAGTTTTTTTTTTTTTTTGTAGAGACAGAGTCTCACTGTACCGCCCTCGGGTAGAGTGCTGTGGCGTCACACGGCTCACAGCAACCTCTAACTCCTGGGCCTACGCGATTCTCTTGTCTCAGCCTCCCGAGCACCTGGGACCACAGGTGTCCGCCACAACGCCCAGCTATTTTTTTTTTGGTTTTTGGCCGGGGCTGGGTTTGAACCTGCCACCTCCGGCATATGGGACCGGCACCCTACTCCTTGAGCCACAGGCGCCGCCCCTATTTTTTTGTTAGTTTGGCCGGGGCTGGGTTTGAACCCGCCACCCTCAGCATATGGGGCCGGCACTCTACTCACTGAGCCACAGGCGCCGCCCAGCATCTGCAGTTTTGAGATTTTGTGATGTGGGCCATTCTCACTGGGGTTAGATGATATCTCAGGGTTGTTTTGATTTGCATTTCTCTAATATATAGAGATGATGAACATTTTTTCATGTGTTTGTTAGCCGTTCATCTGTCATCTTTAGAGAAAGTTCTATTCATGTCTCTTGCCCATTGATATATAGGATTGTTGGCTTTTTTCATGTGGATTAATTTGAGTTCTCTATAGATCCTAGTTATCAAGCTTTTGTCTGATTGAAAATATGCAAATATCCTTTCCCATTGTGTAGGTTGTCTCTTTGCTTTGGTTATTGTCTCCTTAGCTGTACGCAATCTACCTATTCAGTGCCATTCCTATCAAAATACCAACATAAGTACTTTCAAGATTTGGAAAAAATGATTCTGCATTTTGTATGGAACCGGAAAAAAACCCGTATAGCTAAGGCAGTTCTTAGTAACAAAAATAAAGCTGGGGGCATCAGCATACCAGATTTTAGTCTGTACTACAAAGCCATAGTGGTCAAGACAGCATGGTACTGGCACAAAAACAGAGACATAGACACTTGGAATCGAATTGAAAACCAAGAAATGAAACTAACATCTTACAACCACCTAATCTTCGGTAAACCAAACAAGAACATACCTTGGGGGAAAGACTCCCTATTCAATAAATGGTGTTGGGAGAACTGGATGTCTACATGTAAAAGACTGAAACTGGACCCACACCTTTCCCCACTCACAAAAATTGATTCAAGATGGATAAAGGACTTAAATTTAAGGCATGAAACAATAAAAATCCTCCAAGAAAGCATAGGAGAAACACTGGAAGATATTGGCCTGGGGAAAGACTTCATGAAGAAGACTGCCATGGCAATTGCAACAACAACAAAAATAAACAAATGGGACTTCATTAAACTGAAATGTGGATTTCTTAACATGGCTTTTTACTTCATCTAGCCATCAGGGAGACTTTCTACAGGTCATCTAGCAAGCCAGGATGCCAAACATGTGATATAGTCATGGAGCTGATGCCCTTTCACCCAGGATATCGCAAATCTTGGTCACACTCAGTGGAAGGGATTCCACAGAACTATGACCATGTGGAGTTGAGAATCACAGGAGGATTGCCTTAGAGTTTGTCTACCACCGTCTTCCCTCTGGACCAAAACGATCAGCATCTCTCTCACTTACAAAATACATTCATCTACTCCCAGGATTCCCAAGAGATGTTTCCTATTATATAAGCCATTCAAAGTCAAAATCTGAACAGCTAAGTCAGTTCTAGATATGGAGGAATTCCTCTACTTGTGGTTCCATTTATTTAGTGCAGCGGTTCTCAATCTGTGGGTTGCAACCCCTTTGTAACAATGAAAATACATCCTGCATATCAGATATTTACATTACGATTCATAAAAGTAGCAAAATTACAGTTATGAAGTAGCAACAAAAATAATTTTATGGTTGGGGGTCACCACAACATGAGGAACTGTATTAAAGGGTCGCGGCATTAGGAAGGTTGAGAACCACTGCTTTAGTGGTTTATGACAACTAAAAAAACTAATTTGACTGTTCAGCAGCTCTATGCTTGGTGTTCATATGCTTGTGTCATCAATTGCCTCTTCTTGAGCTTGAACAGAACCTATAACACAACTTGCTTATCAACAGTGAAATACGGCAAAGGTGGTGGGATGTTACTACTAATATTACGTGATGTGATTTGAGACTTTTCCTGGCAGACTTGCTCTAGATTATAGTCTTATGAAGCCCTCAGCAGAGGACCCAATGATCTATACCTGGACTCCAGACCTATGGAGACACTAAGAAAGTAAATGAGTTGTTTTAATTTGCTGAGTTTGTGGTACACAGCAATAGTAACGAATACAATATGAAATAGCTTAATGCATTCTCTCAACAGCCCTATGAAGTGAGCATTATTATTCCTTTTCATACTTCCAAAGGTACATGAAGCATTAAGGTATTTTCCCCAAGTCACCTAGACAGTTATGAAAAAATGGAAAATGCCATGAAGGCTATGTTAAACAGTTTGATGAAAATCTTTCAGATTGTATATGAAACCAGCACATTGTACCCCTTGACTGCACTAATGTACACAGCTATGATTTAATAATAAAAAATAAATAAATAAATCGTAAGAGAGAAGAAAAGGAATCTTTTCCTGACCAGATCTAAGACTAATGGGTGGGCGGCGCCTGTGGCTCAGCGGGTAGGGCGCCGGTCCCATATGCCGGAGGTGGTGGGTTCAAACCCAGCCCCAGCCAAATTAAAAACAAAAAAAAAGACTAATGGGTAAGACCCCATAACAAAAAACAGATTTATAAGAGAAAAACATACACATTTATTTCTTAAGTTTTATATGAAAAAAGAGCTTCAAAGAAATGAAGACCCCCTGCAAAAAGAGAAATCTGTATGTTTTCACAAAGTTATGCAAAGATACAATTGGAATACAAAGGTCTGATCCACTGGTATTAAATTAGAGTAGCATGTCTCGAACCTGGTCCAAACCTACTTAAGTCTGTTTTCAGAATTTGCATCTTCCCTGTGACATTGCACAGTAATTTTTTTGAAATTTCATAAAGATCAAAAGAAGATTTAGTGAACATTTTCTATAGATTGAGATTTGTCACCTGTGACTATAATTAGGTAAAAATTAAACCTTTTTTTTTTATTGTCTCTTCAGTCAAGGGGAATGATTTTAAAAATTAATTACAGGTTATCTATATTTTCTCCATCAGAGGCCTTTCCATTAGTGCTGATTATTCGTGTATAGATTATTCAGATCACCTTGGCATTTTTCTTTACCCTCCAGCTACCTGTCATTTGTTTCCTCCCTTGGAAGCTGTCCAAGTTCATGGAGAGGAGGGGAATCTCAAACTGATCTTAATAGCAGCTCTTGTAAATATGCAGCTGTGAGGAAAGAGTGAGCAAGTCTGGTCTGACATATTTATCATCTGTGAATTTCAATTATCCATCTGATCTCCATCCTCCATTAGACTGAATAGTTGAGAATTGAATTCAACAAACCTTAGAGATACTTTTATAGTCTTTAATATTTAACACTAAGGTAATGGGATCATAGCATGGAAATTTTCAAAACAATAGCAAACATATAAGTAAAAGGAAGCAATCATTTTCTCTTGTTTTATCCCAGTTCCTATGAGATATACAGGCTCAAATACAAATACTATAGTATTCTAATGATCCGATGAACATTTAATGTTTTTTTCCACAGCTACTTAGAATTTTGGCTCAAGCCTGAGATCATTAAATAGTTGTAATGATATCAACAGATGCATTATCCTCAACCAGATGCAAATATAATTGGAATTAAAATGCCATGTTCATTTTTGTTATGTCATTTTCAGTAGGAATAAATTTTAAATGGATTGTTCCATTAAAACTATATAAACACTGGGTCTATGTCTAAAGAACACCAGTATTTTCAACAAAAAACTGCTTTGATGGCTAAAAGATTTTTTTTCTTTTCTGTAAATATTTATAAATACACGTATGATATAAATTAACCAATCTATTCATAGATGGATACACAGATAAAAGTGAATTTTGGTACAATTTTAGAATGCAAAGGAAAAGCATTATGTCTTACAAAGATATAGAATATTTAAATCACTGTCTTGAGAGAAAAGAGTTACAGATTGACGGAATGAATTTAAATTTTGTTTTCTCGGGTGAATAGACTGCAGTTTTGTTTTGTTTTGTTTGAGACAGAGTCTCACTATGTTGCCCTCGGTAGAGTGCTGTAGCATCACAGCTCACAGCAACCTCAAACTCTTGGGGTAAGTGATTCTCTTGCCTCAGCTTCCCAAGTAGGTGAGACTACAAGTGCCCGCCACAATGCCCAGCTATTTTTTTGGTTATGGTTGCCATTGTTTGGCAGGCCCAGGCTGGATTTGAACCCACCAGCTCCAGTGTATCTGGCTGGCGCTCTAGCCACTGAGCTACAGGTGTTGAGCCTATAGATTGCAGTTTTATAATTAAAAAAGAATATGTTCAGGTTAGATCCTCTCTGAAGAGGGTCTGAAAGAGGGTCTGGAAGAAAAGGAAAAGAGTAAGCAGCATATGAAATAGTACTTTAAAATGATCTCAAGATTTTATGCTTCTTGGTCACTTTATCATTTTTGTATTTTTCTATTTTCAAAAAAATTTACAACAAGCATATATTAATTTGTAAACCAAAAAAACTCCCAAAATCTTATTTATAAAAAAACAGTATGAAGGTCAAATTGGATGGCTTGCTTAACAATATTGTTTTCATATGTTGAGAATAGTCAAGTGATGGTTTCAGTGGTGTTAAGTACTTTATAAACATTTCCCTGTATCTATCCTTACAGCAACCTTGTAATGTTATGGTCATTTTCAGATGAGGAAAATGAGAATCAAAAATAGATTAAATAATCCACACAAGTTCTTAGAGCTGTCCAGGGGTCCTCAAACTACGGCCCGCGGTCCACATGAGGCGGTGTGATTGTATTTGTTCCTGTTTTGTTTTTTTTTTTTACATCAAAATAAGATACGTGCAGTGTGCATAGGAATTTGTCCATAGTTTTTTGGTTTTTTTGTAAACTGTAGTCCGGCCCTCCAACGGTCTGAGGGACAGCGAATTGGCCCCCTGTTTAAAAAGTTTGAGGACCCCATACTTAGTCGAAAAATTGCTCATCGTTTCATAAAATATCAATGCTGTATTTCAGGAAAGAAGTGAATTATTGACGTAGTTTTTGTTTATTAGTGAATTTCTGGAAATTTTGATTTGCAAATGCTGATTCTTTGTGAAGAAAATTTTAATTTGGTTGGTAATAAAGGCTTTTCCTATGGAGAAAGTTAAAAATGAGAAGAGAGTTTTCTACACGTCTTTCACACTTGAGTTTATGGTGATCCGGTCACTGCAGCAGAAGAGTGTGAGCATCTCCACAGGGGAGTCTTCTTATTGATAAACCCATCAAGATATTTCAATATAAAAAATAAGCATACTCATAGTTATGCTTGAGAGCATAACTATGCTCACTAGGTTATGAGCATAGTTCAGAAATGATGGGGGGGAAATCTAAAATTACCCCAGACCAAAATATTTTAAATTGATTTCTGGCAAATTTTTTCATATAATTCCCCATAACACAGCCTATTCATCCCCGTCTCTAAACATTCACCCTCCTGTGCAGAACTTTGCCTTCTATTCAGAAATGCTCAAATTCAATTTAATCTGTATTTGTTATTTACCCACGTGCACCTTACCTGTGTAAACCAGTTCCAAAATATCAACACTTTCATTTTTCTTTGGGTACTGATTACAACCAGAGATTTTACACACACTCATATACCTGCACCCACACATGCTCTAGACTCAAGAGAATTTTCAATAAATATATATCAATTACTGCTGTATGATTAAAACTATGTTAGCAGTTGTTGAATCTGCCATTTACCACAAATATTAAATAAGAAATCTACAGGTGTTGTTACATGATGCAACAGAGAAAAATATCTTTGTTTTTGAAAATAATCCTATTTTTTTCTTTATGTAAAATGACTCGCTTTCAGGCAGATTGGAAAAAGGACTAGAGGAGGAAATGTTCTTTGAATGCCCACAAGCATCAGCAGCTGTGAAGCCTAGTAATGAAGCATTTGGCCCTCATTTGGCACTGCTGGCTCTTGAGAGGATTTTCTTACAAAAGATCAGCTATTTGATGGGTTCCACAGGCTACGCTGAACATCCACATATTGGCATCTGCACGCTGCTGAATGTGATGGTGTACATCCTGCGTGGCACAGTGCCCTCTCACAGATGGGCCCAGGTGTTGGCACCACCGATATTGTCATTACATTGAAGTGTTAGGTACTAGATTTCTTTCCTTGAGTGTCAAATTGCTATTTGTAAAGCAACTTCACTCTTGTGAGGAATAACAGTAGGCATTTTCAGGATTTCATTCTAGCTGAAAGAGACAGCGAACAACAACTATAAAAATTAATAATGAGATGTATTCTTCTGTTCCTAAAATTTAAAGTGAAACAGCAGATGGAATTATCCCAGGCTCAGTTTTCTAGCTAAAACATAAGAAGGGGTTACATCTAATCTGATATTTATCCTGTGTGATTCAGTTTCAAGATGAGAGGGGAGGTACATTTCACTGGCGTTAAATGAAATAGAAGGAATGAACTGATTGGATAAGTTATTAAGCACTGAACACATTAACGGATGTAATGTATTAACTATCCATTAACAGATAGTTACAATGCTATCTAAAGGCAGAGGGAAATCCTGCCACTAGTTTTCATTTCCAAATGAAAATTGTAAATTCAACTGTCTTCAAAGATTGACAGAGAGAATATTATCCTAAGTCATTTTCATTATGAGTGAAAAGTGCCCTAGCTGTGTCATTGGTAAGGTTAAACGATGTTAGTGTGTGTGCCTTTTAAATGAGCGCAGTAAATGAAAGCGAACAATTCGGTCAGAGATTTGGCTTACTGTCTACGCACACTGTGCGTTATTGTGGCGCTGCCAGCTTCTCTGAATGAAAATACAAGCGCAAATTAAACAGCTTTCTGAACCTTCAGGGTGAACAGTTGTTCTAGTGGCTTTCATACAGATGTCTAATTAATTCTTGAAGTAATCCAAATTGTTCTTTTGTGATCTATGAATAAGAATCTTTCAGAAATCCTGTGCAGAAGAAACTCAGTGAAAGTAGAAGGGATTTCATGATTAGGCTGCAGATCGCAGTTGTTGAGACCAGAACAATTTCATTATTTTCCTCATTAATATTACATTAGTAAGCTAATGAAACATTTGGGCGAATACATTATGAGTAATAAAGGCATTCATTTTATTTTTCTGAACATTCAATTATGTTAATTGGCATCTGTTATTGTTTACTGTGTGTATTTATGTATGAAAATTAAGAAACAAAACTGAACAAAAAGGTGATTTCAAATACAGCCAATACAATAAAGTTCAGCACTTTGTACACTTTTTGAAGTTTTGATATTATGGTCCATTGAAGAAATTTAAGTATATTTATATTATATTTCTATTTAAGTTCAACTTTTAAAACATTTCTTAACATATTATGGTTGTTTCGATATTAAGTGTAAGTCTCTCCATTAGAAATGAATATCATCATTTCTTTCATCAACTAAAATGAGGTAAATAGTACATAGATGAACAATTTCTAAGTATGTACTATGAGAATTTGTTAAAGTGGCTGAGTTTGGGCTTTCATAAATTATCCTTTTTTTTAGATATTCCGTGGGATAATGTAGAGTAGACCCCCGTATGAATTTTCACAGAGATTCTTACGGGACAGGTACTTGTTTCCTCTGTGTTGGCCACGCCCGATCACAGCTAGAGTACCTCTCTTCAATGGAGAAAATTTATATTAAAAAGAATTAATAGCTACCTTTTCCTTGGTTCCCATGAAAGATTCCCTTCACAAGCATGACTAATTTAGAGAGATTCCATTTAGACTTCTCTTTCAGAATTGAAGTGTTCAGTTAGTTGCCTGTTACCAAGTGAGCGTGAGTTACAAGTGGTAAGTTTTAACCACTTTCTATCAGTACATCATTTCTATGCCTGTCAATATGCTGACAATTAGAGCCCATATTCCTGCTTCCTTGTTAACTAGGCGCCAGCTCTTTGATATAGCATGAAGCCCAGAAAGCTGATTAAACCATCTAGGTGGATGAGTTAGTGGTCAACACTAAACTAGTTATTCAAAATAATTATATTAATTCTTCCTGCTTTTTCCACTTGGTATGTTATAGAATTAATGTAGTCGCAAATATTTCAGTGAATTGCTGCCCAAATGCATCCCAGGGACGTGGGCCCTAAATGGTTTTCTAAACAGTTCCAGGGCCTTCACCTCTATTCTTTATTTTCCTGGACTAAGTGACTTATGGGTTTCTGTACTAAATCTATTCAATTCACGTCAGTTTAAATGAATGTCCTATACTTCTTATTCTAAATATAAAAATGACATGTCCACCTAAAAGTTTGCCTTATTAAGTAAATTTGTGCTGTTTGCTTTTGTCAAAAAGTAGGGTTTCTGTATTAAATCTATTCAATTCACATCAGTTTGAATGGTGATTACTGTGAATGTCCTATACTTCTTAGTCTAAATATAAAAATGACCATGACCACCTAAAAGTTTGCCCTGTTAAGTAAATTTGTGTTATATGTGCTATTTGCTTTTTTCAAAAAGTAGAAACCAACGGATCATTGTGATGGTTTACTTATGTTGGCAGGTTCTACAAGGGAATTTATAAATTGTCTGTGATTACTTTGTAAAGATAAAATTTAGACTGAGTTGGGCGGCGCCTGTGGCTCAGTCGGTAGGGTGCTGGCCCCATATACCAAGGGTGGCTGGTTCAAACCCAGCCCCGGCCAAACTGCAACCAAAAAAAAAAATAGCCAGGCGTTGTGGCGGGCACCTGTAGTCCCAGCTGCTCGGGAGGCTGAGGCAAGAAAATCGCTTAAGCCCAGGAGTTGGAGGTTGCTGTGAGCTGTGTGAGGCCATGGAACTCTACAGAGGGCCATAAAGTGAGACTCTGTCTCTACCAAAAAAAAAAAAAAAAAAATTTAGACTGAGTTTATGTATCATTTTGGATGCCATTATTCATCATAGTTAAATATTAGACTCATCTAAATTACACTTAGATATACTATTTTTATATAGATAGAAATTTTTGCTTAAGATACTGTTGTTTATTCTCACATGAAGGACAATGAATCACAGTTCTATTCCACTATATTTCTCTAAGGTTTAAATCTACTTTATAAATTTGCTGGAAGTATAAAATGCATGAATTTGTGAAAATATTTTAAACTAGCCAAGCATGAACTAGGACCTATGCTTAATTATTTGGTAAGAGTAAAATATATCTCATGAAAATATCCTATAGCCTACTTATAGTATCCTTATTAATAACAGTTCAGACTTTTATCATTTCTAATGAAGCAATATTTTCCAAAACCTTTTGTTCTGCTACCCTGAAGTTCTGTTCCCTTCTTTGTTTGTTATTGTTAAAATTTTGGCAAGTTTTAAATATCTGAAGAAATATAAATCTACATACTCAAATTTATTCTCTTTGAGCACTTTTAATTTTTTTTAATTTTTTTTTATTAAATCATAGCTGTGACATTAATGCAATCATGGGGCACCATGCACTTTATATTTTGAGAGAACGAGAGAACATTGATTCTGATTTCTGCTCAGTGTAAGAGTTAAAATGTAACATGCCACAAATGCACATGAACAAAAAATGCGAAATAATCATTTGTTTTCTCAAACTCAAGTCCCCATTAAGCTAAAACTTTAAAACTGTTTTTCAATGAAATTTGGGAACTGTCATTCATGTAATTGTTTCTCAGTACTCCTTAGATGAATGAAAAGTTTTTTTCTTCCCTCTCTCCATCTTATCTCTCTCTTTTTCTTTATGTAGTAGGGATTAAACTTTCTTACATATACACTTATACATAGCTTGATGATGGGAATATATTCTGAGAAATTCTTCCTTGGGTGACTTCATTGTTGTCTGAATATCATAGAGGGCATTTATCCCAAGCTAGATGTTATAGCCTACTACACACTAAGGCTACATGAGATACAAACCTGTAAATCATATTACTATATGGAATACTGTAGGCAACTCTAACATAATAGTAAGTATCTAACACAGAAAAGGCAAGGCCTTGTGGCAGATATGATATCACTAGGTGATGGGGAATTCTCAGCTGTATTATGATCTTATAGAACAACCATTGCATACGTAGCTCGTCATTGACCAAAACGTCGGGATGCTGTACGTGACAGTAGCATTAGAGCTGTGCAAAGTTCTCATCATGGCATTTGTTCATATTGCCTTTGCCTTTGGTCTTTGGCTGTTGATATCTACCCTGACTCTCTTTGAAGCTGAAATGCCTTAGGCTGCTCCATACTCCATTCAAATTATAAACTCAAATATGTCTTCCTTTTCCCTGAATATGAGAGCATCTAAGTTACCAAGTAACTCAGAGGGCGTCAAAAATATATATGCATTTTTAGAAAGAACAAAACTGTGTTAAAATTGTAATACTCAATATATACCAATAACAAAATATGAATACGGTCACGTTGAGCATCTCTTATAAATGCGAAAGTCAAACATAACTTGAGTATTACAAATTTCATACAGTTTTCTTTTTCCTTTCTTAAAATGTGTACACACTTCCAGCATTTTCTGTGTGTGTGTGTGTATGCATGTGTCTGTGTGTGTATATAAATTGACTGCTTTGACGTCTTTGGATTTCTTATTCCTGTTTTTGGTGGAAACAATGTGGAATAGTAGATGGAGATGTTTGCCTTTCTCTTGGTTGAATGAATGCCCTCTGATATAAGGAATGCCATTGATTCATGGAAGGAATAAGGAAATTCTTAATAACTTCGTATTGATTGGATTGTTGAATAAATATGTTTTTAAGAATGACCGGTTTCTTTCCATATGTATTCTTTCATTGGATATTTCTTGCTTTCCTGAGATTTCTTTGCAGTCTAGCCAAGAAATTTAATTTATAGAACTACTAAGTTAAATAAAACCACCAAGATGTTTTACAATGAACGTGTTTGGTATGGAGAGCTGTCCTTTTGCATCAAAGGGCTATGCTTCCCAAATAGTGAAAGCTAGAGTCACCTCAGCATTTAATAAAAAAAAAACAAAACTGTTTTACACATAGGGAGACAAAGCAAAATATCATTTCAGTAATACCCAGAGTAAAAAAAAAAATAAAACCTTACCAATATTTCATGTTTAAGATTTTGTCACATGCATTTTTTAAAAGAGTTTATTTGTAACACCTATATTTTGTGTCATACAAAAACTGTGATCAATCAATTTTCAGAACAGTTGGCTATGTTCATTCGGAAGGTGCTAAGAAAAAACTCACATAACTGAGAGCAACAAGGGCTAGAGACAATGTACATTGCAAAAGCACATTTTTCTTCATTTTTATGTATTTTATGAAATTTAATTTTTTCCAGTTTCCAAATGATAATTTTTTAAGGGAGGAAGAATAATATTATTGCACATAAAAGAAAGGATTTATAAAGATATTAGTATATTTTACCTGGAACTTCATTATATATGAAGGACTAAAGGTACAAATGAAGCTAACTATAGTATAGGAAAGTTGAAAATATGATGTAATAACGAAGACTGGTTTATCATGATAGCATTGATTAAAATCTGTGATATTGTTGTATTTATGTGCTTTAAATATATCAAATTATCTCTGAAATAAGTTCTCCACAAATCAAACACATATTCATCTTAAGTTTCACTGACTGTGCTCAAATTTAAAAGGTTTCCATGTCTTTCAAATGTTCTTAAGAGTCTTTGAAATAATGTTGCTTGGAATTAGTACTCTTGACTGTGCCATTTATTATTCCTTAAGACAACGCTTTTGTAACTGAAAATCTTTGTAGAAACTTTTAACTTAAATATTACAGAGTCTCAAAGAATATTGTCTAGTTCTAACATACAAGGTCAATAATTAAGTTCATGAACTCATCTTAGAAAAAATGCTACATATCTTATTACTGAATGTCATTAGAAATGACATTGGGGTCATTAGATCCCCAAAGGGTGTATTTCAGAGGTGACCAGCATGATATTCATCAGGAAGGTTTGTAGCACTTTCACTAGGATGAGTTTGCAAACTTAATTGTGAGACCTCAGCTGAAAGGTCTGATGGCCATTTCAGAAAGAGAGATCCAAATCTGCTTTAAATAGTGGACTAGGTGTTGGTGTCTGTACATAGTTTCCCAAGCAGAGTACCTTGAAAGGGTGTGTAGTGCAATTCAGTAAGAAGCATGCAGTACTTTCTCTACAATGAGATAGCTAATTTAATTGTCAGACATTCACATAACAACATGTTTTAACCCCAGGGAGCAATTATTTGAGTAATAGACCAAACTAGAAAAAATTAATGCTCATTCGATTCTCTGTATATTGTGAAGAAATAATATTAGTATAGCATATCTGGAGAAATGATATTTTGTGGACATTTAAAAACATACTGTACCATACCAAATGCATTTTAAACTTTTAAAAATGTTCTTGTCTTTAAAAAGAAAATGCATTTTCCTACTATGGCATATTAATGTTAAATAGAAAGACTAGAAATCTATGTGATATATGTCGTTTTACCAGAGTGGCATATATAACCTACTAACCAGTAGAATATACAAATTTGTAAAAATCATGAATTATTTCATTACTTTAAATAATTTGAAGAAAGTTTTGTTAAACATTTGATAATATTATTAAAATCATCAAAATACTTATCACATACTGTAAATCATCTAGAGTCTAGAAAAACTGTCATTGAGAGTACAAATAAAATTAGTTCATTACCTTAATTATCACAAAGTCAGCATATGTAACTGAATCTAAAATGATTTTTAAAATGAGATTTTGAGTTCAAAGTATCTAAAAAAGGGAAGTCACAGAAATAAAATTAAATAAATACCAAATTAAAAAGAAAAATGAATGGCTATTAGATTGGTAATAATTGCCAGAAACAAGAAGTGAATTCAAGTCATACCACAGGGAAATAAGATAGCACATAAATTAGACAAATGTTTAACTATTCTTGTTCTCAAATCACTAGACTGGCAATTGAAATCTGTATGAACTCTTTATCTTGCTTTTTAAAATTTCTAGCCAGATTTTATAAATTAATTGCAATTTCTAAAGAGATGTCCACAAAATTTTTCATAAACATGCCACATTTTCCTATAGTATGCACTTAATGTTTTCACTTTGGGTATTTTTTCTTATATTCTTTCTATATTTAATTCAAACTAGGTTTTTTGTGAAAAAAAAAAGACCTTTGTGTCCTCTTTTGCTATTTAATGAACTATAGAAATGATCCCTGAAAATATAGTCTTCCTTTTCTATGAAAAAAAAAATGTTTAGCTTGCCACAATCTAAAACAAGTATCATCTTTCACTGTTCTGCAGTGATAGTTTTTCAGACCACTGCTCTGAGTTGCTAAATTACTAATGTATTTTAAAACCCAGAATTTTTGTATTTTTCTTTTAATCAATCTCTTCTTTCGGCTTGATTTTAGAAACTCGTTTCTCACTTTGTAGACACCATTCCTTTTTTCTTTCAAATCCTTTATTAAGCCAAAATTTTCTGCTACTTTCAGGTGGTCATCTCTACAAGTGTAGAATATACTCCCTATTCAAGTTTAATAGCTTCAAAGGTTGATCTTTGTTATCTAATTTAAACTATAAGATCTTTGTTATCTAATTTAAACTATAAGATCTAATCTAAACTATAAGATCAGTTATTACATCCCCAATTTGGCATTATTATTTTAATAGTGCTTAAATAGTAACCATCACTAGGGAATATTCTTGCTGCCATTATTTTTCTTCCAATGTATCTGAATAATCATCATTCATGAAAATATGTGAGAAAATGGGCTTTTATGAATCTTATCTATAAACATTGTGATAACAAAATGGAAGAATTTGTACGAATGGAAGAAAATAACTGATATGGAGGGGATTATTTTAAACAAAATATGATAGTAAAACCAAGTACTATGAAGTGTCTATAATAGAATATAAAATTGTATTTACATTATGTATGAAATGCTTGATTTTATAAATACACACAGATCTTCTACACATATACAGTTCTTCCAAAACATGCATTATTGCTGCTAAATACATAGCCCTGTGATGTTTTAATTTTTTGGAAACCTGCGTATGGTACTGGAAGGTATTGTGTATTTTTGGTTCTCATGGAAGATTCATGATAGAGAGATAAAGATGTCAGACGTGTAGAGGACATAGTGAGTTATCCTATGGATAACTCAGAGTGGGAGTATAACAGTCACCAAGAATGAACAGGATCGTGCCTTCTCTAGTGCAATCTATACGGGTGGTGTAAGTACACAGTGTGTGCTCTGCAGCTCGAAGGGTGGACAGGAAATGATACTTTGTTAGGGAACACTGAAATTGGAGCCAATCCTAGAAAACAATGCTATGGGAATCAGTTTCTAAAAAACATATGCCTGCCCTTGAATGTTGAGGGGAAGATGTGGAGCAAGGCAGGCTTCTTGTAAGAAGCGAGAAAGGAGAAACCTGGCTCCTCAACACAGACTTTTTCCTTCAGAGGGCTGTACTCAAGGGGAGCCATCACCACTCACTAACAGAGATGTGTAAATGTTCGCTTTCCTCCAAATTCTCCAGCTTTCACACTTGCTGAACCATTGTTCGAATACCTTTAAGAGAGTAGAGATTGTGGATGTATTTGCACATTGTTAATGCCATGGATTTAGGAATGTGACCAGCATATATAAAGCATGCGATTATCTATTGACTGCATGAGGAATGGGAAGGGTCGCAACTATAGCCAAAGACGCTTGCCTGGCACATCTAATGACCTGGGGAGTCTGTAGCTTACATTGAATGAGTATTACATAGAGCTAAAATGGCAATTAAAACAGGGTAGGAGTTCACACATGTATAGTTGGCACAATTCACCAGGTACTAATTGTCTACTGATTAGAAGGCCTTATGCTTATTGATATAAAACAAAACAAAAAATCTTCCCTTGAATTCTTATAATCTAATTTAGAAGATTTAAGTCCCCAGAATAAAAAAATATATATATAAAATACAACAAAGGAAACAAGTAAGACACTTTCATTGTCTCCTAGGAACTTCCAGACTAATAGAGAAAAGACATATAAGAATAAGATGCTTATAATTTATTTTGATGTTAGAAGCATTTAATGCAACTCTAGATTATAGTAAACATTTATAAATTTTATTAAATGAATTAATATAATATTAAATTTATTATAAAATACAGAATAGTAGTTCAAAATTTTATATACAATGTGTAACTTGAACTGCTGGTTGATTGTAGAACTAAGAAAAGGAGAAAGTTTGTAAATACTTCTTTGGGAGATTTACGAGGGTTTTGGGAGATTTGAAACTATTAGTATCAGGTAACTTTGAAATAAATCGAGAAGGAAAAGGGCAGGCTTCTTTTGGGGCCAACACAGAAGAAGCAGGAAGATATACAAGGATGTAGATGATAGTTTCCAGGGCTAAACACTCCATGTCACCACCTACAGAGTGATGGTAACGAGGCAGATTATGGCAAGTGCTCTAGAGATGCAGGTCGATGCTATAAAACCATAGAAGAAAACAGATGCGTTCGGATGGGTTCATGAGCAAGTAGCAGACTTGGTAATGGCAGATGACAAATTCGTATAAAAATCCTAATCAGGAAGAGAATGGAAGAATGGAATTTATTGCCAGTAACTCAGAGAGTTTTTTTATTTGTAAAGTTGATAAATCTGAGGCACCATGGTGTATGTCTGGATCAATAAAGACTTTCAAGTACTTCCATCTGACAAGAACATAATTCAGTAATATTTGTCCATTCTATCACTGCATTTTATGGCATATTTCTGTAGTTATTTTATTAAGGACATAGAACTAAGGCCTTTTCAATTATCAGGGTGTGATATGGTTAATACATTGTAGAAAACCTGGAAAAAATAAAATGATGTTCACTAAATTGTGACCTAAAGTATGAACAGAATTGTGACCACATTAGCAGAAATTATATTATAATAATTAAGACTTACCACTTGTCAGAAGTATAGCTTTTAAGTTCTAACATCAAATTTACACTTAATCTTTTTGTGTGTCTAGCAGTCAATAATAAATACCACCTTACATGTCACGATTATTTTATATACAATTCCTTTGGTTTATCTTACAATTCTGCCAAAACACTTTGTTATTTTTTTGGACTCAAACGTCCTTCGAGATTCTCCCACAGGGCCCTTCGTGACAGTCTTATAAAGACACTCGTTCCTTTCACAGCAGAGTGGCATCTCCAGGGCGCAGTTTTGAACCTTACTTCCTGTTCCTTGCCATTGTTCCATACCAACCTTACAAGCTGAGCAAATGATGATGGTGGTAGGGCCCACTGGGAATCTGGGAGGCAGAGGGGAAGAGCCAGCCAAGAAGAAACATAAAATGGTATTTACGAAGTCTCTTTAAAATGGCAAGTTTTTGATCCTGTATTTCTAGATCTGGATGAAACCTCCTGAGTATTGGCAAAAGTCGACTTTCTTTACAAGGTACATACTCCATTGAGAAGAAACTCTGGCAAGTGCTAATTAAATACAACCAAAATTTCCTCATCCTTGTATGTTTAAAGTTTGATTATTTTTATAAAAAAGAACTTTCATAATTAAAAAACAATGGCTTAATGATAAACCTTAATTAACAGGTATTTATAAACATTGTCAAATTATCTATAATGTAGGAAATTTAGAAAACACTGAAACATTTTGGAGGTTTCAGTTGGCATGAAAAATGTTAGAGACCTTCAATGACGGGAAATGATCACAAGTTCATTGTGCTGCTTCCTTTGATCGTTTTTCAATGTGAAGTTAAATCTTTCAAAGCTGCTAATTCTCATTCAAAGTGCAATGTACACAGCCCTACTATGAAACTAATTTGGGACTCTCACATGAAAGCTATAACCCAGCTACAACTTAACAATAGGGGGAAGTGGGAAAGGGGGGAGTGGGTAGAGGGAGGGGAATCGGAGGGATCACACCTGTGGTGCATATTACAGGGGTATTTGCGAAACTTGGTAAATGTAGAATGTAAATGTTTTGGCACAGTAACTGAGATAACACCGGAAAGGCTATGTTAACCACTGTGATAAAAATGTGTCAAATGGCTTATGAAGTGAGTGTATGATGCCCCATAATCATATCATTGTATACAGTTATGATTTAATAAAAAAAAAAAAAAAAACAAAGTGCAGAGGAGCAGAGGAGTTCCAGAGAACTTAAATCACATCTGTAAGTGTGTGTAATAGCATCCACGGTTATTTCACAGTAATTTAGAAGGCCACTTTCAGGATGACTGACTCATTCTAAGTATTATCATAGAAAACCTGTAAAAAAAAAAAAAAGGACTGCTCTTTGCATTTTAAACTTGAGAGACGCAGTTAAAATTTTAACAGTTTTTTTACAGAAAGAAGATCATTATAGTTAGGCATTGAAAGAGACAAAGAAAACAAAATATAAACAAAGTACAATGAGAAAATGTAGCAAAAATCATTCTACATTGTCTCTTTGCTGGTGTATTTGCTACATTCCCTGCTGTTAACCAGCATCTAAGTTATTTTCAAAGACGGGAAATTTCAATGTGTAAAATGTATTATAGAAGACAAAGTGCTTTGGAAGAACGAATTTTCTTGCAGACAAAATAGGTGCATAGTCAATTTTATGGTAGAATATTTTACAACACTATAAAATCTGTAAATGTACCCCTGCTTCTGTAAAAAATGTCAAATATAGAAAGAAAAAAGAAAAGGAGAGGGAGAGGCAGGAATAAAGAAAGAAGACTGGATGATGGAAGGGACAAAGAAAAATATTAACAAAAGGTGGGTAGAAAAATGGGGGAAAGGGATGAGGAAGAAAAGAAAGGATAAGTGTAAGCAGCATTTGTTAAGCTGAATGGGCAGAATTTGGGGTTGGCATCATCAGAAAATACTTTAATATGACTGAAATGTCCCGTAATGTGGTAGTCGGGCAGTACTGCAACTTGGTTTTTCTCAGGGGAGTGGGGTGGAGGCAAAACCTGAGTCAGAATAGGCAGGATGCTTATTTACGAAGGTATACTTTTGAATTACTTTTGGAAATTAGGAAATTAAAACAGCACATGCCTACACTGATAACATCTGGATATTTATCCCCTCAAAATTGCAGTTGAAATTTGATCCTTAGCATTGGAAGTAGGGTCTCGTGAGAGATGTTTTGATCATAGGGATAGCTTGGTACAGGTAAGTTGGTTGTTGTCCTTGGTTCTTGGTAATGACTGAGTCTTCATTCTCTTAGTTTCCGTGAGATCTGCTTGTTAAAAAGAGTCTGTAACAACTGTCCCCTCTCTCTTTCCTCTCCTCTCACAGTGATTCCCTGCTCCTTTTCCTCTTCCACCATGAATGGAAGCTACGTGAAGCCCTCATGAAGCAGATGCTGGCACCATAGTTCTTGTATAAGCTACAGAACCATAAACCAAATAAACCTCTTTTCTTTATTAATTACCCAAACTCAGGTATTCCTTCAGGACAATGCAAAATGGACTAAAGTATAGACCTTTCTCCATCATCCAGTTATCTGATTTGGGCTACCGCAGGTAGGTGCATGACCCACCATAGACTGGGTCTCTGAAGCTAGGGTAACAGATGAAAGGGAATGAGAGTTGAAAGCTGTCTGCTGATAGCACTCTGAGGAGGTAGGAAAAAAAATCATGCTAGAAGGGGGATATGTCCATCAAATTCCATCCCTTATGCCACTCAATCTATTTTTTAGCATAAATTAAAGCATGTCTTTCAGAATGTCTGAGGGGCTGTCTTCATGGGGGGAAATTAGAAGAGAAAAGTTGGTGGAATGAACTATAGTACCCATACACTTGTCTTGGTCCCACACCTTGTAAGTATTTTCTTTTCTAGTTGACTATCCATTTTAAATTTCTTTCATTTTTTTTTGTGACTGCCACAGCTGATCTTTGTGATTTCCTAGTGCCATAGTACACTCTCTTTTCTTGGAGGGGTGCGCTTCCTGGTCACTGTGCTTTCCTCAGGGTGCCCTTGTGCACAATAAAGTACCAAGAATCAATCAAATGGATTGCCTAGGTGATAAACATATTTCTCTCTGCCTTTCTGTTTTACAGCATATTCTGATGATCATAGTTAATTATACTTTCAAGAATGGAGATCTATTTTCTTTTTTTTTTTTAAATTCTTTTTTTTTTTTTGTAGAGACAGAGTCTCACTTTATGGCGCTCGGTAGAGTGCCGTGGCATCACACAGCTCACAGCAACCTCCAGCTCCTGGGCCTAAGCGATTCTCTTGCCTCAGCCTCCGGAGCAGCTGGGACTACAGGCGCCCGCCACAGCACCCGGCTTTTTTTTGTTGCAGTTTGGCCGGGCCGGGTTTGAACCCACCATCCTCGGCATATGGGGCCGGCGCCCTACTCACTGAGCTACAGGAGCTGCCCGGAGGTCTATTTTCTTAACACCTTGTTCCTTTGCAAAAGAAATATAGAAATACAGAGTTCCCAGGTGACAGCTGTAGGTAGAATCGAATGGGACACTCACTATGTTCCTTGGAAAATTATTTCTTCTTTGGCAATCATGATCCTTACACCAGGCCAAATTTGCAGAAATTTCATAAGTAGGTCATGGAGGTGATTGTAATGTATATCCCTTTGCTTTCACTTTGTGGTTCTGATTGATGTGTTTTTCCTTTTTGACACATTACATCACACACGTCTTTGATTCCAAGTGTATACTACTTCTGAGAGTATGTGCCTCATCTGCTAAAGTACAGCCTTTGAGCTGGAACTGTAGTTGTGACTTCTACAGATTGTTGCAAAGCTTTCTCAGTCCTGTAGCTTCTATATATGGTATAGATCCTGTGTTTTGAAACCTCCTCCCACTTTTTTTTGCTATAAGGTAGGCAATCTGGTTTGACACACTACAATGTGGGATTCTATACTGGTGCATCGAAGTTTGGTAAGTCTTCAGACAGTGATAGTAGCTGAGTCCCGATAGGGAGAAGAGCAAACCCACATCAGATTATCTTCTTCTGCCAGAATGCTTTCTTGCTTAGAATTATCAAGCTCCTGTGAAGTAGCCAGGTGGTCTCTTTGAAGGATGGTGCCATATTGGTAACAAAAGCTTGGTCTCTTTGGCTGGCAAGTGATGTCGTTAGCAGCAGCACCACTAGATCAACCTTGATAAATGTGTTCACGTTGTTGAACTTAGGATAACCTCCATTCCTGCCACCATGGTCCCTTCCTCATGTATCCATGGTGCCAGAATGGTGATGACCTATCACAAAAAGAGCTAAATAATGTCAATTTGCCAAATTATTCTGTCTATTTGGTGGGTTGATGCCTCCCCCATGGTGTATACTTCCTGGTAAACATTAACGTGCAAACCAAAAACCGTTCATTTCCACTCTCACGTATCCATCCATGGACAGAGATGTTAGTATTAATTCATTTACCTATGAGTAGTGTAAAACCCAAACTACTATTACTCTCCTTTATTCTATTAGCCAATAATAGTGTCCAATTGTTTTCAAGTCTATGAAATCAAAAAGCATATTTCTTTCTTATTTTTCAGTGAATATTCTTCGAAGTCGTTCACATTTGCCTGCATGTCTACATGGGCTTGGTGGGCCTTATCCAATTTAAAGAAATATGGATGTCCACTGAAATTCATGGGACCATGATTTTGTATGGTGATCCCCAAACCACCTATTCCTACACAAGTTTATTCCATTGTTGTTTATATTTAATTTGAATTTTTAAGTTAGTAAATCCAAATTCTAAGAACCTATTTATATCATTGCATCTCATTATTAAAACTTTTATTTATTTAACAGTCATATGGCCAAATCAGTATATCTCAAAGAAGAATTTGAGGATACTTGTGGATAAAATGTATTGCAATACTTTTGAAATCTCAATAACTTTTAAATTTTACATTTTGTAATATAAGTTAATTTTTTATATAAGTATGTTTTGAGTAATCTGAAGGGTCAATGTAAGCATCATACTAAAACATTTCAGTTCTTGTATTTTCCAATTAATTTGTGATATATAGATATGAAAATTAACACTTATTAATGCTACCTTAGTTGATCACATTAAAAAATAGCATACCTAATAACATAATTAATGCATTAAAGCCAAGTTATGATTGAATATGGTGGCTTAAGCCTGTAATCCTAGTACTTTGGGAGTCTGCAGTGGGAGGATCACTTGAAGCCAAGAATTCTAGTAATATTTTCATGCCATAGAAAACAAAGATACCTGAAGTGATTGAGAAGCTTAGAAAAATATTTACATGCTTATAAAAAAATCACTGGAAATATTCCTGCTGTTATAATCAAGGAATAATTAATCATTCCCTCTGTAACATCAGAAACACTGTGCTCTAGAAAAGGAAAATATTCTGTCCAAGTGTGGTCATTCCACAATTGACATATGGGTGCTCTATCAAGTCAGCTGGAATTATTATGTGAAGTGCTCATTATTCAAGCTGTCAAATTTGATCTAAACATTATCTTTAAGACGTAAAAACTTTCTCTTTTCAATCAAAGGAAGAAATTGCAATGGTTGAATGTGTACATTTTTACTTTGACTACCGTTTTAAATAATCTTTTCTTACTGCAATTGTTGGCCTATACTGTCATTACCATATATCTTTTTCCTGTATTCAGCCACCTGACATCACATACAATTTTTCCTTCATCTCCTACCATCATTGATAGATGTCTTTTTATGATTCCCCGAAGTCATAGAGGGTGAGCTGACTTACTAATTCCGTCACTGGGCTATAGAAGCCTGGAGCAATGTTTCAATATATAAGCTTCAAACCAGATTTCAAACAGCAAAAGACAAAATTGATTCTATAAACATTTGGATTTATTCAAAAGCTAGATATGATTCCATTCTATTGCTAAGAATTCAAAATATATAGAAAAATAATTGAAAAGAGGATCCCCTCTAATTTTGATTTTCAAGTTAATTTTAGCCTCAGCAATATTTTCATATATAAATTTATATATACAATAAATATTCACAGATTGTACCATTTTCTGTCCTAAATGTGCTCAGCTTTAGTCTAAATTTCATATTTATTCAATATCAACTTTTTTTCAAAACTAAACAATTATAAAAATGAAATACATTGTTGTATGAGGAATTTATATTTCTAGAGTTTTTTGTTGTTATTGTTTGTTTAAATTCAGGTAAGATATTAGAAAGACATAAACATTTTTAAAGCAATCTCTAATCCCTTAAACCTTTACAATTTTTTTTCAAATCAGTATACCTCAATGGACAGGAATTTCCTTATTATTAGACAGAAAGAGGACATGGCCTATCAGTAGAATGAACTTTCGAGTAGTTAAAAGTCTTTTGATTCTTCTTCTGGTAGTCGCCTTATTATCCCCACCTCTTCTTCCTTCAAAGCGTCAGTTAGGTGAAGCTAAGAGTGCCTTTAATGGAGTACTCACTGTGTGCACTTCATAATAGCTGGGAAACGCAATAGGAATATCAAGAAATTTATGACTAGCTACCATAGAAACCTTCCATGCATTTCTTTCTTGGAAATAAGATTTTTTTATTTTTCTGACAATTAATAAATGAAAGAATGCCAAAGTTGATAAAGAACCTAAAGATCTTTTATATGAATATTTAAGATGTAAATGTGTACAAAGAAGAAAAGTGAGTTAGGGAGTGTGTCTCAAAAGAGGAGAGCTACTGCTGGGGCTGTCGTTAGCAGACATAGTGTTGAGAGTAACTGATCCAGCTTTTGGGGCAGTTGTTCTTTCAGCAATTAGATTATAATTTGATGTAACAATAAGGTGACAACACATAGTACATAGAAGAAGGTCAATTTGAGGTGTTTGTGGAGGAGGGGAGTTATCATAGCAAACAACTGACTTCTATATTCATTAATAAATCACTTGTCATTTTTAAAGCTATTGATTTTGAGTTTATTTAATGTTTGTAAGGATTTACTTTGGAAGCCTTTGATGTGTTTAGAAACAAATTAACAACTCTATCACCTTTTAAAACATCACATATTAAAGCAACACATACCTATTCTGTACTCGCCTTTTTAAAATTTTTTTCAGATTAATATGAGGATACAAATGATTAGGTTACATTGTTTGTATTTGCTAGCTAAAGTTCAAGTTATAGTTGAACCCTTCACCCAGGAGGTATGCTATATATACCCTTACATTGTGCCCAGTAAGTGAGAGTTTACTAGTCTCTCCTCTCCCTCTCCCCTGCCATTTGAATGTGTGTTTTTCTCTTGCATGGAGGTGTAATTGTTTATCTATTAGTTTCATTAGTGTTGCATACATTGGATACTTGTTTTTCCATTCTTGTGATACTTTTCTAAGAAGAATGTTATTCAACTCCATCCAGGTAAATAAAAAACATGTCAAATCTCCATCCTTTTATGGCTGAATAGTACTCTATGCTATAAGTATATAGCACAGTTTATGAATCCATTCGGGAGTCGATGGGCACTTGGGTTGATACTACCTTTTGGTGACTGAGGATTGAACTATGATGAACATTCTAAAGCAAATGAATGTCCTTACAGAAAATGATTTTTTTTTTACTTCTGGGTAGATACCTAGCAATAAGATTGCAGGATCAAATGGAAGGTTTACTTTTCGCTCTTTGAGGATACCTTATACTTTTATCCATAGAGGTTGCATTCGTTTGCAATCACATCGGCAATGTAAAATGTTTCCCTTTTCTCTACATCCATGACGGCATCTGCCGCTTTGGGACTGAAACAAAAGAAAGCACACACTGGAGAAGGAATCCCTAATGCATGGTCCTAGGAAGAGCCACATGCAGAAGACTGAAACTAGACCAATACCTACCACCATTTACAAAAATTGACTCTCACTGGATAAAAGATTTAAATTTAAAACACTAAATTCCAAGTCCCAAGTTTAATTATTTACAGCATTCTCCAAGCATGATTCCTGCTAAATTATAATTGCACCAAAATTATTTTCCATCATTTTCTGCAATGATTTTAAATCAGTTTTTATAGCATGTTAGTTAAATATTTACAAAAGGAAAGTCAAAGGCTTTTGATTAAAAAGGAGTTCTAAAAATTTCTCCTAGGTTTACAACTTCTATTTTTTACAGGTGGTATTTTGGTTTTGATTCATTTTCACAAGCAGTATAATCAATGTGAAGCTGAAAATTATTTGTTTTTTGAAATAATAATTGTATGTTGTGTTTTCATTTTTTAATTGTACTTTTTCTCAGGAAATTTTCCAATTTGCCTTTGAATTTCTTCTTTAACACTGGTTGTTAAAGAGTGTGTTGTATAATTTCCATATATTTGATATTTTGCATTTTTCTTTTGTTATTGATTTCATGTTTTATTTCATTGTAGTTGGAAGATAGTTGATACGATTTCAAAATTCCTACATATGTCAAGGCTTGTTTTCTGACCAACTATGAGATCTATCCTGAAAAACATTACATTGGTGCTTAAGAAGAATATGCATTCTGCCACTGGTGGGTGGAATGTTCTGTATATGGCTCTTAGGTCCATTGGCCTACCATGTGTTCAAATCTACTGCTTCCTTGTAGATTTTCTGTCTGTATTTTCTATTAGTATTGAAAGTGGGGTGTTGATGTCTCCTACTATTAATTTATTGCTTATTATTTTTCCATTCATTTCTGTCAGTGTTTACATATTTAAGTGTTCTGATGTTGAGTGCACATATATTTATACTTTCCTTATGCATTGACTCTTTTCTAACTATACAATGACCTTCTTTGTCTCTCGTGAAAATTTTTTACTTAAAGTCTATTTTATGTGATATAAATATAACTTCCTTTGCTTTTTCTTTGTTTTTCATTTCCATGCAATATCTTTTTCCATTTATATTCAACATAATTATTGATTGAGAAGGACTTACAATTGCCATTTTGTTAATTATTTTCTGTCTTATAATTCTTTTCTTCCTTCTTCCCTCTCTTGCTTTTTCTCTTTTACTGATTCATAGAATTTTTATAATAAAGTCTTTTGGTTTCTTCTCCTTTTCTTTTGTGTAGCTTCAATGGGTATTTTCCTTGTGGTTATCGTAAAGCTTCCCTAAACATATTGCAGTTATAAAGTGTACTTTAAGCTGATAACAATTAACTTGAAAAACTGTACACTTTTACTTCTCCCTACAATAGTTATATTACTGATGCCACAATTTACACATTTTTATTTTGTGTATCCATTAACATTTTTGTAAATATAGTTATTTTAAAGCTTTTATTTTCTTAACTTTTATATTAAAATTAAACGTGATTGACATGTCCCCGCTATAGTATTCTGTATTTGTCTGCATATTTACCAACACCAATGAGTTTTTTATGTTCTTATGCTTCTGTGTTGCTCTTTAGTATCTCTTCTTTTCAACTTGGAAAACCCCCTTTGGCATTTCAATGAGGCAGGTCTAGTGGTAATACACTCTTTCAGCTTTTATTTGTGTGGGGGATTTTCTGGTTTTTGTTTTCATTTTTGAAATATTTTTCCATATATAGATTGAGTCATGCATCCCGGATTAGTCATAATCCCTGTGGTTTTGAATTGTTATCTGTGCATTTGAAGACATATCTTCCTTCCCTAGTCTTTAAAGATTGGCCTCCACAGGGAAAGCCCTTCAGAAAGCCCTATCAGCTTGTCTAGAAATTCTGGGAATCTGTCAAACTAGTTCTACAAATTCCTGTCATCTGCAACTGCTTGTGTAGATTTGTAATTGGGGGTAATTTACTGTCTTTTTGTTTGTTTATTAACTTTAGGAGCCCATAATCTCATTTCTCCTGATGTCTGTTGGCTCCACCCCAGGTCTGGGCATAGGAGTCACACTCTACTCCCCTCTTCTCCTGAGGAAGAAGTCTCAGGTTCCACGCCTTCTCTTAATCTCACAGAACACCACTGACTATAACAGTCTGCCTGCCCCTTTTCTTGGCTCTTATAGGTTCCCAAACTAGGCTGGTCCCATCAGCACTCAGAGTTAAGTGAGACAGAAGCAGGTGCCTAAAGGAAAGAGGATCTCAGGATATGCTTCACCTGACCCTCGTTAACTGCTCCTGACCCACAGGATTGGGGCTGGTCTGTGGCATTTGTAGGTAAAGTGAAGTTGCTTTTCTGACCTATTTTAACATAGCTGTTTTGGGTTTTGTGTCTATCTAGGTATACTGCAACTTCTTAACTGGGTTTTAGATTTCTCATAACAGCATTTTGGTCCATATATTGTTGTCAAATTGGTGTTTCTGTGAGGAAACGGGTCTCGGACTCCCTATTCCACATCTTTCTTTAGTTTATCTTTTAAATTTGTTTTTTTTCTTCTAGTATCAACATGATAGTAATTTTTATTGCTGCTTTAAAAAACTGCCACAATAAAATCATATTCAAACTATGCTAATTAAAAAAAAGAATTACGTTTATACTTCAGAAAAAGGAGAGTTTTTTTTCTCATGAAGGGCAGCCATTCCAAGAGGTTGGGAACAGCCAGGCACAAATGCTTCAAAGAGGCAAAAAGCAACAGGATTTTAAACTGAGTGGGTGGTCACATATACATATTGGACAAGTGTAGGGAGAGTCACGAATAGTTATGAAGGGAAATCAGATGCATATAATTATGCATTATCTGTTTCATTTTATCATGGCTGAGAACTCAGCTTTTTCAGGTGTTTGTGTAATTTCCTTGGTTGAGAAGGTTCCATTCAGTTATCAGAGGGCTTGTGATTTTATTTTTAGCTCACGGTTCTGTAGGTCAAAATTCTGATAGGGACCTTTGGGCTAAAGTCAAGGTGTTAGCCGAGCTCTGTTTCTTTTCAGAAAACTCTAGAGTAGAATCTGTTCCTGGCTGTGTACTTCCCGCTAATCCTCCCACCCTTAAAAATTTCAACACTGCCATCTCTTTTTATTATTCTTTAATAGTCTCATCGTCTGCCTCAAAGTTCAGCTAAAAAATATTCTCCCCTTTTAAGGACTTGTGTGATTAGGTTGGGTTCAGTCTTATATTTAATATAATCTTATTATCTCATGGTCCTTAACCTTAATGAAGCATTAATTCCTTTATTTCAGTAAGGCAACATATTCAGTTCTTAGGCATCAGAATGTGGATGGACATATTTGGTGCCAGGGAAGGGAAGCATTTATCTGCCTATCATAATTATCATCAGTTATCTGCTGTTCCATAAATGCACATTCGTTCCTTGACTATTGGAGTAGCTGAAATGTTTCTTGGTTTCCATGATTTGATAACCTATATTGAAAGAATTCTCTGATCTCTCTACCAGATTTAAGATTTCCAGTTGTTAAGCATAACAGACACATTCCAGAAGATGATTGCGATAACAACCAAACTCTCTTCTAAGGGATCTATATTCTCATAGTCCTCCTCCTAAACATTGGAGAATGTTTTCATTTAAATCTAAATACGACTGTACTGAGTCAACCAGGATACCAAACTGTAGTATGAGATGAATTTATCATCAACATGAAAATACTGAGTGTTTTCGTGCTGATTTAGTACCATGGACTTTTAGTTCCAAATGTATTAAATTTCAGGCTGATAAAATACAGAAAAATCATAGTTTAATAGTATATTCTGTTCATGTTTTCTGGAAATATATAAGTTGTAGAGATTCTGTGAGGTTTTGGGACTTCCAAGTGCAAAGGAAGAGATTGAATGTATAAGAGAAAAAAAGAATATGTGCCCTAAATTGGAGGCTGGAAAACAACGAGTTTGAATAGCGAAAGTAAGTCTTGAAGACACGATGGGTTATGACTGTACGCTATCTGAGTTGTTGTCAATGGAAAGATAAAGTGATTTTATCCAGGGAATACAATGTGAGAACAGATTGCAAAGGAAAAGACAAAAGGAATGGAAATATCAGACAAACTATTTATTAGCATGATAAATGTGAAAAATAATATCGGTAGTCCAAAAAACAGACAGCAGACACACAGAGGTAAGGAAATAAATGGGAATGTAAGAATACCTACTATTTTACTTTGCATAAGATGAGTAGGTAACATGGGTGATGTGTTCTAGAGACAGCAAGGTGGCTAAAGTAATATGGAAGAAAAAGAATGAGATCATAAAGGTAACAGACATTCTGGACATACATAGAGCTTTAGTGATTTTAGATTTTATTCTAAGATAGGAAGAATCAGAGAGCTTTAAGCAGAAGAGATAATTATCTGATTTATGTATTAAAAAGAGAACTCAACTTGGCAGTTGTATAAAAAACACAGGACAAGAAAAAACAAGGTGAACAGTTAGGAGGCTACTGCAGTAAACCAATGAAAAGTAATGCTGCCTTGAACAACAGTGGCTGAGTGGTTGTGGTGAGAGATTTCTGGTGGTGTATGTATACCATGGAATACTATGCAGCCTTAAAGAAAGATGGAGACTTTAACTCTTTCATGTTTACATGGATGGAGCTGGAACATATTCTTCTTAGTAAAGTATCCCAAGAATGGAAGAAAAAATACCCAATGTACACAGCCCTACTATGAAACTAATTTGGGACTATCACATGAAAGCTATAACCCAGCTACAACTTAACAATAGGGGGAAGTGGGAAGGGGGGGGTGGGTAGAGGGAGGGGAATCGGTGGGATCACACCTGTGGTGCATATTACAGGGGTATTTGCGAAACTTGGTAAATGTAGAATGTAAATGTTTTGGCACAGTAACTGAGATAACGCCGGAAAGGTTATGTTAACCACTGTGATAAAAATGTGTCAAATGGTTTATGAAGTGAGTGTATGATGCCCCATAATCATATCATTGTATACAGTTATGATTTAATAAAAAAAAATAAACTCTAAAAAAAAATAAATAAATAAATAAATGACCAGTACCATGACTCCATGTTCTTGCCTCCTAAATTTTAATCACGTTGGTCTGGGGCCCTTTGTTGAAACCTAATGTCAACTCTGAACCCCATCACTAGTTGAATACCAGCAATTCTGTCTACCGTTAAATAACATTAGACAAGAGAGAGAGTGGAACAGACTCTGCATGTGAAGTGTGAAAAAATTACCTTTTATCTCTCATATCTCTTTGCTTCCCCTACAGAAGTACAGTGCTACATGATTTCTTTCTTTCTTTCTTTTTTTTTTTTTTGCTAAATAATTTTGAGATCAGTTGACATTTTGCTTTCTCACTCTGATAAATCTTATCAAAAGTAAAAATATTCTTGGCAATAGTTGGAAGCCATTTTTTTGCTGCAATCAGAAAAATTGCAAGGTTTGCTTGCCTGTAACTTAAAATATGTA
The DNA here is from genome assembly GCF_027406575.1 of Nycticebus coucang. Lineage (NCBI taxonomy): Eukaryota > Metazoa > Chordata > Mammalia > Primates > Lorisidae > Nycticebus > Nycticebus coucang. Next base: position 704,655 of record NW_026515588.1, on the reverse strand, counting down.
CTGTAAATGAGGAAAGTGGGGCCTGGCATGGTGTCTCGTATCTTTAATTCCAACCCTTTAGATGGCCAAGGCAGAAGGATAGATTGAGCCCAGGAGTGTGAGATAAGACTGGGCAACAAAATGAAACCCTATCCCTGCAAAAAGTATAAATTAGTTGAACACAGTAGTATATTCCCGTAGTGCTAGCTGCTCAGCAGGCTGAAGCCAGAATATTTCTTAAGTCCAGAAGTGTGAGATTGCAGTGACCTATAATCACACCACTCTACTCCATCCTGAGCAGTAGAGTGAGACCCTATCTTTAAAAATAGATAATATAAAAAACTAAAAAAAATTAAAAAAATGAAATGAGCATGTCAGGGGATGAGGAAATAAAGTTAGGCAGAGTCAGAGATCTCATGTGGAAATGACAAGCACTTTGTACTGGGGAATTTGTGAATCCTATTCTGATTGAACAAGTTGTACTTGTTTTATATATGTGTGGTATATGTGCATGTTTGAAGGTGTTTAATTTTTTTCATACATTTTACAGTAGTAATTGCATCTAAGTATTGGAGTAGAGATACTGGGAATTGAGTCTTAACTACACAAGTCACTATGTTTATGGACAAATTGTTTAATTTCTGTGATTTATTCTTAAAAAGTGTGTTTATCCAAATGGTTCTTGTGAGGCTTCAATTTAACACAGTCAATATATAATGATAACAAAAGATGAGTACAAGTCATGTTAGAGCACCCCTTGTAATTGAGGAAGTCAAGCATGACTTGAGTATTACAATTCTATTTTTGTTTGCATTTATTAAATCACAACTGTGTACATTAATACATTTATGGGGAACAGTGTGCTGATTTTATATACAATTTGGAATGCCTACATCAAACTGGTTAACATAGCCTTCATCGCACTTAATTATTGTGTTAAGACATTTACATTCTACACCTAAGAGATTTGACATGTACCCCTGCAATATGGTGAGTATTACAATTTTAATACAGACTTATAAATGTGTATAGCTTTGTTGGCACCCCCCTGTGTATTTAAAGTTATTGTACATATTAAATGCTCAAGAAGTGTTACCTGTTTTCTTCATTTGTCCTCAGTTGTGTTCTTGATAGCTGATGCTGTCAGATAACTAATCTTAAGATAAATGAGGTGTTAAGGTATGGGTCTGCCTTTAATGTTGTCCAGAACTCAATTGAAAATTTCAACAGAGCTCAGAAAATTGATCGATTGATTTTATACTCCAACATGCATTTCACAGGCTAAAAACTTTACTAGTCTTCCATGTAAGAGCTGTAAATGCTTGGCAACTTCCTTTTTTGATGGAAGATTGCTTTTTCTACATTCCCAATTTTAGAACAAATATTCAGTTAGGGCGTTTATACCTAACATCAGTATACCATTTATAAGAGCAAAGTCTCTGCTGATATGTCAGGAGAGATGAAGGCTAGTGTTAACAAGCTTTAATATTTAGTGTTTGTGCATACTATGTATAATAGCAAACTATATAAACGTGCCTGTTGTATTTGAAAAAAAGTCACCTCTGCCAACCAGATATCTTATCTTTCAGATGAAAATTGTTATTGAAAGAATAACTCCTACCTGAGGAATTCTGTTGTGTATAACTTGCTGAATGGATGAATCTCTTTTCTGATTGTCCTTTGGTAATTAAGCCCATTATTTTCCTTTTCTATCACTATCTTCCTCTTTGACATCTGTCCTCTAACATTTTGCACAAATATTCAATATGCGAATGAATTGAGGGACGTGGTCAGTACATGTCAGTGACCATTAACTGTAAAGCATTTTACTCAGCACCTTCGATCGTTTTATTTGCCCTTCCATGTCTGGCACCCCTGCTGGGGGCAGGACACAATTATAGGAGGGACTTTACCTAACAACCTCAATCAGTGTAACCTAATTCTTTGTACCCTCGATGAACCCCAAACAAAAATAAAAAAAAAAAATAATAAAGAGATACAGCCACGCATTTATGACTTCTATCTCTATTAAAAGATCTTGGCCAGGCTCTAACAGCCAATAATATTACTTATTTTTTTCCCTTTTCCTGCAAAGTATCACAATGCCATCATATAGTTGCAAAAAGCTTGCCTAAAGAAAATAAACTTCCTGAAATACCAATGAAACCTATTTTTATTTTCAACAGTTTATTTTAGATGGGTTATAGCAAGCAGTTATTTATGTGGCTAACACTGATGTATGTTGAAATGTAAAGTCTTTTCTTAAAATAACAAATTATTCCTCAGGATCGCTGGTGAGATTTCATTATCCAAATAAGTGAAATTAATTTGCAATCCAACTGCACTTTCTCCTGATACATTGGAAGACCAAGTCTTTCCCGGCAGCCTTCTCACTTGCCCAGCTGTGGAACTCTAAAATCACTTGGTTAGTAATTGGGTGTTTATCAGATTCTTGCTGAAAAGGCCTGAGACAGTTATCTGACACAATTATCTTTGAAAATTGAATCTTCTATTCCTGGTCTTGCTGAGGACATTGAAAGGAACACTGAGTGGTTTAAAGCTAAACGCCTTTCAAAAACCCTTGCCTTCTAGAATGTATGCAGCACAATTGCCAGTCAGAGAATTTTTTCCCCGCCTTCCATGCACAGCCTTTTGTGTGTGAATCTTTTTGTTATGTCTTTGTGCACGTTGACATATGAAAATTACTTTTGACCTGTTCCTCTGTTACTTCATTAATGTCTTTCTTAGTACAGCATTATTAATCGTCAACCTGAAATTTAATGCTTGTTCCCTTTGTCCTCACCCTGCTGCTATGTCTTCATAAACTAACCAACGTCATGAAGGCAATTGCAAAGATGGGCTAGCCTATATAGGCATTTTGGATAATGACGTTTCTAGAGCTATTCTCTCTTAATCTAAAAATCTACAGCTCTTTTAAGTATTGATGTGCAGTATACTCATAGCTTAGACATGAATATTTTGCTTGAATATGAATAGCTGTACAAAAAATAGTTATTTGGACACTAAAAAAATAAAACCCCAAGTTACAGGTTTTAATTTTATTGTCGCAACCATTTAAAAATGATGCTGTGAGTCCTCTCCCAATAGAATTGAACTAATCTTAGGTTTCCGTACACATTCAAAGCAGTGCATTTGGGATTAATTTGTGTGAAACATAAAAGCAAATAAGAGCAAAAACAGAGTATATTTTTCTCTAGTTACTGTTGGTGAGTGTAATGGTTTTGTAAGCATTATTTGTTTTTAATCACCACGATTTATTGGCTAATGTAAAGGCAATCATTGTAGACATATGGACTTCATGCGCATGACAGCTTTTGTGTTTGTACTTCCATCTCTTCTGCAAGTAAATTGGTTCTGTTGAATGTTTCTGTTTTCTTTTTTTTTTTTTTTTTTTTTTTTTTGTAGAGACAGAGTCTCACTGTACCGCCCTCGGTAGAGTGCCGTGGCGTCACACGGCTTACGCGATTCTCTTGCCTCAGCCTCCCAAGCAGCTGGGACTACAGGCGCCCGCCACAACGCCCGGCTATTTTTCTGTTGCAGTTTGGCCGGGCCGGTTTTGAACCCGCCACCCTCGGCATATGGGGCCAGCGCCCTACTCACTGAGCCACAGGTGCCGCCCGAATGTTTCTGTTTTCATTCATCCATCCATTAGTTCAACAAATATTTAGGGTTTGCTACATGGCAGGCATGGTAATTTCATTGTAGAATGCTGTGATTGAGACCTGTGCGACTTCCTGACCTCTGACTTTCCATGTCAAGTCCATGTTCATAGAGCTCTGTCCGGGAAACTGAATTTGTTATGTTAAACCTGTGTTTTTCACACAGTGCCCTCTACATTTGGCCTGATTTTATTTTTTCAACTTCATCTCTAATCATAATCTCTCTAAGAAGTTTCATTTGAAGCCCCATGCAAACGAAACGATTTATTATTCTTCAGAGAGATTCTTTCCTGTGTGCCTTGGAAGAGTTGGTGCTTTTGTTCAGAATCCCCTCTTCTCTAGTCCTATAAACTCTTTGGTCTTGATCAACAACTACTCTTCCTTCAAGATCTATTTCAAGTCTTCATTTCTGTGTGAAACATTTTCTCTAATAATTTTCTCTAAACCTGCTTACTGTGTTCTCTCTTTGATCTCATAGCACAGTAATCTTCTATAGACTCTACTGTAGAAATCACTACTCTGAACTTCACTTTTCTTCTGCTGTCGCTGCCCTACTGCAAGCTTTTCCTGGATGGAGACTGTCTTATTCATTTTTGTATCTTAATATAACACATCAATGGTTCTCAAAGAAAGTTCATTAAATATAAAGTATAATGACATCCGTATGGGGTACCTTTTGATATATTATTGTTTCATTTGTAGAGAAATGATTTTAATAATGACATAGTCTTCCACTGAGCATACTTTTTGTTTAACCTCATCAGACATTTATACAAGGGTCAGGTAAGTAAATTGTGAACTCATTTTTGAAAAAGTGCTACATAAGTCATTGCTGACTATAAGGTCACATTCAAATTACCCGCCTTGGGAAACTATTTATCAACACCAGAGCCTAGTCCACCTTTCAAAACAATTTTGGAATTCTTTTTCTGGAATGACCATCAGAGCCGTCATCATATAAGGTCTTACAATCAAGTTCATGAATTCATCCCAAAAGAGGTGCTTTAAAGGGTGGAATAGGCATTGTCCTCAGTGCATAGCTTCCTAAAGGGTGTGCTTTGAATGTGACCATAGTGATATTCGGCAGCGAGGCATGTAGCATTTTTTATACGGTAAGTTCACAAACTTAATTCTCTGACCTAGTATTTCTTGACATGCAAATTTACCACAGTTGGGATTTTTCACATTTAACTTACTGTGTATATGGCTTTAATTGAAATTGTGGTCTCTATAGTTAAAAAAAAAAGTCACCATACTTTCTTTCTCAATTAGATTAAACACAGAGAAAAGAATAGTTGGTCACAGCGGCAATCTCTGAAAGCAGAGGATATTCCGGAGTTATGTAACTAACCTCATTTGATATATGCTTGGTTTGTTGTTACTTCTAGGTTTTGCCAAAAGAACATGCTCGCTAAATAAACAGTTCTGTTTCTTACCTTTTCTCTGATTTTTGTCCTTTCTAACTCTCCATCATCTCCTCCACTCCATTCTCTTCCCTCTGTACAGGTGTCAAGCCAGGCTAGCTTCATCTGTAACTGTTCTTTGACCAAAACAATGTCCAGCCAAAATCTAACTCATCAGAAGCAACACTTATGAAAACAATGAGGCTATTTTGTGTTTTCACCTTACATTACTTGAAAGATGATATTGTTCAGGAAAATATGTCTGTGCAGCTAGGATGACCAAACATCATGTGCCCACTAATTTTCATCAGAATGATGAAATGAACAGTATGATTGGAGGTCAAGTGGGCATAGAATTCATCTGACTGAGCTAGTGTCAGCACAGCTTTTTGAAAATTGCTTTTGTTTGAAAATTGCATTCTTTTTGTCTTGGTGTACATGAGTATACTTTTAAGGAACCATCTTTGTGAATTGGAACATTCATTTTGAACAAAGTGCTTCATGTAGATGTTTTAATTTTAACTACAAAAGAAGAAAAAAGAAACACAAAGGGGAAAAGTTCTTGTAGACTGTGTTTTATTTCTTTACTTTAGATGACCTTTTTAAAATTTCCTTATTCTTAAAACAATTCTATTAATATATGAATGCAATCTTCTCTTAGCAAGTCTGAAAACTAGTTCTGCCTGAGGCAGCCCTATAATTACAGTGAAAGGAAGATAAAAATCTTCATTTTTCTGTCTTTACCTTTGCCTTTATGTTAGCAATACTAATGAACCTCACTCTGTTTAGGGTGAAAAATTGATTTGAGCCTTTCTGCATTTACTGCTGGGCTGTCTTTCTCCCACCTCCTCCCCCTGAGGATTTGTAATTTTAATTTGCCATTGATTCTTTAATGATTATGGTAGCTACAGTAGAGAAACTAGTGTTTGTCTTCATCAGGCCCTGTGGGTAGAACTAATATTTATTTTTACAGGTAGCTGCTTTTCCATCATTTTGATAGCATAATGTAGCCAGGAGTTGACAACCATCTTACTTTCTTATGGATTTTATATTTTAATCTTGAAAATCATATGTGAATTGTAGGAATGCACTATCTTAACTATATCTAATCCAAAAGCATGCAAGAATTGCTTCCAATAACTAATGTAGTTCTGGCTTCAACAAGCTAACGGTAACCAACCATTAAGTAGAACTGTGAGTGACCATTACTATATCTTCAGGTTTCTCATTATCCTTCATTTGAAGACATCTATTAGTACTTTGAATACTTCGCTTTGGTGTTTTACAACCATCTAGTGCTTCAGATTCGCATTTTGTTTGCCCTTTCTTTGTGATCATTTTTCTAAAATGATAACACAGTAAAATCAATACTGCACAGACCTGGATGGGTTGGGTTATTTTTACTGGTATTTGGTATTTCTGAAGTTTTTAAAGTTCTTTTTCCTTTAAAATTTATTATTTAAAAATGCCATTGATATATCTTTAAACACAATAAAATGCATAAAACAGCAAAAGGGCCTGATTCTTTTAGGAGTATAGCATTCCTATACTATTAATACCAACTTGGCATGGCAACTGCTTACTTTTTTAGCTTATTGGATGTAGAGTGTAAATGTCTTAACACAATAACTAAGAAAATGCCAGGAAGGCTATGTTAACCAGTATGATAAAAATATGTCAAATGGTATATAAAACCAGTGTATGGTGCCCCATGATTGCATTAATGTACACAGCTATATTTAATAATAAATAATAAATAAAAATAAATTTGGTATGGGTCAAAGAGTAAGATTAGTTTTTATCAGTGACTATTAATTGACATTAATATATCTTTTCACATGGCTCTGATAGATTGTTATACTATCAAATTATGTAACAAATTATGTTTTAAAAAGTGTGCTTCTTTGAATAGTTAGGTGCCTGGCCTTCATTGGGTAATGTAGTACCATGTGTGCATGGAGTAAGTATCTCAGACTACCTCATTCTTTGCATACGGCCAGAGGTTTATTATAACACCTTGAGTTACCCCACAGTGTGTTTAAAATGTTCTTTTTCCTAGAAATGTGATGAGAATTAATTAGTCTTTTGTGAAATGAACAGAAGCTTAATTGGAAATAGGGTCCATAATCTGTCCAAATAAAATTGCTGTGAATAATAATGTAGCTGTGCCTCCTCAGCCAGAATCTTGAAGACATGAGGTGCCACACTATGAGGATCTTGCTAATTCCCTTTCCTCTGCGGCCCCTGATTAACTTGGCTGCCCAGTTTTTAGATCTGTCTTCATCTTGTCATCACTCATGGACCTTCCTTTATTCTTAGCATGAATTACAAATTTATTTTCTAAAAGTCTTTTGTTCTTAGTTTTTCTTTACTCTTTTTTTATTCTAAACTAAATCTAAATCTTCAAGCAAAGTCAGAATATTAATAGTGACATTTTAAGTTTAAATCATTATTTGGCATTTATTATAATTTAAACACTAGACTAAATGTATAATATGTGATGTGCCTAAGACAAACAAAATGCTCTATCATGTGTTTGTAACATATAACTAAAGAATACAATGTTTTAATCCATTCAACTTTAACCATGGAATTTCAGTACTCTGTTTTCATGTGTACATTATATTCAAATGGTACACTTTTTATAGGAGTTGTTACAGTGCTCTACCTTAAAAAGAGTTTGGTAGTCAGTAGTCCAGGTTGTCTTGTCTGTTTGGAAGCATTAAACCTGCATTTTTAGAAGGTATTAAACTCTTTTGACTTGTTATTTCAAGTATTCTTCTAATTACACTGAAAACAATAATAAATTCTATGTAGAGTTAACTAGATTCTTATATGCACATTATTATTCTGGAGAACTCTGGAGTAGCTGTAGATCAGCTAGTCATTTCTATAAATCATAACCACACATTTTTATTAAGCTTTCTACTTTCTAGCTGGAAATTTTGTAAACATACACCATTTGACATATTTATATACCATTTGACTATTTAGGTGCCTGGCCGTGATTGGGTAATTTGTACCTCTAGCATCTCATCCGTTACTAAATTGCTGCCTTTCTTTTGCATTATCTTCAATGGTTATGGACACTTTCCTTTCCACCAATTAGACCTGTATGGAAGAGCCCAGTCACCATGGTTTCCTTTATTTTTGATCAAGTTATACAGTTAGTACTGAGCTTTATCTTCACATACGCCATTATACTACTGATAAGAAAAAGCATGGAGTTTAGATTCCCATTCAAGACCTTTAATTCTTGGTTTAGATATTATTGTAAGAAATATACTGGAGTTGGCTCCAGTTCACTTTATTTGCTAATTATGTGCTCATGCAGAAAAGTCTCTTAAAGATTCTGAACTTGCATTCTCATAGGAAAGATAATATGTATGAATTTTTTCCTAATAGTATGACTTATTTTCCTAATATAATTAACTCTGATGGACAATACATGGGTAAATAGTGAAATGCTACATGTATATATTATTTTCACATTTTCGCACACACCTTCCACTGTAGTTTCCCTCATGTACATATCACACGTCATCTCACTGAACATCTTTACCTGATACTAAATTCATACTCCCTTTAAATCCTAGCTCAAGCCTGATCACTTTCCTGCCTTTAGACTACTTTCTGTCATAACAGATTTCATTATTTTTATTTTTGTCACTCATAGGTTACACATTTAGTGCACTAAATAAGTAAGAGGCCAGTATATTTGTTTCATACCTATTTGACTTATCACTGCCTGACACAGAGAGCTCTATACAGATTAACTGTTCAAAAATATTTATTATTTGTGAAATTATAATTCCATAACCTTAATTTTTGCATTCTTAATATTTTAAGAAAAATTCTAGAAAATTTAAAAGATTAATTTAAATAAATTAAAATGATTTATAAGCATTGTTTCCTCCAAGAACACTATGTTTCTGTCCCCTTTATGACTGATAGAGGATGTCTTGTTCAGAATAGACCATGTAGTATTTTTTAAGTTTTGTGAATTCATGTGATTCTTGTGGCCTCAAGTCATTTATACACCTGAGTGAAGAACATTTTGTTTTCGTTTTCTGCTGTAGCCTCAAAGTTGCGTAGTTCATGGCTTATTGTAAGTAATGTGTAAATATATGGTTAATGAATAACAGCAGAGTTTTCTAAATGTGATGAGAATGCTCAGACTAGATTGATGGGAAATGAAAGTAAGAATATGTATCTGGAGTCCCCTAAAAGTTTGAGAAAACCCAGAAATCCTTTATAAATAGTATCCGACTGAAATAAATTTTCAAAATTAATAAACACCCCATTCATTGAAAATATATCATGAAATATGTTCTTTCTGAGTACATTTGTTTTGTTATTTTCATTGTTGAATTATTTTGATTATTTAATTATCATACTTTATCATTTCAAAATATGACATGTCAAGTCCACTAGAACTAAAGGTTTTCACAAAATACTTCAAATGTTCTCTTTACCTCAACATAGCTAATCATTTATAATCATTTAAACAAATAATAATTTCATTGTTTTGTTTATTTGTATCTCTCCAGATAACATGTATCTGTGTCACTGGCTGGGTGTAATGCAAGGAAGGGACAAAGATGAAATGGAGACATCTTCCGTTTTTGGTCATAACATCACTCCTCAGCTTGTCAAGAAATCACCTCTGTCTGGCCCAGCTCATTCCAGGTAAGTACTCTGCATTTGTTTCATCAATACTTAACCAATACTTCCTTCTTTGCTTTAACTTCACTTTAATTCACATATTATAAAACACATTTGTTCGTTTTCTTTGGAACTTGTGAGTCTGTGTGAATGTCTTCTTGAATATGTGTGGAGATAAATTTCAGGGACTGAATGATTATTCTTAAATACAGAGCACTGTCTCAACAGGAACAGAAAATTGAGAAAAATTCAGTTACTGAAACAAGGAGATATTATATTAACTAAGTGAATTTTTGAGTGGTGGAAGAATCACAAAAATAGGGACAATATGTATAACACCAAATGAAAAACAGTGTCTCAATACGTGTCAGTACCGTAGAAAAAGAACATCAGAGAAGTGAAACGTTTAAGACTGAAATTCTTTTAGAGTAGTGACAAGTTAATTAACAGGCTGAACATCAGAATAAAAATGCGACTTGCTGCTGTGTTGCTACCATAGTTACCATTGTTTTGGGTAAAGTTCGAAGCCTCTTTCTTTGATTCCTTGAAGTTGTAATTTTATTAATAGTATAAGAATAACATTTCTGTAAAACATTTCATTTAAACTGTTCTATAGGCATTAACAAACCAAATGCTATAGTGAAAAAATTAAAATAATATATGGATGAATTAATCCAACTACAGTTTCACGTTTTCGCTTAGATAAAAGTAGGGGAAATTATATTTAATTTGCCAGCATAATTTAGCTAAGTTACTCATCAATTGATGGCTTATGATGTTTCATTAGACCAAACTGTGAAGCTTTATTTTTCTTTGCTTACTTTATTATTGTATTTATTTGTATCCCCCCATACAAGTCAAAGATTATAAAAAATCCAAGAGCTTCATTTCCCCACCCACTTGCTGGAATGAGATTGAAAGTTTAACCTAGAAGATAAAGTAGATACCAACAAACAAACTGACTTATGTGCCTATTACATACATTTCCATATGTGTGAAGCGTATATAAAATCTAATTATGTTATTTAAATAGCACATTTAGCAACATGGCCCTGAATTAGAATTATACAAGGAAATTACTGAGTTTTAAATTTTAACTTCTTCCTGTATCCCTTCCCTTGCCACTTCTCTATTGTGTATTGATTCAGATGAATGTACGAACCAAGTATCAGAAACTGACAATACAGAAACTGTCATGAGGTGTTTTTTTTTTTTTAATAAATGTAGGAGAAAAGCAAAACAAATATAAGTACAAATGAATTCACTGTTTCATAGATACCGGGATGAAGAGAAAATTTGTGAAAATATTTTAAAAACTACTACTATAGATGTCAATAATAGTTTAGATCAGGCGTCCTCAAACTGTGGCCCATGGGCTGCATGAGGTGATGTGATTTTATTTGTTCCTGTTTTGTTTTTTTACTTCAAAATGAGATATATGCAGTGTGCATAGTTTTTTTTTTTTTTTTAAACTATAGTCCGGCCCTGCAATGGTCTGAGGGACAGTGAATTGACCCCCTGTTTAAAAAGTTTGAGGACACCTGGTTTAGATAGTAATTGTCCTTTAACTGACTGGCCAGCTAGTAAGTGCTGCAGGTCAACAAATGATTGAATAGGTTTTTGAAACCCAGTATGGTTTGAAGAAGGAATGCTTGCATGAGAGTATATGGTGGGAAGGCATGAAGTTTATCCAGGGAATAAAAATGTAAGTTTTCATTCCAAAGGGTATTGTATAATTTTAGAGAAGACAAATCAACTTGAACATTTAGGTACAAAAATTATCAAAAGTCAGTAATTACTACCTTATCAGGAAACACTTTTAAATCTAAAGAGAGCTTAAAGAACAGGAATATATCATCCGATACAATATGTAGATGGGTGTTAAGGGTAAGATAAATTGGTTATCAGTTAGTTAAAAATATAAATTGGTTACTCAAAGCCCATTTTGAGGCAACATCTTAAAAATAAAGACGTGTACCCCCAAATGGAATGCATACAGTCAGATATCTTATTTTTTCAAGACCACAGATTTCAAGAATTATTTCAAAGTAATTTATCTGTCAAAGGAAATATGCTGTTAGCTTTTCAAAAGGAACACCTGCAGAGTGAAAGTCATTTTTATAACTGCCTCCATCTAGATGGCATTGGTTTCAGGCTAGGGAGGTTAAAAAACCTACAGAAAGGACATAACATCCTCACAATGCCCCCTCCTTCCCATTCATTTCAGAATGGAGGGAAGTCCTGATTCCTTTTGTTGTGGGTTGTTCTAGCTTGGCTATGTTCATTAGAGACCTTGGATCTGTGCTGAATTTGGCATAGCTCAGAGGAGCAAAAATGGGGTTAGCTTTGAAGATCAAAAAATTAGTGCTTTTTAAAACACACAGTTTCTTATTCAACAGATTTACTTTCACTCTTTCCCTTGAGAAAAGAATATCCCTCATCAGAAATATATTTCTAATAATAAAAAAATTAAAAAGTCAGATAAATAAAAATAATTTAACATGTTTATAAATAATAAAGAGAAGTAAAATTCTGTAGTACTTGACTAGATGATTTGTCATTAGCAGAAGAGTCTACTAGAACAGATGTCTCAGGGTACAAAATAAAAGAGTCATTAAGAAATTCGACATAATGCAGATTATTTTATTAATAACTAAAAGTGGAGTCTAGGAATGATTGGGACTCTCCAACCATTCAAGTTGAAACCTTCATTACATATAGAGCCCCAAAAGTCTGCCTCCTGTTTATTGAAACCCCTGGTAGATATTCATCATGTTAATTTATAAAATCTCTAATTTGCATACAAAATATATTCTATAACCAAATGAGGTTATCCTTTGAGTTATGCCTTGATGGACGTCTTTATTTAATTTCTGCTAGAAAGGAATCTGACAGATGCCAATCTTTTTCATTTGAATATCCAGCTTTATATGGCAACAGATGTCAAGAAGGCAATGAAAGGCAATATTAAATGATATGTTTTAAAATCATACATTTCACTTATAGTGGAATTGAATTGAAATTTTGAACATTTATGGTACAATTTTTAAAAGGTTGAATTCTAGGTTTATATTGCAAGATTTTAAATGGAAATAGATGGAGGAAAAGATTATAAGGTTTTATTTCTATTTCAGGAAATCAGGCAGCCCCCTTTAAAGTTAACCATGATTTATTTATTTTTTCTTCATTTTCTAAATGTGACACAGTATTTTTCTTCATGAAAGATGCAAGTGAAAGACAAGGTTATTTCCTTTTGCCCTGCCATGTCAAGAAGCAAATACGGTGAAATTTTCTAAAATGATTTACTGCTTACCCGCCCTACTCATCCACTCACCACCACTTCAGTATCTTGTTGTTATACCCAAAGGATATAAGAAGGAGCTGTTATCTGGGTTTCACTCATCTACAGATAACTTAGAAATTAAAAAAGAAAAAGGTGAGAAAAACTAGAGGATGGCGCCTGAGTAACAGCTTCCTTGCATCTGGGCACCGTGAGTCTGGGGAGATAGGACTCCAGGAAACTCTGGCTGGTGGGATCTGCCTATGATCGCCCCTGTGAGGATACAGGGAGTCAGCGAGGACTTCTGGACCCCAACAGGAGGACTAAAACAGTGGAAAAATGACAAGTGGTCGCGTGTGTTCAATCCATCTAAACCCGCCTGCAACTGTAAGTTCAGTAGCAGCGAGACTGGCCTTACCTGTGAACTGTTTTGGTGTCTTTGGACTTGGCACTCAGTTGAACTACCTTGGGGAGAGCCTGAGCGGGAGGGCAGAGAGTTGTCTAGGGCCCCAGTCTGAGCCGCTGAGCCAGACGGAGCTAATAGTGTTTGTCTGTGGGTCACAGGGAGCCATTGTGAGCGATCTGCCCCTGCAAGCTCCGCCCTCAGGGTCGCAGAGCTAGAATCGGGTGGGAGCTGGTAACCAAGCTACCAAGTAGCCTAAGGGTGGGGTCTGAGCTGCCTTGCAGCCCTAACCCTCAGGGGCAGAGTGAGACCAGTTTTTGCACACTGGGTAAGTGGATAGCAACTTCAGCAGTGATTCCAGTGACAAGTACTTTGCTGGGAAAGCTTCTGCTCAGCAAGTTTACAAGTTCAAAGTGCCTTTTAAGTGGGCTGAAGAGAGATTTAGGATGTCTACCTCCTGGGGGTTGAGAAATCAGCAGCCTCCAGTCATATCAGAACTGTGATTAATATGTCATACCCCAGAAGACCACGTGTTGCCCAGACAATATTCAATAACATATACATACTGCTTGGTTTTGGTTGTGTTTTTTTTGTTTTTTGTTTTTTGTTTGGTTTGGTTTTTTTTTTTTTGTTTATTTTGATGTTGTTGATATTGTTTTATTTTTAATTTCAACTTTTTCCATACAGATCCTTTTTCTTTCTCAATTTTTCTAGTTTAATTATAATTTCCCATTGCTGCCTTTTTCAATAACTAGAACTTCATTTTTGCTAGTGTTTCAACTGCTATTATTTGTTTTTCTTTTTTCTTTTTTTTTTTGTGTGTGTGGTTTTTGGCCAAGGCTGGGTTTAAACCCGCCACCTCTGGCATATGGGACCGGCACCCTACTCCTTGAGCTACAGACGCCGCCCATACTGCTATTATTTGTTTTTTCACCCAATTTTATCCTGTAAAGTTTTCTGTTTGCTTGTTTTGGTTTGATTTATAGCATTTTTGTCTTTCCTCTCTACTTGGTGGAGGTGGGGTACTGTGTCTGCTCAGGTTAGCAAAGAGCTGCTGACCTCAAGGGAACCACCCAACTGGGCACCCCCAGAAGGTGGGGTTTTTTTAAGGTTGTGTCAAAGTACCCTACTGTACACCTATGTTGCTCTGTCTCCCTCTTTCTGTGCCTCTCTTCTTTTTGTCAATATTCCTTTTACCTACCCCCTCTACTTTCTCTATTTTTCTTTTTTTTTCTTATCACTCGGTCCTCCTTTCTTTCATCGCTTTTTTGCTCTTCAACCTTCTCACCCTTCTGGTCCTGAAACACTTAGTCCACAGGCATGAGAACTTAAAGAGCAAGAGGAAGTGAAAGGAAAGTTAGGGCAAGGAAACAGATAAAAGAAATCACTCATGAGGAAGAATCAGCAGAAAACTCCAGGCAACATGAAGAACCAGTCCAGAACAACCCCGCCAAGGGACCATAAGGTAGCTACTGCAGAGGATTCCACCTATAAAGAAATGTTAGGAATGACAGAAAGGGAATTTAGAATACACATGTTGAAAACAATGAAAGAAATGATGGAAACCATGAAGGAAACTGCTAATAAAGTGGAAAATAAGCAAAAGGAAATCCAAAAACAGAATCAAATAAGAGATGAACGATATGAAAAATATAAAAAGGATATAGCAGAGCTGAAGGAACTGAAACAGTCAATTAGGGAACTTAAAGATGCAATGGAAAGTATCAGCAACAGGTTAGACCATGCAGAAGAAAGAATTTCAGAGGTAGAAGACAAAGTTCTTGAGATAACTCAGATAGTAAAAGAGGCAGAAAAGAAGAGAGAGAAAGCAGAACGTTCACTGTCAGAATTATGGGACTTTATGAAGCATTCCAACATACGAGTTATAGGAATTCCAGAAGGGGAAGAAGAATGCCCCAGAGGAATGGAAGCCATACTAGAGAATATTATAAAAGAAAATTTCCCAAATATCACCAAAGATTCTGACACATTGCTTTCAGAGGGCTATTGGACCCCAGGTCGCCTCAACTCTAACCGAGCTTCTCCAAGACACATTGTGATGAACCTGTCCAAAGTCAAGACAAAAGAAAAGATTCTGCAAGCTGCCAGGAGTAAGCGCCAGTTGACCTACAGGGGCAAATCCATCAGAGTTACCGCAGCCTTCTCTAATGAAACTTTCCAAGCAAGAAGACAATGGTCATCTACCTTTAATCTACTTAAACAGAACAATTTCCAGCCCAGAATTCTGTACCCTGCTAACTAAGCTTAAAAATTGATGGAGAAATCAAATCATTTACGGATATACAAACATTGAGGAAATTCACCACAACAAGACCAGCTCTACAGGAAATACTTCAACCTGTTCTGCACACTGACCACCACAATGGATCAGCAGCAAAGTAAGAACTCAGAAATCAAAGGACAGAACCTAACCTCCACACTGATGCAAAAGATAAAACTAAGCAATGGACTCTCACCAAATAAGATGAATAGAATACTACCACACTTATCAATTATATCAATAAATGTTAATGGCTTGAATTCCCCACTGAAGAGACATAGATTGGTTGACTGGATTAAAAAACACAAGCCATCCATCTGCTGTCTGCAAAAAACACACCTGGCTTCAAAAGACAAATTAAAGCTCCGAGTCAAGGGTTGGAAGACAATTTTTCAGGCAAATGGAATTCAGAAGAAAAGAGGAGTTGCAATCTTATTTTCCGATACGTATGGATTTAAAGCAGCTAAAGTCAAAAAAGACAAAGATGGTCACTTTGGTCAAAGGAAAAATACAACAAGAAGACATTTCAATTCTAAATATCTATGCACCCAATTTAAATGCTCCCAGATTCTTGAAACAGACCTTACTAAGTCTGAGCAATATGATATCTGGTAATACCATCATAACAGGGGACTTTAACACTCCTCTTACAGAGCTGGACAGATCCTCTAAACAGAAATTAAACAAAGGTATAAGAGATTTAAATGAGACCCTGGAACAACTGTGCTTGATAGACACATGTAGAACACTTCACCCCAAAGATAAAGAATATACATTCTTCTCATCACCCCATGGGACATTTTCCAAAATTGATCATATCCTGGGACACAAAACAAATATCAACAGAATCAAAAGAATTGAAAGTTTACCTTGCATCTTCTCAGACCATAAGGCAGTAAAGGTGGAACTCAATTCTAACAAAAATGCTCGACCCCACCCAAAGGCATGGAAATTAAACAATCTTCTGTTGAATAACAGATGGGTGCAGGAAGAAATAAAACAGGAAATCATGAACTTCCTTGAGCATAACAACAATGAGGGCACAAGCTACCAAAACCTTTGGGATACTGCAAAAGCAGTTTTGAGAGGAAAATTCATCACTTTAGCTGCCTACATTAGAAAAACAGAAAGACAGTGCATCAACAATCTCACAAGAGATCTTATGGAATTGGAAAAAGAAGAACAATCCAAGCCTAAACTCAGTAGAAGAAAAGAAATGTCCAAAATCAAATCAGAGATCAATGAAATTGAAAACAAAAGAATCATTCAAAAAATTAGTGAAACAAGGAGTTGGTTTTTTGAAAAAATAAATAAAATAGATAAACCATTGGCCAGACTAACGAGGAATAGAAAAGTAAAATCTCTAGTAACATCAATCAGAAATGATAAAGGGGAAATAACAACTGATCCCACAGGGATACAAGAGATCATCTCTGAATACTACCAGAAACTCTATGCCCAGAAATTTGACAATGTGAAGGAAATGGATAAATATTTGGAATCACACCCTCTCCCTTGACTCAGCCAGGAAGAAATAGAGCTCCTGAACAGACCAATTTCAAGCACTGAGATCAAAGAAACAATAAAAAATCTTCCGACCAAAAAATGCCCTGGTCCAGACTGCTTCACTCCAGAATTCTATAAAACCTTCAAGGAAGAACTTATTCCTGTACTGCATAAATTATTCCAAAAAATTGAGGAAGAAGGAATCTTCCCAAACACCTTCTATGAAGCAAACATCACCCTGATACCAAAACCAGGAAAAGTCCCAAACAAAAAGGAAAATTTCAGACCAATCTCACTCGTGAATATTGATGCAAAAATTCTCAACAAAATCCTAGACAATAGATTACACCTTATCATCAAAAAAGTCATTCATCATGATCAAGTAGGCTTCATCCCAGGGATGCAAGGCTGGTTTAACATACGCAAGTCCATAAACGTTATCCACCATATTAACAGAGGCAAAAATAAAGATCACATGATCCTCTCCATAGATGCAGAAAAAGCATTTGATAAAATCCAGCATCCTTTTCTAATTAGAACACTGAAGAGTATAGGCATAGGTGGCACATTTCTAAAACTGATTGAAGCTATCTATGACAAACTCACAGCCAATATTTTACTGAATGGAATAAAACGGAAAGCTTTTCCTCTTAGAACTGGAACCAGACAAGGTTGTCCTCTGTCACCTTTACTATTCAACATAGTGCTGGAAGTTCTAGCCAATACAATTAGGCAACACAAGGAAATAAAGGGAATCCAAATGGGAGCAGAGGAGGTCAAACTCTCCCTCTTTGCTGGCGACATGATCTTATACTTAGAGAACCCCAAAGACTCAACCACAAGACTCCTAGAAGTCATCAAAATATACATTAATGTTTCAGGATATAAAATCAATGTCCACAAGTCAGTAGCCTTTGTATACACCAATAACAGTCAAGATGAGAAGCTAATTAAGGACACAACTCCCTTCACCATAGTTTCAAAGAAAATGAAATACCTAGGAATATACCTAACGAAGGAGGTGAAGGACCTCTATAAAGAAAACTATGAAATCCTCAGAAAGGAAATAGCAGAGGATATTAACAAATGGAAGAACATACCATGCTCATGGATGGGAAGAATCAACATTGTTAAAATGTCTATACTTCCCAAAGCAATCTACCTATTCAATGCCATTCCTATCAAAATACCAACATCGTACTTTCAAGATTTGGAAAAAATGATTCTGCGTTTTGTATGGAACCGGAAAAAACCCCGTATAGCTAAGGCAGTTCTCTGTAATGAAAATAAAGCTGGAGGCATCAGCATACCAGATTTTAGTCTGTACTACAATGCCATAGTGGTCAAGACAGCATGGTACTGGCACAAAAACAGAGACATAGACACTTGGAATCGAATTGAAAACCAAGAAATGAAACTAACATCTTACAACCACCTAATCTTCAATAAACCAAACAAGGACATACCTTGGGGGAAAGACTCCCTATTCAATGAATGGTGTTGGGAGAACTGGATGTCTACATGTAAAAGACTGAAACTGGACCCACACCTTTCCCCACTCACAAAAATTGATTGAAGATGGATAAAGGACTTAAATTTAAGGCATGAAACAATAAAAATCCTCAAGGAAAGCATAGGAAAAACACTGGAAGATATTGGCCTGGGGAAAGACTTCATGAAGAAGACTGCCATGGCAATTGCAACAATAACAAAAATAAACAAATGGGACTTCATTAAACTGAAAAGCTTCTGTACAGCTAAGGAGACAATAACCAAAGCAAAGAGACAACCTACACAATGGGAAAGGATATTTGCATATTTTCAATCAGACAAAAGCTTGATAACTAGGATCTATAGAGAACTCAAATTAATCCACATGAAAAAAGCCAACAATCCCATATATCAATGGGCAAGAGACATGAATAGAACTTTCTCTAAAGATGACAGACGAATGGCTAACAAACACATGAAAAAATGTTCATCATCTCTATATATTAGAGAAATGCAAATCAAAACAACCCTGAGATATCATCTAACCCCAGTGAAAAATGGCCCACATCACAAAATCTCAAAACTGCAGATGCTGGCGTGGATGTGGAGAGAAGGGAACACTTTTACACTGCTGGTGGGACTGCAAACTAGTACAACCTTTCTGGAAGGAAGTATGGAGAAACCTCAAAGCACTCAACCTAGACCTCCCATTTGATCCTGCAATCCCATTACTGGGCATCTACCCAGAAGGAAAATAATCCTTTTATCATAAGGACACTTGTACTAGACTGTTTATTGCAGCTCAATTTACAATCGCCAAAATGTGGAAACAGCCTAAATGCCCACCAACCCAGGAATGGATTAACAAGCTGTGGTATATGTATACCATGGAATACTATTCAGCCATTAAAAAAAATGGAGACTTTACATCCTTCGTATTAACCTGGATGGAAGTGGAAGACATTATTCTTAGTAAAGCATCACAAGAATGGAGAAGCATGAATCCTATGTACTCAATTTTGATATGAGGACAATTAATGACAATTAAGGTTATGGGGGGGGAAGCAGAAAGAGGGACGGAGGGAGGTGGGTGAGGCCTTGGTGTGTGTCACACTTTATGGGGGCAAGACATGATTGCAAGAGGGACTTTACCTAACAATTGCAATCAGTGTAACCTGGCTTATTGTACCCTCAGTGAATCCCCAACAATAAAAAAAAAAAAAATTAGTTTATTTAAAAAAAAAAGAGAAAAAAGAAAAAGCTTCCTTATATAAAATTCTAAAAATAATAGTGAATATATGCATAAAATTTCCATTCATTTCTAATTTGGGAATCTCTTTGTTTTTATATGTTTCATACATTTTAAATAAACTTCAGGAATTATTTTATGCTTTTAAAAATCTTCTTTACCTAGGAAAAGATATTTAAAAATTTTTCAAATCTAAATGTGACAGAATATTTAAGCATTATTTGAAACACATTATTTAACAAATAATGTTACATGCATGCTTCTTACAAAGATTTTATCCACAAAAATAGGTTTTCTAAAATTTATGTTTGGTTTCAATAGCAGAGTAACCATGGACAATAATTAGAAAAAATAATTAGAATTTATACAGACTGTCTGTTCATAGACATTTTTCATATATTTTTCAACTGTATTGACTATTCAGAAATTAATCGCTTTTTTAAAAAATGTAAAAATTCACTAATACAATATAATAATTAGGTATAAAAGTACTTTAACATGTATTTAATTCCTACAATTCTGCAATGATAGAGGTATTATACACAAAAGCAATTTGAATTTATAAGCTTCTCCACAAATATATATGACTAGAAAATTGTTTCTGAACATATTTTCCATATACTTTTTTAAATACCTCCTGACATGTTTATAAAAATTGTCTCCTAAGGTCCATAGTAGAATTAATGAAATAAACAATCTTGATTTAAAGCCTAGGAATCTGCAGTTTACACTTAAAGAATGTTTATTCTCTGAGTATGAAATTTCATTAGAAAGGGATAAAAGTATTTGGAGATTCTTAATTCCTATATGGTAAGGATAGAGGAACAGATTTGAGGCCACTGCTGGTTTATTTTTTTTTGTTTTTCTTGGGGGTATGGGATCCGGGTTCCTAGAACCCAGCTGACCTGTTTATATGGTGGAACTAGGAAATTCAACCCAGGCACAGCTTGATAGAAAGCAAAAATGAGTAGAAACTGAAGCAAAACAAGAGA
This sequence comes from Nycticebus coucang, assembly GCF_027406575.1. Classification (NCBI taxonomy): domain Eukaryota; kingdom Metazoa; phylum Chordata; class Mammalia; order Primates; family Lorisidae; genus Nycticebus; species Nycticebus coucang. The sequence continues at coordinate 683,726 of NW_026515588.1, read as the reverse complement.
AGTGCAGGCAGAAAGAATAAAAAGCACAAGCAACTTCACACAGGCTTTAGTTTAACAGAGAAATTTTATTGAAGAACAAAGAGAAAGCTTAGAGCACTTCCAGAGATTGAAGTAGGTCCTTCTTCAGTGTAAAGGTATAAATATCATCTTTCTTTGCCTTTTAAATTGTTAGTGTAAGTCTTTCTCTGTCCTCTCTGAGTCTCCGGGCACCTTTGCCCTTTTACTGATCACTAATGACCTAGACTACTTCATATCCACAACATATTCCCTTTTGGGTGAGAATTTCTGAGTGCTCATCTAGCTATTGATTTTTCCGATAGTTGGGGGTCTTTGTGATGTATAGTGTTCACCTTATGCCCAAGCATGGAAACTGTTCCTGTGCAGAATATGCTTGATCAATTGAGTTACAGTATTCCCATAATGTTTTTTGGACCCGTTCAAACTCCCTTACTGAGCAGGCCATGCTTTCCTTCAATCCTCCTTTGAGCCTCTTTCTTTATACCTTCTCAGCTTTTGTTTATGATCCTTGCTATTTTCAACTTATAATAAGATTTGTAGATTCAAAATATAATTGTTCATATTGGATGAAAGACATTAGCTCAATACAAAAAGCCAATGAACCAATAAATAGATCAGTGATAATCTATGTTATTGAAGATGACTACAGAGTTCTAACTTAGGTTTGCAAGTGGGTACAATTCTCCCTAAATTTTGTACACATTTTACACATTTTAGACATTAAGTGGCTGAGAATTTATAACAAACTAGAAAAATGTGTCAATTATGCCAATATTCTGTCAAAGAGGCCAAGAACTGGGCTACATTATGACTTATAGGAACCCTAGACACTGCTTCCTTCATGAGTCCCTTTCTTCTATAAAAGAATATTTTAAAACTATATTGATGTTAACATAAAGATTTAATCTTTCACTATAAAAGTTCACTTTTTTCTTCTTATTTTGAGATAATATAGCATAGTGCACCCTAACAGTGCTGTTGGCCCATGGTAATGGCACTGTATCTAGTGTATACAACAGGTCTTCAAAGAACCTTTAGATGGCTAAATATGACTTACACTCAAATATGTTGCCTAAATGCAATACTCACTACCAAAACTTATTTTTACATATTTCCACAAGCCTCATAGAAGAAAATTATTAGAAACCAAATAATTTCTGAATGTTGCTTTTTGCATATTAATTTGAATAACAATAATAAAACACCCATCCACTTTATAAAGCTATCACTTGGCAGTTGTCTTGTTGGTGACACACTTGTTGCTAACATGCTGTGTTTCCTGTCCTATATTCTTCTGCAAAATCAGGTGTGGGCTACTGGGTGCTATGAAGGAGACCGGGTAGCTGAATCCAAGGACTCTATTGCTGGTGGTTCTTGGTGGGAGTGCTGAAGCCCCATTTCCACTTACGGTCCCCTCTCTTCACACTAGAGATTATATCTATCTTCAAGTTTATACTAATTATTTAATTATTATATTATATAGTTTTACTTAATATGTATGAATCCCTACACACCATACAGTGTCATGTAGGCATTTCAGAATGTATATGAATGGATAAATACTATATCTGCATCTCTGATTTTCTTCTTTTATTCCCCATAGTCTATTATGTTCACTGCTATATCTCTGGCCATAGGAGTATGGGCCTCGTACACAATGGGCACAAGAAAGGGAGAGGATAAAGGAATAATAAAAGGAAAGAAGGAAAACTTAACAGGCAATATTGAGACCATAAGAATGTCCTAGTGGAGAAAAAGGTGACTTTGGGTTCATACAGGCTTGTGTTTGGACAATGTCTCTATTATTCACTAGTTGTGTGACCTCAGTAAATAACTTAATCTCTCTGTCATTTTTACCCCTCAAACATGGTGTTAGAACTAACTCATGAGAGTTGTGTGTGGATTGTAGATAAAATAATCTAAAGGCTTGAGACACTGAGTGATCTCTACATATGGAAATTGCTTTTTCTAACATCGATGATAATATTGTTAGTATCTATAAACAGGTGTGCTAACTTAGTCTTAGCTATATACTAACTAATTATAGTGTCATTCGGATTCTTTCTTCCACATATCTCTGCCTATCAATGCTCAGGTCTCTTTGGAGAAAATAAAGAGGTTTGTTTCTCTTGTTTTGTTTTAAGAATGACAGCACTGATATCAAGAAATAAGCAATTTTAATTAAAAGTTAACTTAAGGGTGGCGCCTGTGGCTCAGAAGAGTAGGGTGCTGGCCCCATATACTGGAGGTGGTAGGTTCAAACTCGGCCCCGGCCAAAAACTGCAACAAAAAAAAAAAAAAAAAAAAAAAAAAAGTTAACTTAATACACTGTTAAGGGAAGGGAACCCAAAGTCGTAAAATAATGGAAAGATATTTATTCTGAATCTGTATGACAGAGTCCTGGAGCAAACGTCCAGGCCTCTGTCATACACAGAGAAAAAGTCCCCATGGTAGCTAGATTACAGTTTGGTTTTATACATTCATGGAGACAGGAATTACAGATAAAATCATAAGATCTTAATACAATATGTGGAAGGTATACCTTGGTTTGGGCTGAAAAGGTGTTATGTTGGGGGGGCAGAGGACTTATGGGTTATAGGTTGTTTTAAAGATTCTTTGATTCATAATTGCTAAAGAAATGAAGCTTTCTCTAAAGGCTTGGAATACTTTAAGATGAGAATGTCTGTATATCAGGCCATTTGCCTAACCTCAAGTGCTCTTTGAGTAAATGATGGCCTGCACAGGTGGTTTAAGCTTGATCTTGCATAGCCTTAGGCTTGTTGGTGTATTACAAAGTGTCTGTCCAAAAAGGGAGGGGGCACAAAGAGGCATGTCTGACCTCTCTTCTCATGACCTGCAACTCAATTTTTAGTTATTTCTGGGGTCCCTTTGTCCTTTTGAGAGCTTAAGCTTTTCTCTTAGTTCACATGGCATATGTTTGCAAATTGTAAATATTATGAGGTTAATGGCATTTTAATTCTTAAGCTAACTTCTTCACTGGTATGTATAAAATAAACAAACAAACAGATAAACAAATCTGAGGTGGAAATGTTTTTGAGAGTTTCTCTCCTATGGTTTTGAGCAAGGTCATCTTGGTTTGGTTTTACCCTCTGTCAGAGAGATCTCCAAGACCCTGATCTGTTCAGCAAGTTGACCTGAGTCAAAGTGAGAGCAAGGTACACAGGAGGTAAGAATAAAGCAGATGGGGCACCAGTGCAACAGAAAAAGAATTCAGTTTATTTAAAGAAAAGGAAAGGAATAGATTTTATTTAAAGTAAAAAATAGATAAGCACAGTCTTTTCCTGAGAGATTGGGAAGGGGACTCAGGAGTCATAGTGTGCAGGAACCAATGCAGACAAAAAGATTCTCAGGCACCAGTTGGAAGAGGAAGTGGCTTTATTTGCTGGCTGGGGAGACTCAGTGGACAAGTGTCCCCAAAACCAAGCCCACCGACTCAATTTCTGGCCTTCCTTTTATACAGTCGTTGGGCTTGTGTGGACGTGAAAATCTCGTGATTCAGGGGTCAGGCCGGCACATGCCCTTGGTACACGGCCGCCTGTCCTGAAAGACAACAGAAGGTCAAGGAAGTTACAAGGTTATTTCAGAGTTTCAACATGCATCCTCTGAAGTGTATTTAGATAACAGGAACACCTGCTGCAGGAGGGCTGTGTTTAGTAGCTTCGTACTTAAGGCAGAGTGCCCACACAATTCCTGCACAGAGTTACTGGCAGAGGTCACACTGCTTCTCTCCCCCGCCTCAAGAGGAGACGCCACAAAAACTCAGTACACAAGTATAGTCATCTTGTCTTAGTTCCACCTAGAATTATCTGTAAAGCTTTTCTTTGGCCCCACTAGGTCTTTAGGTGTTCGTGTCTACCTCTTGGGCACAGATTACCTCAGCAGCCAGGTGTGCCCATTTTCCTTCTCTTTTTAGCCATTATGCCACCTGCCATTTGTATGATGGTGTCTATTAGTCTTGTGATATTTGTGAACTTGCTGTGTGCACCGTTCTGTAACCGTGACCATTATTCCACTTTGTCTTACAAACTTTGTGCATTTTGTGGAGAACAGAACAGCCTTGATCAGCTGAGTCACAAGATTCCTGAAACTCATTGTTTGCTGCAGTTCCCTTTTTAACTTTCTTGTCTGGGAGGCTAGACTTATGGGTTACAGGTTGTTTTAAAGATTCTTTGATTCATAATTGCATCAGACCATTTCCATTCTTAACTACCCTCTATTATAAATAATTCTGGAATCGTCTATGAGTTATGCTGCTCCTTTATCCATTGTAGGTCTGATAAATCATTTATAAAGACAGCTTTAATTTTCTGTAAATATATTTGAATAATATATATAATAAAAGAAATATATATTGACAACAAAATTATATTTCTACTTGATATAGGAATTTTAGGCTAATAACAAGTGAACGTATATGTGTACACTATACAGGCGCACACACGCACACACATACACGCAGGACCTGCAAACCCCAGAGTTCTCCTGTTATAACTCAGCACTCATGTAATACGTTTATCTGTTCTGAGACTATCTTGTGAGTCAATATATTTATTCATTCCCACCCCTTGATAGTCATTGATTCAGTAATTGAGCATAATGTCAATGATTTCTGAAATATCTGAACAAGCATTTTCTCCCTTTTCTGAGAAAATAAAACTTTACTCAAAGTGGGGAAATGAAAATCAATTCCCATTTTGTTCTGCACAAAACAGTAGTTTAGCAATCTGTCCCTATTAAAAAAAAAGGATGTTTGTATATACATGTGCTTATATACACATGCGTATATATACATCCATATATATGATACATACGCATATGTAGATATATAGAAATAAAGTAAGTTCATACAGACTCAGATTGCTCCCATCTATTCTTTCCACCTATATAAAATAATGATACAAACTGTTGTGGGCAAAGGGAACACTTTTTGAGGATTTGCTGAAAAAATCAACTCATAATAAAGCAAATCAATAAGAGAAAATCCATGTAAATCTTATTGTTATGATGTGCGCAGGGAGAAACACACAATGATTGTTCAATATCCCAACAACACCAAAATACTTCTATGTATATACCTTCATTTCAGAGGGGAGAGAGAAGATGAGAAATATAGGTAATTTTGTTGAATGGCAATAAATGATTACTCGGGAGGATGAATAGATACTTCAAAAAATGAATGGATGAGTTGAAACAAATTGACTTTGGAAATTAAATTAAACTGAGAAACTTGTCTTATGTTTAAAATATGTTGGCCTAGGTCTGTTTCCATTGTTCATCTTCTTTCCTGCCATAGATATTGAGATAACAGGGAGAGGAAGGAAAAACCATTGGTCTTCTTGATGGGTCCCTTTGGTCTTTATAAAGATTGAGGAAAGCCTTTTCCAAGGTCTGTTGATTTCTAGAGGCGTTTAATTCAAAATGTTCTTTATAATCAAGGAGTCTTTTCTAGGGCTAAAATTCCCTGTAACCCTTCACTGTATTCATGTGCCAGCCAAGATGGAAGTTTATTTCAATTAATTTTTAAATTCTTAATAATAAATCATTAAATATATAGGTATTGGGATTTGTGGTCCTGATTCCCTGAACTCAGTTTGCTGGTTCAATTACTTGGTGAAAATAGAAAGTTCAACCAAGGGACAGTAGGAATAGAAAATGGAAGTGTGTAGAAACTGAGAGGGAAACTGGAGCAGCACAGTCATCAGGAACAGAAAGCAGAAGTCACTTCCCGCAGCCTTTAGTAAACAAAGGTAGGTTTTACTGAAGAACACAAAGACAGCTTAGAGCACTTCCAAAGAGAGTTGGAAGGGGTCCCCCTCACAAATGAGAGGAGAGAGAGAGAGACATACAGGAGGGCAGTGTACAGATATAAATATCCTCTTTTTCTCCCTTTGAAATTGTTTGTAACATTTTCATTTATCTCTCTGTATCTCTGAGCACCTTTGTCCTTTTCTATTGGTGACTGATTGCCTGGGATACCTCATAGCGACCCATTTTTTTTCCCTCTCCCTCTCTCTTTTTTCTTTTCTTTCTTTCTTTTTTTTGGCAAGAATTACTAAGTGCCAACCACAGTGTTCCCATAATGTTTCTCTGGGCCCTCCAGACTTCCTTATTCAGCAGGCCAAGCTTTTCTCCCATCCCTCTTGAAACAGCTTTCTTTGTCCCTTCTCATTCTGTTTGTGAAAATTGACAGCATGTTTTATCTTTTCAATTACTTTTTATTTTGCTTTGCTTTGATGGAGGCTTGGTGTATTCCACCCGAGTAAGTTAACACTGCCTTGTAAGTACTGAAACTGTCTATATTAAAATAATGTAGAACCATATGATATAAATAATAATTAAAATATAATTTTTATAAAAGTAGAGTAATAGAAGTTAACTAGCCATTGTTACCTGCTGTGGTAACTGGTTACTGTTTAATGGCACTATCCTCCCTGATAAGGGCAAGATTGGTGACTTCCCTATTACCTCTATGGATAACATCGTATTGTAAAGGTCAGAGATTTGTGCTTCTGTAGAAAGCATAACTATTACAAAGCCCAAGACTGGTGTTTGAAGTATTTTTCAGACTCTGCATTCCAGGGGACCCACTGGTGCCAACCAGACCCATGGATAGAAGTGGAAATAGATCCAAAACCTTGAGAGTCCGCCCTTGGTTATATCTCAAAGCCTTAAGATTTCCCCTCAGGAAATCTCCCAACTGATAAGATTAGACTCTGCTTCCCAACTCTATGAGTTCATGGTCTGCCAATCAGCAATCTCAGTTCTCTTGTCCTATTCTATCAAACTGTCTTTTAAAAACCTTTCTCCCAAATTCTCAGGCAGACAGATTTGAGAAATCCCTTCCATTTCTTTGCATGGCACCTATGATGTTAAACGTTTTCTCTGTTGTAATCTCTAAAATATCAATGTACTAGCTTCCTCTTGAGCAGTAGATAATGAACCTGGTTGAGCTGTAACAGTGTCTAAATTGAATATAAATGCTTTTAAGATATGCAATTCTGTGCTCGAAATGGTACATGTTCCTGTTTTAAATTTACATTACATGTAATGCCCAAATAATTGTGCGAGTAATTTATAGTTGTTAAAATTGGCTGTTGATTTCATTTTTAAAGCCATTATTTTGCTTATGGCAAATGTACTCCCATCCATTATTTGTATTTCCTATGTTTATGTTAATATTGCTATCTTAGAACAATATATGCCAGAGGATTGTTACTAAATACCTCTTATGCTACTGTTAATGGAAAAAAAAAACTCTGCAATTCTGTAAAATAATGTAAAGATGTTTAGTCTGAGACAAATGTATGTGACTGGCCTGGAACACCTGGACACTAGAGGAGCTGAGAAAATGCACCCATTACTGAAAGTTCAGTACTTGTCCCTGAGGTCAAATCAGCCAGAACAAAAAATAAGGACAAGTGCTTTAAGGAAAAGAAAAGAGAAAATTATTAATTTGTAAGTAAATGCAGAAGGCAGTGGTTAGCATCACAAAGACCTCCATCCTGCCTTTAAATGGAAATACAGGCTTTATAAATGGGGCAAAGGTTGGACGTGGTCTTTGTGACCAGTGTCACATATTGTGGCTTCTGGATATTGTTGTTTAACTATAGTTGGTAGTTTCTGTTGACGCTATCTCTGGTGACAATTTTATGACCTTTGTGAATAATTCTGTTGAACCATCTCCTGTGGTTTAAGACTGTGGTCCCCAACCCCAGGTCGTAGATTAGTACTGGTCTGTGGCCAGATTAGTACTGGTTTGGAACAAGGATCACTGGCTTAAGAAAATGTTTTCCTGCCCCTTTGATTACTGGCCTCCAGCAGGAATGCAGATTTTAATTCTCAAACAGGATGGTATTTAAAGAGACAACTCATAAAACTTTTTCTTGCCCTCTTTTCTGACCTTTACCTCTGTTATATCCTTATAGTGTCTGGGTTACAGTTTTGTTTATACCTGTGTAGAAATAGGGATTACAGGTAAAACCGTAAGATCCTAGGTATATTTGTGGAGGACATACATTGGTTGGCCTGAGAAGATAGAAGATCTCAAAAGGAGTGAAGGCACCTAAACTTTATAGGTGGGTTTAAAGATGCCTTGGCTTTGTTTTTTTTTAAAAACAAAGCTTCATCTAAAGGCTTGGAATGTTTTAACTTAAGATAAGGATATCTGTAAATCAGAGACAAGCCAGCATAGTTTATCCAAACTCAAAAGATCTGTTAAGTAAATCGATGGCCTGAAGGTATAATTTACAATTTGTTTTTTATGAGCTCAGGCCTATGAATGTTTTAGTATATTAATACTAAAAAAGAATCCAAAAGGAAGGGAGTATGATAAGGTATATCTTACTCCCCTTGTCCTCATAGCTAACATCTTAGATTTAAGGTTTTTCTGGGATACCCTTGGCCAAGAAGGGGTATATTCAGTTAGCTGAAAGGCTTAAGAATTTATTTTAGTTCACATTACATTTAAAATTTAATATTATAATTGTATATACTACAGCTTCAGAAGTTTTTAAGAAAGTTTCAAGATCTTTCAAAAGTGTTTGTTGTTAATTTCTTGTCTCATCACTTTCTAATCCCTAATCTTAAGATATTTCTTTAAAATTCATAAATAAATGAACACAGTATATTTTCTTTTGCTCTGCGATAGCCCTTCATTAATAGACAATGTTATGAAAAGAAAAGCCACAAGGTGGAGTTTATGTGAGCAGAATAACCTCCCTTAAACACGTCCACAGTAAAATTTAAATATTGGAAGGTACTCATCATGACATATGTATGGGTATTATTCTCATATTTTTTTACTCTTAAGAATAGACGTAGTATGATATAAATAATTAAGTCAAATTTAGTAACAGGTTTATTGGTTATTAGATAAAATCTTAATTACTAAATATAAAGGAAAATGTCATCAGTATGGGAATACCATATTAAGAAACATCAGTATCTGAAAAGACTTTGTAGAGGAGAGACAGACAAGCAAGTGATTTAAGTTCCTATCTTATAAAACTTATTGACAAATGTCAAGTGGAGTCCCAAAAAGCTTGAGGAGGGCATGAAAGATTTCACAGAACAAGTGAATCAGAAGATAAAAAACCACTGATCACTTCACATCTATTATGTGCCTACTGAGGGATAGGAACTCAGTTGGAACCGTAGCTTTAAGAGTTTAACAAGGTTGAAAAGGGTGCCTGGGAGAGAAAATCCCAGGCTCATGCCAAGATGCTGAGCTAAGAGTGTAAGAAGAGCTTTTGTTTGGTAGAAAGAAAAAAGTGCACATTGAAGGATGTATGTAAATATTCTCAGGGAGTCAGACTTGAAGTACAAATCTGAAGAAGTCTTTTTATTATGCTGAGCAGCTTTAACTGTAAGCTCTGGTCTGGTCAATAGGAAGAAAGGAAAGAGTTGAAGAATGAAAGTAACCTAATATGTCTATTTTAAAATAGTAGTGATTCAAGTGGAATAATGGTATATTCATTACTTTTATCTTAATTTAGTAATTCAACAAAAGTTTAACACTTATTTTTTTAAAACTTCTCTTATAGGTTTGGTGGAGATGGTGGAGGCAATGTGAATCACGCAATTTGGGTGTCTGTGGGGAAAAGTACATTAAAAACCAATTACACATTCACTTTTCTAATTATAAAAAATTACTATTAGAAAGGAGGAAAATTCTATTTAAATATATAATTGATATTTAAAAGAGTAAACAACAGGTAGAAATTATTCACTAAATATTTACTGATAAATGCATAAATTAATGAGAAGCAGAGTTTGCAGGAGAAAAATGTCTGGCAACAGTCTCACTTTGGTTGAGAAAATAGAAATGAAAATGAGACAGGTTTGAAAAAACATGTAGGAATCCCATTACTGGGCATCTACACACAAGGAAAAAAATCCTTTTATCATAAGGACACTTGTACTAGACTATTTATTGCAGCTCAATTTACAATTGCCAAAATGTGGAAACAGCCTAAATGCCCACCAACTCAGGAATGGATTAACAAGCTGTGGTATATGCATACCATGGAATACTATTCAGCCATTAAAAAAAATGGAGACTTTACATCCTTCGTATTAACCTGGATAGACGTGGAAGACATTATTCTTAGTAAAGGATCACAAGAATGGAGAAACATGAATCCTATGTACTCAATTTTGATATGAGGACAATTAATGACAATTATGGTTATGGGGGGGGAAACAGAAAGAGGGACGGAGGGAGGTGGGTGGGGCCTTGGTGTGTGTCACACTTTATGGGGGCAAGACATGATTGCAAGAGGAACTTTACCTAACAATTGCAATCAGTGTCACCTGGCTTATTGTACCCTCAATGAATCCCCAACAATAAAAAAAAAAAAGAAAAGAAAAAACATGTAGGATATACGGTCTGAGAAAGTGGAAAATAATGGAAAATGAGAAAAAAGTAGAGAGATGTTAAGAATGATCCCATGATTTCATTCTTGGAGATTAAGCCAATGATGACATTGTCAACAAAATAAGACAGATGCACAGGGCAAATTGTGACTAGATGTAATACATTCATCACTTCATGATTTACAATATGTGATTACTTTTGCAAATATCAAATATAAAATATAAGAGCATAATAGTTACAGTCTAATGCTTGATTTTATAGCCATTATTTAGTATGTTTTTTTATTAACTTAAATTCATAATGAACTGAAAATGCCATTTAAAATCACCATGCACAGGTTTATATAAGTATACATATGTACATATTATTTACTATTGTACCTTGTATAGATGTTAACATCAGTAGAATCTTCTAGGTGATAGAGTTAAAGTTAACACTCATAAGATTAATATTACAATAAAACTGTGGAATAAATGTCTTTGTATATATCCACTCTATGTTATTCTCTTACTATAACTGTTGCTCAAGATTTCTATCCCTTTTTTTTTTTTTACTGAAATGGAACTTTTTTACATTTTTTGATTATTATAATTTCTTGACATTGTATTTAAATATAGATGCCAATATTTAATATTTATATGGCAAGGTGTTACAAAGGATTAGAAATTCTATTAAGTGTTCAGTCTTGAAAGAGGATAAGCACTTAAGGAAAATAAAGCTAGTGTTTTATTTACTTTTTAGAGACTATCAATCAGTTCAAGATGAGATCTTCATAACTAGGAAAATTGCCAGCTGTACTTTGGTGCCTTGCCTCTTTATTAGCCTTGGTCTTCTTGGGCAAAGCTTCATTTAATTGTTTAAGTAGATGGAAGCAAACTAACAGACACAGTCAGCAACAAGAGACTCAATGAAAAAGCTTGTATTTGTAATCTAGCTGTAGAGCCCAGGACCATTCTGCTTTGATAATCCGGCCTTTGTGATGAACCTGGCTAGAAAAATCCCATGTGTTCACCTAATTAAGCCATCAGAATGCATTGCAGTGAACAGAGTGCCTCATATGCACTGGTATAAGTAATTTTTATTCCTCTATTTCTTGGATAATAGAAAGAGACGCTAACCTAGATTGTGACTGATAGACGCTATACTGTTCAGCCTTAGTAATTATGCCTGAGGGTAAGGAAAGCCTCTGGTAAAAAATTCTCTATGTGCCTGAGATACTGTCATTACTTCATTCAACTATTTTCCCCTAGATTTCCCGGTGAGCTTTCATTATTCTGCTTTCTCTTATTGCTTGCATCTTTCCTCTGTCTACATGCATGTGCCCTCTGTTGTATAAACAGACAGGGCCTCTGCCATGATTTCACATGGGAGAATTGCTTTGAACACATTTTCCTTTATTGAGTCAATAATTCATAAATAAAATAGGTGTTCCTGACTAATAAAACGAGGAGAATATATTAACAACTTGACATGAGAATAAGTTAAATTCATGGGTTTTGAAGATAAAAACATGTTTGAATTGGCTTTCTCTCCAAGAATATCCTCTGAAGTTTTCTAAAATGTGAGTATATGTATATATATATGCATATTTATATATATATTTTTATACTCACACATACACACATATACCTAGAGATATGTGTATATATGTGGTGTGTGGTGTTCACAATATATCTGTGTGCATTTATATGTGCATATATATTTAAATTCATATATGTAAATACAGATGTATGTATAAAACAGTATTTGTGTCTTCTTTCTAAAATATTCATATAGGCCTAAGTAATATTCATAAACTTATATAAAGTTAAGATTTTTTTTTATCCTCTTAAATGTAAGATTTAGTACAAGACATGACATTTTTCCATCAGTGTTTATCATTCATTCCCTAAATTATCAAGTTACTGAGATGATGTATGTAGTATCTACACAAATTAGTGAATTTCTTGTATATGAAAATAACTGTATATTAATATGTTTCTTATTTTTCTATCTAAATAGTCTTTCAACTCAATTTTACATTTTGCTGTATGTAGATCCATAGCTGAACAGGGGAATTTTCCCCTTCAGCCTGGAAGTTTCATTAAAAGATCAACTCATAATAAGGCAGATTAATAAGAAAAAGAGATTTGTTTAGCCAGCACATGGGGAGAATCACAGAGTGATTACCCAATATGTCAGTGGTGTCCAGAAATTTATATGCCCTCATTTTAGAGGGAAGGGACAGATGAGAAATATAGGTAATTCTGTTTAGGAGGAATAAATGGTTACTAGGGAAGATGAGTAGATTCTTGAGGGAATGAATGGCTGGGAGAAAGAGATTGCCTTGTAAATGATTCTCTTTGGAAATTAACCTGAGAGACAGATTTTATATTTTATTTTATATTTATATTTGAGCCAGGTCTGATTGTGTTTTTGATTTTCTTTCCTGTAATATAGTGACATGACAGAGAAGGTAAGAGAAGTTGATTGTTCTTTTCTATGTGTCTGGGTTTTTATGAAGAGAGAGAAAGCACTTTCCAATGGCTATCAATCTCTAAAGGCCTTTAATTCAAAATACTGTTTATATCCAGCAGTCATATCTCCTGAGTTCCCCCTTCAGTATCATTTTGCATTTCCATTAGCAATGAATAAAAGTTTCTGTTGCTCTGCGTCTTTGCCTTTGTCCTCGGGGTTTTAGATTTTAGCCATTCTAGTAGGTATAGTGGTATTTTGTTGTTTTAATTTCCAATTCCTTAAGCATATGATTTTGTTAAGCTTATTTGCAACCTATATTTGTTCTTTGGAGATGTGTTTGTTCAGAATTCTTGTCTACTTTTCCATTGGGTAGGTTGACTTCTTATTGTTGAATTGTAGGAGTTCTTTGTATATTTTGGGTACTAATACTTTTTCAGGTTTGTGTCTAGCAAATAATTTCTTCCACTATATCTTTATTCTCCTGAGAGTATCTTTTACAGAGCAGAAGTTTTTCATTTTGATAAAGTTCAACTTACAAGATTTTTTTCAGTTCATGGATCATGCTTTTGGTGATAACAATTAAAAACTCATTACCAAACCCAAAATCAAGGTAGATTTTTACCTAAGAACTTTTAAAAATGTGATATTTCCACTTTTTTACATAAGATATTTTTATTTAAATATGTAGGACAGAGTGTCGCTTGTAATGTCTTTAGTGTAAATAAATGATACTAGAAAGTATATCTTAATTATTAACATATTAAATCAGAACCGTGTGAAAATGATAACATTCATATTTTTGTCAGTATTACCCATAAAGATTATTTATTTTATATGTCATTTGTAAATTATATTCTAATGACAAAATCAAATTCTTCATATTGTAAAATATCAAAATGCAGCTGAAACTAAGCAAATAAAAATTAAGATTCAAATGTAGATCAGGGACAATTTATATAAAAGGAAAGGTAGACCAGGGGCAATTTATATAAACAGAAAAGATGTTTAGGAAGCCAGGAGTGTAGTGAGGATATGAAGAACAATTCAGAAGTGTTATATAGGTAGAAAATATTCATGTTGGCCATGTATTTATTGTTCTCTAAGTACCTATGACCCAGTTTTACAGACTACAGAATAACCTGGAAGTAGGTTTTTTAATGGTGACAAGATAAAAGATTTATTCATGTTTCAATCATAAAGTTATAATCAATCCTTTGGTCAGTTTATTTTCTGATTATTTTTATTCTCTTGTCTCTTTTAAGGATGAGTTGCCTTTTCCCCCCTTTCATTTGTTTTTAGCTTTTATCAAGTGTGTATAGAATTAACCATTCTAACTGACTGTTCCTTATAGTAAATAAGCTGGGATATATTATTCAAGAGCATTGGCTTTAACCTCAGATTTACTTGGATTCCTATGAACTGTGTGAAGTTGGGAAATTTGCAATGTTTTTTTTTTTTCTTTGTTTTGTTTTATGTTCTTAAAACAGATGCTATTTACTTTGTGGTGTGGTTGTGAGATAAAGTCTGTAAAGTATCTAACACAATGCCCTGTGCATAGAAGGCATTCCGTAAATAGTATCTATTAACTTCAAGCACATATTGCATTAAGAAATGTGAAGCATTAAGAAATGTGAGCATTAAGAAATGTGAAGAGGATAGAAGGTTGTAGAGGAGTGATAGATTATCTGTTGGCTTTGAGCCCAGATGATGATGTCCATGACTGAAACCAATAATGTTTGGAAAAGAGAGTTGCTACTGATACATGGGGGAGGTAGAAGAGAAGAAAAGGATGGCATTAAAAAGATGAATTTTAAGGTTGATAATGGATACGAGAATATTAATTACTTTTTCAGGAAGTGAATCTTTTACAGTTCCTTGAACCCCTTTCAGATGTCTCAGCAGGCATTTTAATATATAATATCAGACACCGTGGTTAGTGAGCAGAAAATATTAAACTGCATAGGGAACCCACGATTTGCTGTGACAAACAGATATGACATGACTTCACATGAATCCAAATCAAAGAACTTGAATTTAATAGAACATATAGAATTTGCCTTGTAAATATGTAAGAAAGTCAGTTCACAAGTGTTGGTTCTACTCAAACAATGACAGACACAGCGCTTCAGGCCAACAAGGAAATGTGTGACAATTTTCAAAGCTATTTTTAGAGACTGTGACATATTTTTCGACTACAATGGTGATTTTTATTATAATTATTACTAGATGGGTTAGCATGATGAGAATTTTAAATCCCCCAAGTATGTAAACGTAAATTCTAAGATTAGAAAGCATATTTTGAAGGAGCAGAAAAATGCTTACAGGTTAACTTTCTTTTTCCCTGGAGTATCATGGTATAAGAAGGACTGTTCAGCACTTTTTAGATTTTTGTATCCTTTTGAAGTACATTACAGTGAAAAAAATATGTACATATGTCTTGTATGTGTTTGCCTCTCCTTTTTTTTAAAACACACAAAACAGAAAATGTATGCTGATTGAAGAAAATATGTAAAAATTAAATTAAAGAAACTAGAAAAACACACAATGAAATGTTAAACGTGTTTAATAGATTTGGCTAAGAAGACTATGGTCTGTTTCTGTCTGATAAGAAACAATTTTTCGGTTTACTTTTTCTATTTGTTAGGGTATGTACCTTTTTGTGTTTGTATTTAGTCCGTTGTGCATGTTCCAGGAGTTCAATTATTGAAATAAAATTTAATTCATTATCATGGTATCATAATAGACTTTGATATCAACAGATGGGAAATAAACAATAGCATAGGAGGAATTGTGTTTGTTTAGTGAAATGTATTATCTGGAAGACCTGAGTGGACTAACTTGATGTAAAAAGTGCCAGACCCACAGATATCAACTAAAAAAGTTCCTAACAGAATAAAACAAAACACTGTGTTAGACAATCTATCACACACACACACTCTCTTAGTATGATTGATTAAAATAAATAGATGCTTATACTCCTATTTGATAGATGAAAGCACCAATTAGATTAATTTTTTTTATTGGAGGCTCAATAAAAAAGGAAGAAAACTGAAATTAAAGGTGAAAGTGTGATTATGTATTAGAATTGGTAGTTAAATTTACTAATAATCATTATATTGAAATAAAGGCTGGGGAAAGAGTTTAGCAGATAAACACAAAAATAGGTAGTAACATGGAAAAAACAATGCATACAAATGGATGATCCAATGGAAAAATTAGAACCAATGGAATCACTGTGATCGGTTCAGTTATTGTATAGAAAACAGTTTATTAAAATCATGAAACATTGATGCCAGAACTGTCTGACAGAAATTTGTCAGACAAATAATATTGCACAAATAACCAAGCAAGTGATGACAAAATTTACAAGGTCTGCTTCAACATAATTATCCTAATTTTTTTTAAGGGACATTACTTTTCAGTCTACAGAAAATCTGTGGGCTCAGGGGAAGAAAGTAATTATATGTAGAGGTATTTGAATTTCATGCTTAGAATTCCTAGATAACATGTGTGTTCACTACAGTTTACTCACAGTCAAATTTGATAGCATATCTGGACTACATCTTATTCTTCATGTTGCCTTAATTCAGTATAATTTGCTGAAATATTTTTAAAATTAATAGGAAGAGAGATTTTGGCAAGTATTTATTGAATATGAGTTTTAAAGAGGTGACTGAAACTGATTACTTGCAGAAGCTGCAGAAATAAAAAAAAAGTGCTATTTTAAATGAGAACTGAAAGCTAAACTTAATTGAATATGTGGGTAATTTGTCACATTCTTTAAATCATCAATTTCACATTTATAATTTAATTAAAGGACTACTTTGTGGAAGTTTCCCATAAGAGCATTTGCATGAATAATCCATCTTCACTGTTGCAGTGTTAAACCTTTGATAATTGGGGTGGCGCCTGTGGCTCAAGGAGTAGGGCGCCAGTCCCATATACCGAAGGTGGCGGGTTCAAAGCCAGCCCCGGCCAAAAACCACAAAAAAAATAAAAAAATAAAATAAATAAATATTAAAAAAAAAACCTTTGATAATTGAGGATAAATTTTGTAAGCAAATATTGACAAATGAATAATAAATACAAATAAAGACTGTCATATATCTAATTTACTGTATATTTAATTTCTGGGTAACAAATAATACATTCACCATCAGAGTGTTCCATTGATTGAACACTCACTATTTGTTGTTCTCTGCACTGTTTTTATTTAACTGTTGAAAGAAATGTTTCTGAAAAAGAACTATTTCCATTTTTTAAAAAGTTAACTTATGTTTGTCTTAAGTGTTTACTGTCAGTTCCTTGTCTTTTTCCGTTTATCACTTCAATAGATTTAGGAGTTACAAGTGGTTTTTTGTTACATAGATGAACAGCATGATGGGAAGGACAAGGCTTTTAGAGCACTCATCACCTGAAAACTATAAGTTCTACCCAATAAGTAGCTTTTTATGCTTCACCCTCCTCCCAACCTCCCCCCATTCTGCGTTTCCAAAGTCCCTTATAACTCTGTGTGGCCATGTGTGACTATCATTAAGCTCTCACTTGTAAGTGTGAGTATGTGGTGTTTGTTTTCCATTCCTGAGATACTTCACTAAGGATTATGGCTTCCAGTTTCATCAAAGTTTCTACAAAATGCATTATTAATTTCTCTTTTATGGCTGAACAGTGTTCCATAGTGTGTATGTGTGTGTGTGTATACACAACACAACTGTTGTGTTGTAAACAATACTTTACTCATCAGTTGATGGTCACTTAGGTTGATTCCATATCTTGGCAATTATGAATTGTCTTCAACAAACATTCAAGCGCTTGTGTCTTTTTGGTATAATGACTTTTCCTGGGGTAGATAACGATTAGCAGAACCAAGCTTTGGAGTGATCCTGGATTGTCTAACTCCAAAACTCATGATAATATTGCCCACACTATGCCAGTCCACTCTTCTATCACACTGGTGAAAAGGATTTTCCCAACCTGTATGATATATCTGATTGATTGTTTGTATAGAACATGGTCTGCACAGTGTGATCACAAAAGTTAAAAGCTTTCCTAGAACAAATCTCTTTTCTTCCAAGAAGAAAAAAAGATGTTTCAGATTTTTTTAACTGAATTGTCTTGATTTGGCTTTTCTATGTTCTTCTTGCTTAAAAACCCTCTTCTATGTTTCTGACTTTAGGTCTTCACTATTTCTTTTTTAGTTTGACAATGAGTCTCATAATCAAGCATATAATATACATATGCCATAAAATAGTTATGATTCATTAAAGAATACATTTTATTATTTCAGAATGCCATGCTTATTCTCTTTGATGGCATGTCAGAACTTAGCATTAAAAAAAAAATAAACACATCATGGTTGTAGCTTAAATTTTATAAACATTGCAATTTTCATTAGATACATTTTTTATTGTCTAGGCATACCTTTTTGTAGTTTATTTTAATGCAACAAAGAAATGCTAGAATCATACATATATACATATATATCATACAGCTAAATTTAATATATATAAAATTATGTTGTGGATATTTAGTTTATTACATATAACTGCATCACATTAAAGTGTGTTATCTAAACAATAAAGAGTTGTGTTATATTAATCATACACACTGAGGGACAATATTTCTAATTGGATTTTGAATACTTATTCTTTTGGGGCATCACAAAAATGTTCATCTAATAGAGGATGTTAGTGTTCAATATATGAAGTTTGACATCTTTGTAAATAATTGTCTCCTCTCATGAGGAATTACTTGAAAATGAAAATATCATCTTTATTTTAAAGTTTTACTTCCATGTTAAAGTGTGTTTTTTTTTCAATTCCACTTACATTCCTTTTATCTGATCTATAAACTTATATTAAACCATTTAATCTTTGAAAGCAATAGAAAAGGCCCAGGGCATGATGTTAAATTTAAAATCCCAGAGAAATAGTCTCTACAATTTTCTGGAATATCCATTGTCTGTGGATGTTAAAGTGCTGTTGCCAAAAGTAAATTGAATAGACCTTCTTTCCCGTGGATGCTAATTACTGAGAATATATAGTAGAGATGTGAATTAACTATAATTTAATCTATTACATAATGAATCAATTTACACTTAAATTTATACTAAATCAAAACACACAGGGAACATGTATGCTACTTTATTTTTCAAAAAATAAATTCCACCTTTTTATTTTCACAAATAATAGATTTTTGAAATCAAATTTTCCCTTTATTTTTATATATTTAGAAAATGATATTCCTTTATAAACATATTAGCTCACTGTGAGTCACACTAAATGGTGTAATTTAAAACTTAGGTTTTGTTGGCTTTCTCCCCTCTTTGAGATTAAAAGATACTTGTCTTAAAACAAAGAAACAAACAAACCTATACATCTTTAATTTTCTACATACGTATCAAAGATCAGAAATATTTTTAATATTCTGAATAGCAGCCTCTAAATGACTTATTACATGATTTGAGCTCAAACTATATTAATATATTATTTGAGTATCTTTTAGTAACTTAGGTTTCATCTGGAGCTCTAGATATGCAGTGATTTTACCATGGAATTACTTCTGGCCTTTGGAAGGTCACTCGTTTACAAGTTATTGCCTTTCATAAATTGATCTAATCTTCTGAATAATGGCTGTACATGCTGATGATCAATATTTTATTGCTTCTACATCCTAAAACACACCATGAATTATAGTCAAAGCCATTATCACCCAGCACTGCAGACACAGCAATAATATACATGTGATATTACTGCTCAGCTTGTGGTATTGTTTAGGAAACAAGACTCTGCTTGAATGATTTTATATCAGCACTATTATTATCCTCTTTAATTTATAGATAGAAATACCACTGACAGCTATCACTCAGTCAGTCATTCTCAAGGCCAAAAAAATAATTTGTTATAATTTTCTTCTGTAATAATTGAATCTAAATTTTTCTTTTATTTAAATGTTTCTAATCATCAGTTACTCTATTATATTTTCAAGGGTAGTGTGAGATAATTACTGGTGTAATTCTAGAATAAAAGATACAAATTAGTTTAAAATGGGTATTGAATAATATAACTAATATAAAAGAAAGTTTTTCTGACAATAATTATTTTATTATCATATAATCATATTTCCTTAATCAAAAACAAGGTAAAATGCACATTCTCTGCATTATCTCTCTACTGTCACACTGTTGCAATTTTTATCATTTTCATATTTTAATTTACTTTTAAGATTTTTTTTTCCCCTTTAGATTTAGCTGTGTATATAAATGCTCTGCTCTCATAGCCATATTCTCTGGTCCATGCTTCGCTTGTTAGTCTTGTTTCAACATTTACTTTCTTGATGCATGTTATGACAATCAATATTTGACAATGTGAGAGTGCTTCTAGTAATCCCCAGTTTGTTAGGATCATGATTCTGATCGAAAAATGGAAACTTTCTCTCTTGGGAGGCCAAGCAGGGACATAAAAATAACTGCAATCAGAAAATAGTTGTTGTTCATTATAATCCTAATCCTATTATTTGTAGGTTTCAATCAGTTTCACTCCCACAGGAGCACATACGCACTCCAGTAATTCAGTTTCCTGGAGGTAATAGGGAATTGTTCATCTATTTAAATACTGAGCCAAGTTACGCAGTTGAGGTGTGCCTGCCATTATTTTTTGGAGCTTCTTTGGATTTCTTTTAATTTGGTCCACTAAGGCTCCAAGAAGTGTTATGTGTGTGTGTGTGTGTGTGTGTGCGCGCGTGTGTGTACATATATATATACACACATACACACACACAAACATACATATATATAATCATTGAACCATGTTGGCTTGATATCATTATCAATTATTTCACTGATCACATTGAAATATTTCATTTGTAATTGAAATGGCATGTGTTCAGTATTGTACTAAATATTGTATGTATAAACATTAAAACAGGTAATTCAAATGACTTGTGAGTTCAGAAAGCAACTATGATTTCACTGTGGATAATTGAGAAAATAATATTTTTAAAGAAATGAAAAATTTGACTAAGGTGGAAAAGTGTTAATCTATGGAAATTTTCGTGGTTTAAATGCTTCGTTCATTAGCATAGAAATAAATGCTATTAGTATTGACTTTAAATTTGTTAGCTTGAGTTTCAGCCTTTCTCAATTCATGTTAGTCAGTGTTAATAAAAATGCTTTTGACTCAGCATTAGTGTAAGAGAATGTTTCTTTAATAAATTGTCAGGAAAGGAAATCAATATCTTTAAAGGTTACTTTGAACTTTGGCTAAACAAACAGTCGTGTGTGTGTGTGTGTGTGTGTGTGTATGTGTGTAACTTGTTAATAAGGAAGAAAAGAGTTGGAATCATCAAGAACAAAGCTCTTAGAGGCAAATCAAAATCTGGTACTGTACTTTATATTCTTCTGAAACAGGTGGATAGCTAGTTATATGACTTATTTCTTTTTGCTTGTGTATTATGTTGTCCATCTAATCGATTTAAACAGATTGCATAAAATAAAAATATAGAAAAATTATTAATTAGATTGTAAAATATAGAAAAATTATTAATTAGATTGTAAACGCATTTCCTGAGATTGTAGAAGAATCTAATTTTTAATATCTGAGTATACGATGTTATTAATGTAACATTATATTCATAACATTTTTACTTAAAAATCATTTTCTTTTTTTTTTTTTTTTTTTTTTCTTGTCTGAAGGAGACTGGCAGCATTACTACTTACAGTTATACTGCTAATTAACCTTCAACTATTTGTATAGCACATAAGAAATAACACTGCTCACATATAAAGAAAGAAAAATCATTTTCTGTTTGGAATTATTTGGACTTTACATTTGCTGTATGATATGGCAGGTAATTTTAATTATTTAAATATGATTTAGCTTTTGGGGCAGGAATGATTACACTTTAATTCTAGAAACTGTGTTTTACCTCCCCAGAATGAAGAGCACACAAATATGAGAATATTTGCATATAGTTTCAGGAAGACAAGGGACTAGGCAAGGTAGATTCAAGGGCCCTATCTTTAGTCAACAATGAGACAGAGAGATGGGAAGAAAGAGTCAAGATTACAGAAATATTATGAACAGTCTGCTTTTTTCCATATAGAAAACAGAAGAAAAAATATTTATGGATTAGTCAAGGCTGAAATTAAAGTTCAGGCATTAACAATCACCAGATCCAACTTTTTCATTGTCTAATTGTTTGAAGATTGGAACATAGAGAAGAATGACATGGTCATGGTCCATTAAGGCACTCAAATCAATTTTCCCTTTGCCTCTATATAAAGAGTACTCTCTAGTTGACCTGTATGTTCCTGATTGACAAACCTCCTACAAAATCATTCATATTGTTGTATTTAGCTGTATAAATAACTGCTCTGAAACATTTATAGATTTTATTTTGATTTTCGTTTAACTGCAGATTTGCCTGTTTTCCTTTTAAAACAAAGTATCATTAACATCTGAGTTGCTCTGTCTGCTTTCCAGAGTACATCTACAAAGAGAGGTGGGGTTACTGATACTACAGAGGTGGAGCCTCATATTCGCTGCTCCAAACTTCACGTTTGACAAAAGATACTGTGTTTTTACTGGCTGTGAAAAAATGTCTTGGGCCACTAAATTTTTTGTTTGTTTGTTTTGTTTTATGGCTGGAGCTGGGTTTGAACCCGCCACCTCTGGCATATGGGGCCAGCACCCTACCCCTTTCAGCCACAGGTACCACCCAGGCCACTAAATTTTTAAAATATATCTTTCCTGTCCACCCTATCAACAGATTAAACAACTATGGTATATGCTTACGATGGAATACCATTCAGACAAAAAATAGATGATAATTTGTGTCTTTTCATAATAACATGGAAAAGGCAGCACCTGTGGCTCAAGGTGTAGGGTGCTAGCCCCATATACTGGAGGTGGCGGGTTCAAACCCCAGCCTGGCCATAAACTGCAAAAAAAGAAAAAAAAAAAAAAACATAATAACATGGAAAGATTTGGAGAACCTTCTCCTAAGTAAAGCATTACAAGAATAGAAAATCAAGCATGCCATGTACTCAATTCTTGCTGAAAGTCGTAGATTAACAGCGATAGGCCAACAAGAGAGAAAAAATTAATTTAAGAAGTGGCAATGGAGAAGAGTGTTTGGTAAGTTGCCAGGTAACAGGGTATAATGCATGGGTATATGGCACTTTTCCTGGGCATAGCGTACAACCACAACCCAGACTTTACCTCACAAATAATTTAACCTAATCGTATATACTCTTATATATTCTCATATAAATCAAGAAAAAATAAAATAAATATACATGTAAGAATATTGATATGGATAAAAACCACACTTTTCTAGGAAATTAAGTCTGGTCAATATCTTAACTTTAAACAGTCTGAATGAAGCACATTCAAAGGAGGTCGAACGAATACCCTCAGTCTATCATTTCACAAATTTTTATTTTTATTTTTTTTTTATTAAATCATAACTCTGTACAATAGTGCATTTATGTGGTTCAATGTGTTATTTTTTATTTCTGGTTAATTGAGGGTGTAAAGAATTAGATTATAATGTTTGCATCTCTCAGGTGAAGTCCTTCTATAATTGTGTCCTACCTCCAAGAAGTGCGCCATACACCCTAACATTGTGCCCATTAAGTGGGAGCACATCCATCTCCCTTCCTCCTCCCCTCACTCTGCTCCCTCGTTCCCCTGCCACTCACCTTGAATTAATTGGAGTTTTCCTCTTATGTGGGTGTATATTAGATCCTCTACTGGCTTCATATTACAATTGAGTACATTGGATTATTACTTTTGCATTCTTGAGATACTTTACTAAGAAGAATGTGTTCCAACTTAATCCTGGTTAATACAAAAGATGTATAGTCTCCATTTTTTTAATGGCTAAATGATACGCTATGATGCCAAGAATGCATATAACGTAGCATGTTAATCCATTCCTGGGTTGGTGGGCATTTAGGTTGTTTCCACATATTGGCAATTGTGTGTTGAGCTGCAATAAATAGTCTAGTATAAATGCTCTTATGATAAAATGATTTTTTTTTCTTCTGGATTGATACCTAGTAATGGGATTGCAGGATCTAATGGTAGGTCTAATTTGAGTTCTTTGAGGATTCTCCATACTTTCTTCCAAAAAGGTTGTATTAGTTTGCAGTCACACCATACAAAAGGGTTTCCTTCTCTCCACATCCATGCCAGCATCTGCATCTCTGAGACTTTATGGTGTGGGCTATTCTCACTGGGATTAGGTAATATCTCAGGGTGGTTTTGATTTGCACTTCTCTGATGATTAGGGATGATGGGTATTTTTCAAAATGTTTTTTTTTAATGTTTTTTAGCCATTCATCTGCCTTCATGAGAGAAGGTTCTGTTCATACCTCTTGTCCAGTGGTAGATGGGATTTCTTGCTCTTTTTTTTTTGTTGTTGTTGTTGATTAACTTGAGTTCCTTGTAGATTCTAGTTATTAACCCTTTGTCAGATTCATACCCTGCAGATATCTTTTTTCATTATGAAGGTTTGTCTTTTTCACTTTACTTGTGTCCTTAGCTGGGAAGAAGCTTTTCAGCTTAAGTCCCAATTGTTTATTTTTATTGTTGCTGAATTCTTTGTCATAAAATCTTTCCCCAGCTCAACATCATCAAGAGTTTTTCCCACACTTTCCAAGACTTTTATAGTTTCATGCCTTAGACTTAAATCCTTATCCATCTTGAGTCAATTTTTGTAAGTGGTGAAAGGTGTCATTCCAGTTTCAGTCTTTTACATGTGGTTATCCAATTCTCCCGGCACCACTTATTGAATAGGGATTCTTTTCTCCACTGTATGCTTTGGTTTGGTTTATAAAAGATCAGATGGCAAGTAGAGACTGACTTCATCTCTTGGTTTTCTATCATGCTCCATATGTCTATGTCTCTATTTTTATGCCAATACCATGTTGTTATGATTACTGTGAACTTATAAGATAGCCTGAATTCTGGTAGGGTGATGCCTCCAACTTTGTTTTTACTAAGGATAACATTGGAGATATGGTTTTTTCCCTGATCCATAAAAAATGAAGTACTATATTTTCCATTGCTTCAAAGTATGATTTTGGTATCTTAATGGGGATTGAATTGAATTTGTTTATTGCTTTGGGTAGAATAGACATGTTAACAGTGTTGATTCTTCCCAGCCAAGAGCATGGTACGTTCTTCCATTTGTTATTGTCTCTTGCTATTTCTTTTCTTAGGGTTTCATAATTCTCTTTGTAAAGCTCCTTTACCTATTTTGTTAGGTATGTTCCTAAGTATTTCATTTTCTTGGAAGGTACTGTGAAGGAAATTGTGTCCTTGTTTTGCTTTTCAACTTGGCATATACAAAGGCTACTGATTAGTGGACACTGATTTTATCCCCAGAGATACTACTGTATTACCTGATCACGTCCATGAGTTTTGTGGTTGAATATCTAGGGTTTTCAAAGTATAGGATCATAAAATCAGGAAAAAGTGAGAGTTTGACCCCCTCTGACCATATTTGAATGCCCTTTGTATCCTTATCTTGCCTGATTGCATTAGCTACAACTTTTAGCACTATGTTGAATAATAGTGGTGATAGTGGACATGGTTGTTTGGTTACACTTGTAAGTGGAAAAGCTTTCAGTTTTACTCCATTCAGTAGGATGTTTGCTGTGTGTTTCTCATACATGGCTTCAATCAGCTTAAGAAATGTGCCACCTATGTCTATTTTCTTAAGTGTTCTTGTTAGAAAATGATGCTGAATTTTGTCAAATGTTTTTCTGCATCTATCAAGAGGATTATATGGTCTTAGTTTTAGCTTCCATTGATATGGTGAATTACATTTATGGATGTGCATATGTTAAACCAGCCTTGTGTCCCTTGGATGAAGCCTAACTTGATCATGATGTATAACTTTTTTTAAGTGTTGCTGCAATCTTTTGCTAAGATTTTATTTAGCATTTTTGTATCAATATTTGTTTTTTTGTTTTTTTTTTTTTTTTGGTACAGACAGAGTCTCACTGTACCGCCCTCCGGTAGAGTGCCATGGCGTCACACGGCTCGCAGCAACCTCCAGCTCTCGCGCTTACGCAATTCTCTTGCCTCAGCCTTCCCAGCAGCTGGGACTACAGGCGCCCGCCACAACGCCCGGCTATTTTTTTGTTGCAGTTTGGCCGGGGCTGGATCCGAACCCGCCACCCTCGGCATATGGGGCCGGCGCCCTACTCACTGAGGCACAGGTGCCGCCCCTGTATCAATATTTGTTAATGAAATTGGTCTAAGTTCTTTTTAGTTGGTTACTTTCTTGGTTTTGGAATCAGGGTGATGTTGGCCTCAGAACATATTGGGGAAGGTTCCTACCTTCTGAATGTTTTAGAATAGTTTCTGCAGTATAGGTTCAAGCTTGTCTTAGACGGTGTGATAAAATTCTGGTGTGAAGCCACCTGGTCCCATGCTGTTGTTGTTGTTGTTTTTATTGTTGGAAACTTTTTTATTGTTTCTTCAATTTCAATTTTTGATATTTGTCTTTTCATGAGATCTACTTCTTCCTGGTTAAGTCTAGGAGGATTTAGACCCTGATCCCGGTATTGGTCCATTTCCTCGGCCTTTTCATGAGAACTATTTCTTCCTGGGTAAGTCTGGGGGATTAGACCTCAATTCCAAGTAATGATCCATTTCCTCCACATTGTCAAATTTCTGGGCATAAAGCTTTTAATAGTAGTCATAAATAATCTCCTGTATCTCTGTGGTATCAGTTGTTATTTCCCCCTTTCCAAAGTTTCTTATTGAGGTTATTAAAGATTTTACTTGTCTATTTCTGTTTAATCTGGCCAATGGTTTATCAATATTATTTATCTTTTTAAAGAACTTTTTGTTTCATTAATTTTCTGAATGATTATTTTATTTTCATTTATTTTAGATTTAAATTTGATTATTTCTTTTTTCTGCTAGGTTTAAGATTGGATTACTCGGGTGGCGCCTGTGGCTCAGAGGAGTAGGCGCCAGCCCCATATGCTGGAGGTGGCGGGTTCAAACCCAGCCCTGGTCAAAAACTACAAATAAACTTCAGGACAGTCAATATCTCATTATCACACTAGAAAAAAAAATTCCTTGAAGATTGGATTACTCTTCCTTTTCCATTTCTTAAAGATGATTCATTGGATTTTTGTTGTGCTCTCTTTCTGTTTTTCAAATATAGGCACCTAATATAATAAATTTCCCTCTCAAGACTACTTTTGCAGTCACTGTCCCACAGGTTTTGGTAGATTGTGTCTTCACAATTATTGTTATGCGCAAGGAAATTAATGAAATCCTTTTTTATCTCTTTGACCCAACTGTCATTCAGCATGAAATTGTTTAGTTTCCGTGTCTTGGTGAGGGATGAAATTTTTTGTTAGAGTTGAGTTCACCTTTTTTTGCCTTGCATTCTGAGACGATATAAGGTGCAATTTCATTCTTTTGATTTTGTTGAGGTTTAAATTGTTTCCTAGAATATGATCTATTTTGGAGCATATTCCATGGGCTGATGAGATACCTTCTCACAAATTTTAATAATTCATGGACTAATGAAAATAATTTCAGTTGTGACAGAAGAAAAATAACTACTTTTGTGTGTCACTATATTTTAAAATGGAAAGATATTAGTTAAAATCAAATTGGTCAATAGTATTTCTATTTGTAGAAAATATAAAATGGGGATAGTTCTTTTTTTTTTTTTAAATATTCACCCCTTCCAAATTAATGACACGGAAAAGATTAAAGTGACAATATCGTGTTGATTGGCAACCTTTGAGTAATGAACAAAATAAATAATTAATACCATGAAAGAGATATAAATATTAGATGTATGGACAGACAATAAAAATACTTCTGTTGAGTGAAATGAAATATGATGTCCATTTTTAGTGTCTCTAACAAGATACGCACATTCCTGTTTTATATTCTCTTTTAAATATTCCTGTATTATTGAGGTTGTGTCACTATCTTTTAAAATATGCAATAAGAAAATAGCTGTGCCCCAGCTACAGCTGTGGCACTCCCTCCCCCAGCTTTGTGCTTTCTAAATATGTTTTTACGTGAAAATTTGAAAGTTTATCTTTGTTGATGGTTATTCCTATAGAGTTTTCAGGTACTGTCAATCTCTTTGAACAAAATAGCATTTGATTTATTATATTTCATTAAATTTATGTCCAGCAAATATATGTCTTTTATTAGTTTTATTACTAAAACAAAGAAAGTTTAACTTAAAAGCAAATGAAAATTATACTTTAACTTTCCCTTTTATCTGTTTAAAAATGTATTCCAAACATATAGTTGTTAATTTCTATTGTGAGACACATGATAATGCATTATTGCAGGTCAACTTAAGTGGTAATGGGCAGCAGTAAGTCTAAATTGAATGCACTAATCTTATTATAATAAGTTGTTCATGATTATCTTGCAGAAAAGAAAGGATGTTTTTGGTCACACCTCATTCAACATTTTTTCTTATTCCAAAGTGAATTTAGAGTCAACTAGTGTTCTATGTGTTTAAAATGGTTTTAATACCCAAGGATTCCTCCTACATAAATGAAATCAAGAGACAAATAGTTATGTACTTGCTGGTGGGGAAATGCAAAGGTTTTTCTAGCAGCAAGTACATAGAAAACTTGGTCCCTCAGGAAGGGGATCAAGTTGTTAACCAAATAGATTTCTGGCTTCATGTGAGCAACAAACACTGGCTAAATAATAAATACTTGAATATATATAAATGTACATTTATTTTAAAGGGTAACTAAATTCATAGGAAATAAATATTTTAAATTTTCTTAATTGGAGGCCCGGCATGGTGGCTCATGTCTGTAGTCCTAGCACTCTGGGAAGTTGGAAGCAGGTGGATTATCTGAGTGTTAGGAGTTTGAGAACAGCCTGAGCAAAGCAAGACTTGTCTCTACTAAAAGTAGAAAAAAACAGAATGGACGTTGTGTTGGGCACCCGTAGTCCTAGCTGCTCTTGGGACTGAGACAAGCGGCTCTCTTGAGCCTGAGAATTTGAGTTTACTGTGAACTATGACTCCAGGGTACTCAACCCAAGGAACCCAAGGAACCCAAGGGTTCATGAGTGAGACTCTGTCTCAAAAAAAAAAAAAGAAAGAAAGAAAAGAAAAGAAAACCTCAATTGATAGATACGCAAAGCATCTCTTTCTCACGGCAGAGAAGAGCCTACAAAATACTTTTATATTCCAAACTTTGAAACTTACTGGTATTATGTGAGCCCTGACTAGGACCCTACTATGGACCAGCCCTTCGGGATTTCTTGACAAAAGTGACATGAGCATAACTGAGCAGAGACAGCAATCAGCTTTTATTCATGAATCCAATTTGATCATTGTGGTTTCCTTCCTTTTTGGAATTAATTCTACCCATCTGGTCTCTGACAAGGAAATGCTTTCAAGAGTTATTCTCGGGCGGCGCCTGTGGCTTGGTCGGTAGGGCGCCGGCCCCATATACCGAGGGTGGCGGGTTCAAGCCCGGCCCCGGCCAAACTGCAACCAAAAAATAGCCGGGCGCTGTGGCGGGTGCCTGTAGTCCCAGCTACTCGGGAGGCTGAGGCAAGAGAATCACTTAAGCCCAGGAGTTGGAGGTTGCTGTGAGCTGTGTGAGGCCACGGCACTCTACCGAGGGCCATAAAGTGAGACTCTGTTTCTACAAAAAGAAAAACAAAACAAAACAAAAAAAAAACAAAGAGTTATTGTCAAAGAGTTATTCCTGAAGAAAAGAGAAAATTTGGACAAATATGTGTTTGCCAGCCTATACTTCATCTCAAAAATTTTATTTTAGGGTCATCATACTAATGGTAGTATAGCTATTACAAACTACTTAATATAAATTCCAATGGTAATCTTATACACATAATCACTTTAATTTTCAAACTTATTCAATGTACTGTTTTCTTTATTTTGCAGTTGAAGAAACTCAGACTCTAACAGTATATTACTTGCCCAAATCACACAATGAAAAAGTCAAATGACCAAATGCAAACAGTTCTAATAGTCACAACTTGGCTTCATTCCCTTGAACATAATGTGCCTTTCAATTTTCTCATTCTTGGTTGGTACAGAAAAAGATAAATACATAATGTGCTTTTCTACCATTAGCAAAGATCTAAACCAGTATATTTTTAAATTAGAGTCTATAATCTTTAAGTTGTGCATTTTAGTACCTTCTTGTAATGTATTTTTAGGGTTTATATCAACCAAATTATTAAATAAGTTCATATTCACATGGTAGTTCTCTTTAGCAATATAAATTGAAATCTATATGCTGGCAGTTTATATTTTACTACAACTTTTTACCATTAAAGATGTACTTAAAAACTTGAAGTAAACCTGTACTGGGTAACCAAATAAATTATATCTCAGAGGCTTTTCTTATAATCAGAAACATTACCAAGATATATTTCTTTCTATATACTAAACTAATATTATTTGCTGAGTTAATGAGTTCTCATAATCACAAGTAAAAGAGCAGACTTTAAAAACATTAAAACACTTTCTTGCAAATTCATCTTAATATACTCTCTCTGAAAGGGTGTACCATAAATTTATAAAATTATAACAAATAATTGATATAATCTTTATAAATATCACAGTTAAATTCATCAGCATTAAATGTATCAAAGTTCTTCTTGTTGATAAATTATTGTTTGACTTTGGCCTTCTATATTCCATTACATCGTTTCTTTTGACTAAAAATTTCTGACAAACAGAAATTTATGGTAGAAATGACCTCTCAACTTTATTTATGAAACCAGTAGCACAACACAGCAGTAGATCACAGGATGACATATGATTACTGTTTCCTGAAATAGGTACAGTTATTGTGCAGTGCAGTGAACCATGCTCAGCCCTGGAGTCCACAGGCTATGTGCTAAACCATGACTGGCGTAGGCCTCTAGGTAGTAAAAGGATAATTGACAAAATAAGTTCATTACAAAAAGCTTGGAGTCCCATTATAAATATGCTTTTTCACATGAAAAACTGCACAAAAATATAATTATCTTTGTATAAAGGTATAACTGTGTATGAAAATTTGTTTTGTTCCTTGTGATTATTAAACCTGGATTTTCCAATTGTATCCAATATTAATTTTCCACCTAAACATGTGTTTACCATGGAATTGGAGTATTTGCAAACTCTCACTTTCTTTATGTTTTTTTTGTTTTGTTTTACCATTTATTTACAAAAAGTCTATATAATTTTTATTTTTAATGAAATATAAAATTCCTAATGTCTATAACATAATTAATTTCCACAGTATAAATTTTAATTTCATAAATTTTGTCATATCAGAACAAAATTAGTCCCATGGATAGGTGTGTAATAACTAAAATATAAAAATTTTAACTAATGTTATGGTAGAAAAAATAATAAATGTTAATAAATCAACTTTAAGCTCTAGTTTTTTATACTATATACAAATTTTACATTCATGTTTTACTTTATTATTATGTGCTATATTTTGTGAAAATAGAGTAAATTTGGCCCTCTGATGTATTATACAACATATGAAATTGAAATAATTTTATATCATAAAAAACATCATTATATTTTGGCCTACTGATATTTTGGGTTTTATAATCAAGCTCCAAATTAATACAAACAATTTATTTTTATTAGATATTTCCACAAATGTTTCACAAGGACTATGGCCCTTTTTCTCTTCCATATGTTAATTTGAATTACATTTACCATCTATACGCCCAACACAGCTACTTTTCTGAATGAGGACCATAAAAAGCCATGTGGCATAAGCACATTTATCACCAGAATAAGTTTTCCTTGTCAAAAAAATAAATTACCAGAAACAAAGACATAACAATAAACTTTAAAGAGAAAGGGACACAGTAGGCATAAATGGACAGACATGTGTTTTAGGT
This sequence comes from Nycticebus coucang, assembly GCF_027406575.1. Classification (NCBI taxonomy): domain Eukaryota; kingdom Metazoa; phylum Chordata; class Mammalia; order Primates; family Lorisidae; genus Nycticebus; species Nycticebus coucang. The sequence goes on along the minus strand of NW_026515588.1, from coordinate 651,947 downwards.
GATGTTTCTGATTCGATCACACCATTTATACTTGACATTTGTCTCTTATAAGCCATGATCTAATTATCTACATTATTTTTATTAAGTTTAATGTATAATGTCAATATTATTTAACTTATTTATATTTTTCAATATATAAAATAGTGTGTGCTACAAATAAAACGGAGTTACAATAGAACAAAGTAAGCAATGACAAAAACAAAAAGCACATGAAGTGACCATGCACAATGTTTTGACTCATAGACAAGGAACATTTGACAATAAATAGAATATTTCATTCTAGCCATATGTGCATTCCCAAGGAAGAGTGTCTACAGAACTCGATATCACATCTTGATATCAATTGAATGCTAATAATAAAACTGCAAATATTTTTTTATTTTATTTTATTTTTTTAAAACTGCAAATATTTTTATTACTGCTATTTTTTAACTAAATTTATTTATATGTCAAGGTCTTTATTTATGATCAATTTATTTAAGGTATTTGTATAAAAATAAGTTTCTGGGAGTACAATGAGAGGGCAAAATCCACTAGAGGCTTTCTTTTTGTTTTGTTTGGTCCTTGAGTAAGTATCACTTTGTATTTGTATGAAAACATCAGAGAAAATGTGAGATGTCAAATTACCAAATTATAAAGAGAAAAATTATAAATAAATCTGGCAAGATAAAAATGACAAATTTAGCAATATGATGAAAGAGCATGCCGTTGTTTTGATTGTATGGCTGTTTATTTTGGTTGAATCTCATTGCTATTTATTTAAACTGAATGTGAATCGAAATATTCCATCCCTTAACTCAGAAAATAATTCCTCTTCTACAAATTTATTTTCTTGCACATTTCAACCTAAACCTTGCTTAAACATCAGGTTAGAAAATATTCTTTAGAAGGTGATGTTCCAATGACATATACACTGATATAATACTCATTATTCAATATTTGTGTTTTTGATGACTTTTTTCTGTTACTTTTACTTTCTTCTTCTTTTTTCTTTATATGTTTGTGAGTGTGTATGCACTCAGTGTTGCCATGTTAAAGAGAGGTGTGACTTAAATAGAAAGTAACTTAATTGTTTTACTTATTGTTAAGTGACAGCCTTAGAAAAATGTTGTATGATATAGTTCATAGACTATATGCATATAGAATATTTTGGCCTCTAACCTTTTTTGTTGAACCTCCTGACAAAAAGTAGCTATTTGTCAAAATTTAAAGATCAATTGCTAGTCATGAGGGCCACATGTACAAAGCTTTAGAGTGGAAAGTTGAGAAGTAAAATCAGTTGTCAGTTATTACCCGAGGGTTATTAATTTTAATGATATAGAAGTGATATTTGTCCTCAAGAGAACAGTAAATAACTGTAAGTTAATAGGAAACATTTTTTTTTTTTTTTGAGACTGAGTCTCAAGCTGTCCCCCTGGGTAGAGTGCCGTGATGTCACAGCTCACCTCCAGCAACTTCTAACTTTTGGGCTTAAGCGATTCTCTTGCTTGAGTTTCCCAAATAGCTGGGATTATAGGCGCCCACCACAGCACCTGGCTAGTTTTTGGTTGTAGTTTTCATTGTTGTTTGGCGGGCCCGGGCTGGATTCAAACCCACCAGCTCCGGTGTATGTGGCTGGCGCCTTAGCCACTTGAGCTACAGGCACCGAGCTGATAGTAATCATTCTTATGTGCTCACTCCAATCTCCTATTTCATCTCACCATGGGCGTTTTATGTCTATTAGGCACACATAAAATTACTTTAAACTTTCATATCATGCATTCACACTGCGATTTCATCTTGCTGTTGTTGAACATAGTGGTAATCTGTCCAATTCATTTTGTCCATTGTGCTGTTAATTTGCTTTACTCTTCCACAATTTTTTACTTGGAAGATGAAGCAACTTGCTTCCCATTTTCCTTAACTTCAATTCATACTCCAAAGAACATCACAGTTAATCTTCTAAAATGATAAATCTGACAAATTATGTTCCTGCAGAAAACAATCAATAGCTTCCCAGAATCTTAGAAATAAAAAATGTACAATCCACCACATAACATCCAGTGTGTTTTATGATCTGGTCTGTGTTTATGAGGTCTCATGGGAACTTGTTACCCTGTGCCTACTTAAGCAACACTATACAAACAACTTGGTAAGGTTTCATAACCTTGGTATATCAGTGTCTCACAACTGTGCTTGACATGTGTTGGCGTCTTCATCTTGCTGAGTGACATTCAGTATTATTTTGTGTTTTGTGTACTGTTCAAGAACATCAGAGCTTGACTTAGAGTAACAAACAAACATTTGTAAATCTCCTATGAACTTGGTAAGAGGGAAAGTGAAATCTGGGACATATTATTCCAAATTTATAAGGATAATGCCCTGAGAAAAGCAGAAGTGTACAAATGGATTAAACACTTTTTTTGAGGGGAGAGACAGTGTCACTAATGAAGAGAGGTTAGGGAAGCCATTAATAAGCAGAACTGATGAAAACTTACCAAAATTCATCAAATCATGCATCACAATCATTGACTAACTGGGTTGGATAGCAGATCAAGTAAACATTGGTAGAGAAACTTAAAAAAATCTTAACTGAATATCTTCAATAATAACTCATGGCTCTTGCATCATGAAAATGCACCAGCTCACAAAGCACTAAAGGGAAATTTTTAGCGAGTAAATAAATAACTGTATTGAAAAAGTCCTCTCTATTCAATATGTCCCTCAGTGACTTTTTTCTTTACCTGAAGATAAAGGAATTACTGAAAGGAAGACTTTTTTTCCTTCTTTTTTTTATTGTTAAATCATAGCTGTTTACATTAGTGTAATCGCCTGTACCCATTCTAAGATGCACCATAGATGTGGCCCCACCCATTATCCTCCCTCCACCAAAACCTTCCCCCTCCCTTCCCCTTCCTTGGCACTTTCCCCATAGTCTTGTGTATAGTTGGGTTATAGTCTTCATGTGAAAGCTATAATTTAGCTTCATAGTAGGGCTGAGTACATTGGATACTTTTTCTTCCATTCCTGAGATACTTTGCTAAGAAGAATATGTTCCAGCTCCATCCATGTAAACATGAAAGAGGTAAAGTCTCCATCTTTCTTTAAGGCTGCATAGTATTCCATGGTATACATGTACCACAATTTGCTAGTCCATTCGTGGGTCAATGGGCACTTGGGCTTCTTCCATGACTTAGCAATTATGAATTGGGCTGCAATAAACATTCTGGTACAGATGTCTTTGTTATATTGTGACTTTTGGTCTTCTGGGTATAAACCTAGTAAAAGAATTATAGGATCGAATGGCAGGTCTATTTTTAGGTCTCTAAGTATTCTCCAAACATCCTTCCAGAAGGAATGTATTAGTGGGCATTCCCACCAGCAGTGTAGAAGGGTAATATATCAATAGACTTAATGGTCATTCCAGAAAAAGAATTCCAAAATTTTTTGTAAAAAGTGAACAGGAGATGGTATCAGTACATAGCTTCCCAAAGGAAGTACTTCAAAGGTAACTGTAGTGACATTCAGCAACAAGGTATGTAGTACTTTTCCTAAAATAATTTCGCAAACTTAATTGTCAGCCCTTATAAATCCATATCTCACATTTCACTCTTGCCCCTCAATCCAAGCTCAAACAACAGCACCTTAGTGAAACCTCTCATACTCAACTTTTATTTCTCAGTTTCCAGGGCTTAGCATAAGCTTATCCTCTGCCCCAGGCCCAAATATCATAACATTTGCCCAAATAGCATAACATTTGCCATTCTATAGAGGCAATGTTTCTAAATTTAATAATCTGAAATCTGTTTATCTACTCAAAACCTATGTACTTATCCATTCAAACCGCCTTGTGGGTGAGGGCCATGTTTAACATCTAAAGGAGACAGTATATTAGTAGAAAGGCTCGGGATAAACTAAAAAGCCAAATCAAGGATTGAATGGAAAGAAGGTCATGCTTCCTTTCCTAGTGGAACAATGTTACAAATTTTGATAAGAGGGCTGTAGCCATGTTTTTAGGCTAGAAAACATTCAAAGAAAGCTTTTTAGCTAGATAAATGAAAAGTTTTGCTCCATCAGAAAGAACCTGCCATTAGTTAAATATCAGTTGAAGAAAACCCATACAGGAAGTCATTACTGAACTTGTTGAAGTTCATTTGAGAGCACAAAGCAAAGACAGTTGGTGATTTGTACATATCATAGTAATTGTTGACATTTTTTCAATATATAGCAACCCAAAATAGCAAGCTAGTTTTTGTTTGCTAAAATTGACATGATAAAACATATTTTCTTCTTTTCTTTATAGGTTTTTTCTTTATGAAAGACATATTATAGACACATAATATTCCTTGCTGCATTTCTTGCTGACAATGCAAAACTAAATGTGATTTTAATAATTTTAAATCCTAATTCTGTGAGATCCATGGTGTGAAGATTAAGTGGGCACTAGACGTAGAAGGGTTGATTCATTGCCACTACCCCCCAGTGAACCTATGGTGAAATTGGTTTCTTACTGGTTCAGAAAGTCTTTATTAGTCATTTGGCATAAGTGGGTATTAATTAAAACTTCAAAATATAAAACTCCTTGCTAAAGTCATCAGCCTCCTTCCATTCGACAGGGGTAAAGAAAGTACATGCTTACACGGTGACGTAGCATCTTAGAGCACATTAATATTAGTGTATATTTTGACTTATCAAATTATTTACATTGAATATTTTAATTCTGTCATCAAATATTCTATAAAGTTTGTTTGAAATAGACAAGTAGCTCTACTGGCAATGCTGCTTACACTGAAGACATAACTGTTGCCTTTTTGATTTTCACAAAACATCTGACCTATAGAACGAGTGTTTCTATCTCTGAATAAAAGATCATGGAAGTTGTATAGAAGGTATTAACATAAGTCTTCTGAATCTTGTTCTAAGAGCATTTAACTTCATCTTCTTTCTCCCCTATGGCGAGTTTTCATAGAAGACATAAAAAAGTTCTTCAGAATGCTAATATTTATAATATAATATGCCCAGCAGGTATGGACATATTATACCTTATATTAAAGGACACCTCAGAAAGTTGAATCTAGCCAACTTTATTTGAAAAAGAACAATTCAGGAATCAGGTAGCACTCAGAATCTGATGAGATTCAGAGGAACCACTCTGCAGGATAAGCAGTGAGCTTTTACTGGCTGACCATGGAAGCAAAGTAAATTACCTGACAGAGGTCCTCAAACTTTTTTTTTTTTTGAAACTTACAGTTTTATTTATTTGAATGCTAAGTAACTCATTTTTTTATTTTTTTTTTATTGTTGGGGATTCATTGAGGGTACAATAAGCCAGGTTACTCTGATTGCAATTGTTAGGTAAAGTTCCTCTTGCACTCATGTCTTGCCCCCATAAAGTGTGACACACACCAAGGCCCCACCCCCCTCCCTCCGTCCCTCTTTCTGCTGCCCTCCCATAACCTTAATTGTCATTAATTGTCCTGTACACTATGGAATATTATTCAGCCATTAAAAAAAAATGGAGACTTTACATCCTTCGTATTAACCTGGATGGAAGTGGAAGACATCATTCTTAGTAAAGCATCACAAGAATGGAGAAGCATGAATCCTATGTACTCAATTTTGATATGAGGTCCTCAAACTTTTTAAAAAGGGGGCCAGTTCACTGTCCCTCAGACCGTTGGAGGACCAGACTATAGTTTAAAAAAACAACTATGAACAAATTCCTATGCACACTGCACATATCTTATTTTGAAGTAAAAAATAAAACAGGAACAAATACAATCACACCACCTCATGTAGCCCACGGGCCATAGTTTGAGGACCCCTGGTAGACATTTGTGTTATTAGAGCATTATATCATAAGGCATTTGCCTTATCTGGACATGTACTTATCAGTTGGCTGTTGTGATTGGCTAAAACTCAGCTATTTATTACAGAAATTTAATTCTAGGTTGTAGTTTCTTTACACACCAAGTTAGGTTTGTTATGAAGGAACTCAAAGTATGAGATAGGGTGGTGCCTGTGGCTCAAAGAAGTAAGGTGCCGGCCCCATATACTGGAGGTGGCAGGTTCACACCCGACCCCAGCCAAAAACTGCAAAAAAAAAAAAAAAAAAATGAGATAGCCTTGGGCCAGTGACTTTCTGATGTTTAACAAATATATTAATAATCTAAAGTAGAAAGTCAAATTCCTGTGCTGTGTTCCAAGTAAATTTTTCACTTAAGAAGAAAAAAAAAAAACTATTCAGAAATATATATTATTTAGTTATATTCCAAAAATTAGTATATCATTTTTTTCATATACATACAATGCTACTATAATTAGATTTTATTTTTAAATAGTACTTAAGTAATTATATTATACTGCTTTAATTTAACCCAAAGCAACATTTATAACAGAAGGCGATCGATATTAGTTTAATATACTTAATGTAGCTCAGATTTTAAAATCCAACTTTATTTCCAAGCACCAATTTAAGTTAATATAGTTGACCCTTGAACAAAGACGGGATTAGGGGTGTTCACCCCTGCACAGTCAAAAATCTGTATACAACTTCAACTTCCCTAAATTAATCACTAACAGCCTACTGTCACTTGGAGCTTTGCCAATAATATAAATGCCAAATAAAAGATATTTTGTATGCTAAACGTATTATATACTATATATTTACAGTAAAATAAAGTAGAGAAAAGAAAATGCCATTAAGAAAATCAGAAGGAAGACAAACCATATTTTTTTTTTTTTTTTTTTTTTTTTGTGGTTTTTGGCCGGGCTGGGTTTGAACCCGCCACCTCCGGCATATGGGACCGGTGCCCTACCCGCTGAGCCACAGGCGCCGCCCCTGTTTTGTTTTTTTTTGTAGAGACAGAGTCTCACTGTACCGCCCTCAGGTAGAGTGCCGTGGCGTCACACGGCTCACAGCAACCTCCAACTCCTGGGCTCAAGCCATTCTCTTGCCTCAGCCTCCCGAGCAGCTGGGACTACAGGCGCCCGCCACAACGCACGGCTATTTTTTGTTGCAGTTTGGTCGGGGCTGGGTTTGAACCCGCCACCCTCGGCATATGGGGCTGGCGCCCTACTCACTGAGCCACAGGCGCCGCCCAGGAAGACAAAACATATTTACTTTTCATTAAGTGGAAGTTAATCATATATGTCTTCACCCTCATTATCCTGCTGAGGAAGAGGAAGAGAGGGTTGGTCTTGCTGTCTCAGAGAAGGAAGAAAATTCAACCTGCAGTAGGTGGAATGGGAGGTAGGAGAGACGGGCACACTTCACATAACTTCTATTGAGAAAAATCTGTGTATAAGTGGAATTATGCAGTTTGAACCACTCTTATTCAATGGTCAACTATACAGTTATGTAATAGCTATATAACAATGAAATAAACATTGATGGAATACTTCAGTGAAGCACTCAGGTCTGTTAAACTTCATAGATTCAAAGCATAAGCCCCATAAGACTGCTTATCAAAGATTAGATTTAACAAACATGTGTATCTTTTTCTTGTTTGTCATGCTGTCCTGGGTTGGGTCCCCTGGAAAGCAATTTTCCATAAGAAAAAGTAATACAATCTTTCTAAGTCTAATGAAAACCATAGTGATAGCTGAAATAAAAATTACTTTAAATTATATATCTTAAGATATTTATGGTCACAAATATCTGATAAGAAATTTGAAATGAAGTGAATGAAGAAGATTGTTAAGCTTCAGTTTTTAAAAGATACATAATTTTCTCTATATTTATGTCGATAAATAAATTAAACCTTATACTAATTAAACATTAGTCAAAAAGATCATCAAATAGTTTGACAAATTATGCAAAAATATTATTTGAAAATAAAGAGTTGCACCATTTGATGAAATATCTTGTAACGTAATTAAGGTGCTATTTTTTTCCAAACTAAATTTCTAGTGAATTTAATGCTTCTATGCTACTTCTCATTTATTTTTAATTAGAGCAGAAACTGAAATTACATGATCAAGGTGTTTAATATCACCCAGATGTACTAATGGGTATCAAGTTTTATAAAATTTTGACAAAAGTTTTATAAAATTTTACGTTTCTTTTTATAATTTAAAGCACAAAGTAAAAAGGCTTGAATTCAACTATAGGAACTTCCATTATTCCCTAAAAGTGCATGGGAAATAGATCATTGGGATTTTTTCAATTAAAAGTCATAGGAGTTACAGGATTGAATCCTGTAATTCCTCTGCTGGGCATATACCCAGAAGACCAAAAATCACAACATAACAAAGATATTTGTACCAGAATGTTTATTGCAGCCCAATTCATAATAGCTAAGTCATGGAAAAAGCCCAAGTGCCCATCGATCCACGAATGGATTAATAAATTGTGGTGTATGTATACCATGGAGCCTTAAAGAAAGATGGAGACTTTACCTCTTTCATGTTTACATGGATGGAGCTGGAACATATTCTTCTTAGTAAAGTACCCCAAGAATGGAAGAAAAAGTACCCAATGTACACAGCCCTACTATGAAACTAATTTGGGACTCTCACATGAAAGCTATAACCCAGCTACAACTTAACAATAGGGGGAAGTGGGAAAAGGGGGTGGGTGGGTAGAGGGAGGGGGATCGGTGGGATCACACCTGTGGTGCATATTACAGGGGTATTTGCGAAACTTGGTAAATGTAGAATGTAAATGTTTTGGCACAGTAACTGAGATAACGCCAGAAAGGCTATGTTAACCACTGTGATAAAAATGTGTCAAATGGTTTATGAAGCGAGTGTATGATGCCCCATGATCATATCAATGTATACAGTTATGATTTAATAAAAAAAAAGAAAAAAAAGAATATTCAGTAAAAAAAAAAAAGTCATAGGAGTGATTAAAGCATTTGAAATTGGAAAGGTGACAAAATCTTTGTGTAAAAATACATTAAATTTCTATACTGGTGGGAGATAACTAAAAGTCCATAGTAATACAAAAGTTAGATAAAATATTTCTTCTTTAAAAAATAAATTTCATTGAAAAGTAGTTGTGAAAGAGAATGTTGTAAAAATTATGTGCATAGAGCAAAGTCAATGGTGGGTAAGGAGTTGATTATGAATTTGTATTATTTTTTCTGAAATGTATTCATTAAAATACAATTAATCTAACATAAAAACTGTCAACATATGTTAGAAGTAGCATGCCATATAGGGATGGGAACAGCAGTGTTTTACTAATTTTTATATTAGCACATAAGACTTTATGTACATGCATATGTATGCAATACAATAAAATAACTTATACATGTCTTTTGAATGAAGAAATGAATGGATGAATATAGCTTAATTTATTGGAGTAAGCTATAAAAAATAATTTTCTTCTCTTTTAACTGAGTGGATTACATATAAATTCATGTAGCATGGTGGGTGGAAATTACACTGGACTATGGTTCAGGAAACTGAAGTTTAAATTCTGTTTATGATTAACTAGCAAACCAGTTCAGTCAATATGCTGATTATTTTTTAACATCAGTAAAAGGTTGACCAATTAGATTATTTATTTATACACTCTTCAATTCTGAGGTATACATTTTTTCTCAAATTATCATTTCTAAAATCAGATGCATTTGCAATCATATTTGGCCTTACTAGTTGCCAGAAGTCATGCAAAACATAATGTATCCTATAAATTATGATACATTAGATTTGATTAAGTATAATACTTAAAAACCTCTCTAAGAACTGAAGTCTTGTGATTTTAGACATTCAAAGAATAAAAAATAAAACAACAGGTATAGATTACTATTACTATAATCATTTTATTAGAGATATAATTTTCTGAAGATGAATTTAGAATACATTCTTTTGCATGAATACACTGAATAACCAGATAATTCTGGAGAATTATATAACAAAGAAATGATATATTTTGATCCACTTCAATACACATGACAAATCAAATTAGCATTCATGGCACACTCCAGTAGATATACCCATTGATCAGATAAATTGCAGGATATATGCAATGCCCGGTATATTAACTCTAACATCATCATTCTGTCACTCAAGATAGCATAATAGAATGAATTTTGCTGAAAGTGTTACAGTTCTACTCTTGGTTAGGCTCTTTTGCTGAGGAAATGATTCAGGGTTGATATAAAATCCTTAAGATTTTACTGTACAGCAAACCAAGGCAAATAAAGGCAGGAATCTTAACTGTGTAATGATGCCCCAACAATCACAACAAAAAATTATTATCGGAAAAGTCTAATAACAAGGCAAGAATCTCATTTCTTACTGGTTATAGGTCTATGCTGAAAATGAAATTCAGAAACCAGGAGCTCTGTCTGGGTCCAAGACAGCTTTGGCAATCACTTTGTCTTAATGCCTGAATTTTATTTATCTGCATTCTGCTGCTCAATCAGTGTAAATCAACAACTTGCCTTTCTCTTCTTTCTCTATGTCTTTCTGCTGCTTCTTCCTGTACCAACTAGCATAATCTCTGTAGCACATTGAACATTAATGGAAATGGTTTATTTTAATTAGCCATACCCTTGCTGTAGTTTCACTTCTAGGAGTCAGTAACCTTCCAAGTTCAAATAGTTTTGGCCAAGGTTGTCAAGAACGTGGCAACCTTGTTATATTACTCAACTAAAATTCTGAGCTCAGCAAGCAATCCTAGACTGGACCAAATGATATAAAACATAATCTCAAATATAGTTTAATTTATATTTTTAAATTAAAAATATAGCAAGGTAAATTGTGATACATTTATAGTATCACTATTAATATAGTTAATAACAAATTACCTTTCTTAAAACTGCACATTAAAGTATACGGCATAAAGTCTTTATAAATACTGTAATGTTTTTATTTCCTCTCCATTGTCACACCTAAGCTTAGAATCAATTTACTTCAACGATTTTCTCTACTTAAATTCAATAATTTCATACATTAAGCCAGTTTGGTTGTTCTACGGCTATGTTCTTAGATATTTTCAATAAATATGTACCCTCCATGTGTCATGTTCATTGTTAGAATTGCTTATCTGTTTTCTAAGTTACTTTTCATGGTAAATTCTGAGTTAAGCATTGAGTGCTCTGTTTTACAGATCAGAACAGTGAGTGAGTGCCAAGTTCAGTGGCTCACACCTGTAATCCTAGCACTCTGGAAACCCGAGGCAGGTGGATTGCTTGAACTCAGGGAGTTTGAGATCAGCCTGAGCCAGAGCCAAACCTTGTCTCTTAAAAAATAACCGGCCATGTGAGTGCCTGTAATCTCAGCTACCAGGGGACTGGGGTAAGAGGATCACTTGAGACCAAAAGTTTGAGGTTGCTGTGAGCTATAATGCCACAGCACTCTACCGAGAGCAACAAAGTAAGACTCTGCCTCAAAAAAAGAAAAAACAGAGGGAGGGGGAGGCGATAGAGGTTCAAAAGTTTTTTTTTTTTTTTTTGTAGAGACAGTCTCACTTTATGGCCCTTGGTAGACTGCCGTGGCCTCACACAGCTCACAGCAACCTCCAAATCCTGGGCCCAAGCGATTCTCCTGCCTCAGCCTCCCGAGTAGCTGGGACTACAGGCGCCCGCCACAACGCCCGGCTATTTTTTGGTTGCAGTTTGGCCGGGGCTGGGTTTGAACCCGTCACCCTCGGCATATGGGGCCGGCACCCTACCGACTGAGCCACAGGCAAAAGTTTAAGAGACTTATCCATATCTTTAAGGAGACTGAAGTGTACATCTTCTCCCTCCAAATGTACGAGCTCTTTGGCTTTATTAAACAACACACTCAAATTTTTCCTTTTTCAGCCATTTGGCCTTATGAATTATTTGAGTCTACTTTATATGTCCTTCCATTTTTCTAGAGTCTTGCTCAACATATATTTTTAAATTTATCTCTTACTACACATCTCCAGTTTTAGACATATCTGATCACTCCTATATGTACCATGCCTTTCTACTACCGTCTGGGACCCTCTTCTGTACATTTACATTTTCTTATGTATAAATTGTAGCTGTCCTTTAATAACACATTACTTTCTTTTCAATCCTTCTTGCATCGTCATAACTAGGTCATAATATTTATTTTTTGTGGTTCCAAAACATTTTATTTTTTCCTTTTTTATAATACTATTATAGAATTATAGTGTTAACATCAATAAATTAAAACTATAAGCTCTTTGAATTTCACTCTTAATTCCCTTTCCTAGTTCCCATGGCATCTACCTCAGTATCATGAAGTTGCATAAAACAAGTACATATGTATGAGATAGAAAATTTAAAATTAAATCTATGTATTAGAGCATTTTGAGCTGATGATACCTTAGATCATTTCAGAAAAGTGCTAAGTTAGCATGAGCTCATCATAAAATCTTTACATATGAAATTGCATATAGCCATCATTCTTATTTATTTATACCTCAAAAAAGTACTAAAAGACAATGTGGATTTATTAATTTCTTATTTATCTGCTCATTGTTCATTTTTCAGTTCCACATGAAAATTTATTATGATTGACGGGAGATTCATCCACATTTTTGTTTTGATTGATGGGAAATTAATCCATGATTTTCTTTTGTTTTATAATTGCATGACATAAAAACTAATTTATATTAAAATAGCTAGAAAGCAATAGTTTGGCCCTCTACTACACAGAGAAACTAGTAATTTTAAGTATTACTATGTTGAATCCACCCATCACAAATGCATCTGTATCGTTTAAAATCTTCATTGTAATTAGTATTATATAAAATATGGTTGAGCATATATATTATTAGGAAGTTGGAGTTTAATTTTTTAATACTCGAAGGGAAACTATCATTTAAAATCTTATGTTATTTAATAACAATTTGAATAATTATTACTTTCTTATTAAAAATTGATTTATGTAATCATTTATATTATTCTTAGACATGATATTTGGAGTATATCTGACACATATCTGTACATAATACAAACAGAATTTATGACCACAGAGTTAAAATTTTCCTTACAGTGTGTTCTGTATTCCTGGAAGTTGATATTAAAATTCATTTTGAATGAGAATTTTATGCATACTCTAGTGGGGAAAACTCATATTATTACCTTTTCAGAGAGAAATCACATGAAATGATAAAGCTGTATCCTGTGTATTTATATGGCTTGCTATAAATTCAGTGTCAGAATAGAGTCAGAAATCTGATCAAAGGTAAAATTATTGAAAGGTGGTATTTTAGAAGTGTAAATTTTGTTATGACAAGTCAAGACAGGCCTGAAATCACCCTAGCTTGCTTGTGGAATAAGCACAATTAGAGATCATTCAAAATTAAAACCCACTCCCCTACAAGTAAATGGAGGTGTCAAATCTCATTTTGATCACATTCAGTAATGATCTTGAATGCATGCAAATGTGAAGTTTACTCAATAGGGCTTTCTCTACAATTCAGCTGGGAAATTAGAGTAGCTTGTACCAAAAGTGGAATTTCACACCTGCTGAACTAACGGTTTGTTTCTTTGGTTATAGAGATTAGGAGAATAATTCACAGAATTATATTTCTTTTTTTTATATGAGTCCTAATGGCCTTACCAATGGCAACTATTCAATATATGTATTTAATACCCCAATCAATTACTTTATTCTAATTACTAAGTATAGATCGTGGCAGCAATAAATACCTGACTCCATAGGAAATTGTAGTGTGAAAGTTTACAAAATGCAATTTGAACATTGCTGCATTTTCTCGGGATTTAACACATCTAGGCAGGAATTGAAGCCTAACAAACAGAAATGATCTGCTTATTATTCCCCGTATAAATTGCCATCTATCTGCCAATGCCAGGTTTATAATTGGGTAGCATGAACTATTAAATTGGAAAATAATTTTTATTGGTTCAGAGAACTTCAGTTAGGAATGAATTTTAGAGTGTTTCCACTTGGTATCATATTAGAAATGCATGCATATTTTTCTATCGATGAAATTTGTGAATTTATCATTCCGTAAAAACAGAGGTTAACTCTATAAGATTTTGTATCATGACAGCCTTCCCTTTATATCCACATTCAATTTATAAATATAAAATGCATAAGAACTGATCTGTGAGTAAAGAGATGAATGTTTGTATTGCACAAATCGTAGGAAGGAAAAATCAGTACCTTAATTTACATGAATGCTCCATTGAATCTTACATGTAAAACTGAAAACTAAAACCTGAATCACAGAAGAAAATACATTTTGTCTGCATCTTTAATACATGTATGTTAATATTTAGAAATAGTATTCAAGAAACTGTGTGTGTTGTCCAAGTATATCTGACAATAGAGGTTGTGTGTATGTGTAATTAGTTTTCTGCAAAATACATTTTGGGTAACACTGACAAATAACTTTTCCAATGCAGCAGGCAAACTTTTGAGCTAGTCTATAATTTTATGATAAAAGAAGACTTATCTTTCACCCTTCATTTTTTTTTAGGTACTTTTTTATTGTTGGCGATTCATTGAGGGTACAAAGAACCAGGTTTCATTGTTAGGTAAAGTCCCTAGGTATTTTTCTTTTTAGCTCTATAGAGAGATCATAGGGCATGAAATTTGGAGAGCCCCAATTATTCTTATATAGTGTCAGTCTTAAAGGAACATATAAATGCAAAAATAAAAAAATACTTTATACAGTGTGCCCTCAGTTTACTCAACTATAATGTAGAGTGATTCTACCTTATTTGCCTGAAACGAGAGGCTTGATAAAACCGTCTTTTGAAAAGTCATTTGTTTCTGGTCAACATAAATTCTACATTTATTTTGCCACATAACTGACATGATGAAGTATCTCACCCCAGGGATATCATAGTAACAACTTACGGTGCTAACAGAAGCTGTGTCCTCCAGGAATGGGGGCATAAAGCCTAATAGTTAAGAGCTTTGTCTTTGTTGAGATTGATATGTTCTTTCTTCCCACTAATCCTCCACAAAGCTTTGCCTGTTTTGGCTTCCAAAAATTCTTCACAATTTCCCTTCCTAAATGGAAATGGAAAATTGATTAAAAAAACAACAAGTGTTCATTTTATGAAATGTGATAGTTTAAATCTGGAATAGTTTTCATTCATTTTTGATAAATGTATTTCTTATTCAGTTCACTTTGTGCAGCTGTAATGGAATGCAGACTTGGTTAAGTCACAGTAAACAAATTTATTGGCTGTTCATTATGGTTCTGGATGCTGAGAGGTCCAAAATCACGTGGCAAGCATCTGGCAAAGGACTTCTTGCTATGCCATGGTGATAAGAGAGGGAGACAGAGAGCAAGAGGGGACTACATTGGTCCTTTTATTAGGAACCTACACCCATGGAAGTCCTTTTATTTTTTTTTATTGCTAAATCATAGCTGTGTACATTAGTGCGATCAAGGGATACAATGTGCTGGTTTCATATACAATCTGAAATATTCTCATCAAACTGTTCAACGTAGCTTTCATGGCATTTTTTTAGTTACTGTATGTAGACATTTGGAAGTCCTTTTAATATGTTCATGAGGGTAAAGACCTTTAAGAGATGTTCAGAATCTCTTAGATGTTTAGAGATCTTTAATATGTTAAGTAGGACCTACAAGATAGATCCTACCCTCACCGTCAAATAATCTTTAAAAATTCTACTTCTTAACATAATTGCATTGAGGATTAAGTTTCCAATACATAAACTTTGGAGAACACATTCAAACCATTGGAAAGTGGATATATTTTTTTATCACACCATCTCTAAATTCCTGTTAGAAGTTAGTTAGAAGTTATGTGTATTCCTTCCATGTCCCACTAATTAACTAACTATTACCTTACAAGTTAACTCTGGAATAAGAATTAGTGGGGCATGGAAGGAATACACATTACTATTCATTTTGACATGGCTGGATATTATTTTTTCCTAATTATTTGTTGTTGTGCAATAAACTATGCAAATTTTTAAGCGTATATTGAAGGGTCATCCATAATCTTAGGAAGATGAAGCTTTTGTTCACTAAAACAATTAAATCTGGTCATGTTGCATGGCTTCAAACTTGTTTATTGAACAAAAGGTAAAGTGTTTCAAATGGGGTCACATGACTTGTATAGAGCTATTTACTTAAGTGTTTCTCATTCCTTCTACACCCATGTAGTTTTACTTTTCATGTCTGCTAAGAGGAATAGTACTTCAGTGAAATGAAGTTGCGATTAAAAAGGTGTTAGTGTTAAACAAGGAATAATGTTTCTTACAAAAAGTGTAAGGTGGAAAACTTATATTCTTAACTTTGAGATTCTTTATTTTTAAAAATAAATAATAAGGGCTACCCACATTCTCTATGGAGCTAGTCACCCCTAAGCATCTGTGGGATATGGGTTCCAAGACCTCTTTTAGATTTGAAAATTCTGTGGGTACTCGTTCCTTGACAGAAAAAAATGTGGTATTTGCACGTGATCTATCACTTTCCTTTGTATACTTTAAATCACCTCTAGATTACTTATAATGTATAATATAAATGCTATGAAAATGTTTGTATTGTTAAATATATTGTTTAGGTAATAGTGACATATAAAATGTAAATACACGTTTAGTATAGACACAATTTTTTTTCTAGTATTCTCATCCACAGTGGTTGAATTCATGGAAACGAAACTCATGGCTATAAATACTTTCCAGATCTCCATACTATAGGTTGGATATGTTTCCCATGTGCCCTCATAACATACCAAACCCTCATTTATATATATATTATTGTGTGTGCATCCTACATATATATCTATATAATTATATCATATATCCTATTATGTATCATAAGGTCCTTGAAGGCAATAGGGTTTTTCTGTCACCACTCCATTCCTTTTAAGTCTTAATTCTAAATAGAGCTCAGTAAATTTCCAATGAATTAATTAAATATAAGTAAAATTAATTGGCTAAAAATTAACTTTGTTCAAAATCCCAATTTACCCCTTCAAATAATTATTTTAGTAGAACTTGATTGTTTTATAGGACTTACCAGCCAATGAGAGATCAGAATAAGATCTAAAATGCACTTCCCTTGAAGGAACAATTTTGTCCCTAGCACTGAGTTACAAACCTGTGTCTTCTTCCACTGGCAATAACTCCAGATTCTCTTCCAAAGAGAACACAGCAGAGAGCTCCTTCAGCGTCATTTTCTCCTGCTTGTGCACTGACTGATATTCTCAATCTGCTGAGTGCTTGCTGGCAAGTGATAGAGGCAAACAAGGATCTAAAAACCCCGCTTTTGCCAAGAGTGAGTATCAGTATCTAATTCTGGTAGCTATTCTTCATAAAATATCAGGAAATCATACTCAAGAGTGAGCACACTGGAATGGAAGAGTAATTTTCTCATAGAATCTAATTCTGATAGGTGTATATATACAACACCAATTCTATTTACATCAAATGAACCTTGGAATTCTCCATTGTAAAAAGATGTCTTAATATCCCTACTGTTTTGTGTTATATATTGAAAATGATCAATAAGTACACATTTAATGAGCTTTTTCTTACTAGACTATTATTCCCATAACTATATAAAAAGCTAATTTTTTTATACTCAGATTAATTCTGTGTTCCTTGTCTTTATGTTATAGTTACCAGTGTGGTTCCATGGTGCCTATCTAATTGTATTTATCCATGGTGATAGACTTCCCTCACCCAGGACAATTCTGTATGCATGCTGTAGCCTGGGGACCCACACATCATGGAGCCTGGGGAACCATTTCAGAGTGGGGCGCTTCCTTATTATAACTACTCAGGACAGCTTTTATTTAAGAGCTTTAATGGAATAAGAACAGACTTTTTTAAAGACAGAGTCTTACTCTGTTGCCCAGGCTAGAGTGCTGGGGCATCAGCCTAGCTCACAGCAACCTCACACAACTAAGTTTAAGTGATCCTCCTACCTCAGCCTTCTGAGTAGTCAGGACTACATGTGCCCACCACAATGGCCAGCTAAGCAAAACAGACTTTTTAAAAAAGAACCAATGGTCTACATGGCACTGAATGCCATTCTCAGTGTCACTGGTTCATGGGCTCCCACATGGAAGGTCTGGAGAGAAAAGGTAGGGAATCTTCTCTCCATGAGTAAGAAAGCTATCTGCTACCAAATACTAGTAAGTGCTTTTCTCTCACATGATTTGCTGGTGACAGCATAGCCTGCCTGCCTGCCTTCCTTCCTTCCTTCTTTCCTTCCTTCCTTCCTTCCTTCCTTCCTTCCTTCCTCCCTCCCTCCCTCCCTCTCTCCCTTCCTTCCTTCCACAGAGTCTCAAGCTGTTCTTCTGGGTAGAGTGCCTTGGTGTTACAGCTCACAGCAACATCCAACTCTTGGGCTCAAGTGATTCTCTTGCCTCAGTCTCCCAAGTAGCTGCGACTACAGGTGCCTGCCACAGTGCCCAGATATTTTTTGGTTATAGTTGCCATTGTTGTTTGGCAGGCCCAGGCTGGATTTGAACCCAGCCAGCTCCGGTGTACATGACTGGCACCCAAGCTGCTGAGCGACAGGCACCAAGCCAGCTTAGAAATTTTTACAGTGATTCAACCAAAAGTGACAATGGCTATTTGGAGCTGTGTCACTGCACACCCAAGCTTGACCCAAGAGAATCTTGCCCATATATCATCAACATCAATGAAATCACTGTGTTTTCCTATGCATGTCTCCACTCCATCAGAAAAGCATGCAGAAGAATAATGTTACACCTTGGGACATTTATCTTCTTGACTTTTAGGTGTTAGTCTTCATTGCTTCACTTTAGCCCTGTTACAAAACCTGTGTAGTCCTGGGAGAAAAAAGTAGGAACAGGCCATTTTTTATCAGAAACCATCAATTTACAGAGATAACTTCCCATTCGCTTGGGTTCCCATCATCCTGGAAAGTATTATTTTTCTAAAAATCTTAATGTTTATTAGATATTTCCAGAATACTTCCAAACCATTAAGGATATCCCTAATAAGTACCATCCTCTCTAGTCATGTTTACACAAGAATCACATACATTTCCACACCTAACCATTATGTTATACATGATATTTTACTTATCCTGGGCTTTAAAATAGCACACAAGTGCACATACATTCTCTCTCTCTCTCTCTCTCTCTCTCTCTCTTTCTCTCTCATGCACGCACACACACTTTGTAGTCAAGCTAAATTATATATAGTCTGAAAATCTTAAAAGTTTGTAACAACATTTTCACCATCCAAAGTTAAAATTAACATTAGAATTAAATGAAATAAAATGGGAAACTTGAGGAAGAAGCTAGCTCTGTGTTCAATAAGCTTACTTATTTTCCTCTATATATAATTTTTTTAAACTCTTTCAAGCTCAATTAAAGTCCCATCATAACTGATCGTTTCACATCTTTTTAAGTCAAAATTAATATCTACCATAAAAAATGCTTGTATTTCTTACCTTAAATTCTAAGCTAAATAGCATTGTTTATCTGGATGCAGAATTTTCTATGTTGTAATAAAATATTGCCAGGATTCTAGATTGCTAAATATTTAACCTCAAGAATCAGCACCTTTTTCTATGTTAATTTCCTTCCAAATAGAGCATGCCAAGTACCACCTGTCAACAATGACTGAAGGCCATCATTAACTAGCCAGTTCCAGTAATGTGCTGCCAACAGAGTGGATATAATGCTGAATGGACATGGTTTGTAATTGCTGTTCTGGGACTTGCTTTCAAAGAGAAGTTCTTATGATCAGCAAGATTTTGAGTCACCTTTCCCTTTTGAGAAAAATGGAATAGACGCTGCATAGCAACAAGAAGGACGCTCGTCTTGAAACAATGCGGACTTTCTAAACATTTAACAGATCAAATAATTTTA
The DNA here is from genome assembly GCF_027406575.1 of Nycticebus coucang. NCBI lineage: Eukaryota > Metazoa > Chordata > Mammalia > Primates > Lorisidae > Nycticebus > Nycticebus coucang. The sequence continues at coordinate 632,208 of NW_026515588.1, read as the reverse complement.
GCACATCAATCAAGTATAAATATTATTATTGAAAAAGATCTCAGTAAATTATTTTTTACTGTCTAGCCCTTCATTTTTTTCTTCTTAAAGAAATACTGTATCTTTTAATTTTTTTATAATTTTTTTAGATAGAGTCTCATACTGTGTCGTGGGCTAAAGAACAGCAAGGTCTTTGTAGCTCAGGATAACCTCAAACGCCGAGGTTAAACCATCCTCCAGTCTCAGCCCTCTGTGTAACATGGACTACAGCTATATACCACAATGCCTAGCTTAATTTTCTTTTTTTTTCTTTCTTCTTCTTCTTCTTCTTCTTCCTTCTTCCTTCTTCCTTCTTCCTTCTCCCTTCTCCCTTCTCCCTTCTCCTTCTCCTTCTCCTTCTTCTTCTTCCACTCTTGCTCAAGCTGGTCTCTAGTGATTTTCCCAACTTGGCCTCCCCAAGTGTTATCATTACAGGCATGAGGTACCATGCCTTGAAGAATACTGTATTCCTTTTGCAATGCTGTTGACCCTTAAGCAACATGGGGATTAGTAGCACTGACCTCCTGCACAGTCAAAAACTGCAAATAGCTTTTGATTCCAATATGATGACCGCATAGTGTACTGTGAACTAAATCCTTACCAATACCAAAAGCATTCCATTAATGCATATTTTCTATGCTATATATATTAGGTAATGTATTATTTTAATAAAGTAAGCTAAAGAAAAGAAAATTTTTATGGAAAATCTATAAAGGAAAGAAAGAAATTAAATGGAATTGGATAATCACCAAGGTCTTCACCCTCATAATCTTTATGTTGAATACACCAAAGAGGAGGAGAAAGAGAAGTGATTGGTTTTGCTACCTCAGGGGTAGCAGAGGAGAAAGAAAATCAATGTGTAAGTTGACTCCTAGAATTCACACCTATGTTGTTTGAAGATCATCTCTTTGTAAACTCTAGGGTAGTTCTACCATATGCTTAACTCGAAGTTCCACTAGGACACTCATGGAAACCATTATTCAGGCCTTATTGGCAGGCTCTGCTTTGGTTTAATAAATTCAAATTCAAATATTTTCTAAATGTAAAGAGATAAAGCTCAAATAATTTTATTTTCATAACTGCAGCAGCTGTGTAACTGCCATTAAAAAAAAAATCCATCTCATCTTGGCCCCCATAGCTCAGTGGGTACAGCACCAGCCACTTGTACCAGGGCTGGCAGGTTCAAACCCAATCTGGGGCTACTAAACAACAATGACAACAATATCATCAACAACAACAAAAATAGCCAGGCATTGTGGTAGGCACCTGTAGTCCCAGCCACTTGGGATGCTGAGGCAAGAGAATTGCTTGATCCCAGGACATTAAGGTTACTGTGATGCCACAGCACTCTACCAAGGGCAACATAGTAAGACTCTGTCTCAAATAAATAAATAAATATAAATAAATAAAAAAATAAAAAAATAGACAAATAAATAAAAAATTCATCTCAGGTAGTAATATTGTAGATCAGCCTTATTTCCCTACCTTTCACCAATGGTTTTACTGTATACTGTTAAAAATAATAATCACACCTTAAATCCCAGCACTTTGGGAGGCTCATGTGGACAGATTGCCTGAGCTCATGAGTTCAAGACCAGCCTGAGCTAGAGCTAGACCTCATCTCTAAAAATAGCTGGGCGTTGTGGTGGGCACTTATAGTCCCTGCTACTTGGGAGACTGAGGGAAGAGAATCTCTTGAGCCCAAGAGTTAGAGGTTGCTGCGAGCTGTGATGCCAGAGCACTCTACTGGAGGTAACAAAATGAGGTTGTCTCAAAAATCATCATCATCATCATTACCATCATCACCACTTATTTAATATTAGAGTGTTGGAATTAAAATTCACAGGATAGTCCTCCAAAGTAAAAATGTCCATTTCATAAATGAAGAACTTTGTTCAGGACCATTAAGTGACACTCAAGTCACACAGCCAGTAAATGGTTGTGCTCAGATTGGAGCTAGTGCTGACTCTGGAGCCCATCATCTCTCCCTGGTGTGGCGTCTTCCCCAAGATTAGTAAGTGTGGCCATGTTAAGGTGCAGGAATTATCTGCTTAGTATTTAAACTGTACAGACCATTAATTTGTGAGTAAATTGAAAATGGTTCTCACACTGTCCGCTTTAACTGATTGAGATTACAGAAACAGGAGTGTACGTATATACGGTTTTCAGTACTTGATGACTTGTGAGTGACGCATGGTTCTCTCCTCATACGTCACTCTTTTCAGTGACCATTGCCTTTACTGAAGTGGTAGGGAGCTCATGATGTGTCCACACAAACTTTCCTTGGAACTATGCAGTTTACTTTACCTTCTGCTTACAGTCTGCTCATAGAGTAACACTTTTTTTAATCTATCCATTTCTACAGATACTTTTTAGGTATCTATGTAAGGCAAAATATATTAAACATGAATTTCTAAGTAAATATCATCAAATAACATTTTAGATATTAGAAAATACATGCACAGGTGGCAGGAATAGCCCGAGGAGAAAGGAGTTGGGAAACAGGAAAGCTACAAGCCCAGCACTCGTGCCTCTACCATTCTGTGAACATTTAGGAATTCATGCTGTGAGAATGCCAAACAGCAAAGAAAGGAGCATCCTCTTGTCACCGGTGTCTAGGTAGTCACATGTTCAGAGACTGTGTTTCTGAGGTTCTACAGAGTGATTTTCTTTTTTTAAGAGTTTTTTTTAAAAATCATTAATCCCGGAGGTGGAGCAAGATGGCAGCCGAGTAACAGCTTCCTTGCATCTGGGCACCGTGAGTCTGGGGATATAGGACTCCAGGCATCTCTGGCTGCTGGGATCTGCCTATCATCACCCCTGAGAGGATACAGGGAGTCAGCGAGAGACTTCTGGACCCCAAGAGGAGGACTAAAACAGTGGAAAACCGGCAAGTGGTCGCGTGTGTTCAATCCGTCTAAACCCGCCCGCAACTGTAAGTTCAGTAGCAGCGAGACTGCAAACCAGAAAGGCCTTACCTGTGAACTGTTTTGGTGTCTTTGGACTTGGCACTCAGCTGAACTGCCTTGGGGAGAGCCTGAGCGGGAGTGCGGAGAACTCTGGCCTTTGTCTAGGGCCCCAGTCTGAGCCGCTGAGCCAGACGGAGCTAATAGTGTTTGGCTCTGGGTCACAGGCAGACATTGTGAGCGATCTGCCCCGGTAAGCTCCGCCCTCAGGGTCGCAGAGCTGGAATTGGGTGAGAGCTGGTAACCCAGCGACCAAGTAGCCTAAGGGCGGGGTCTGAGGCGCCTTGCAGCCCTAACCCTCGGGGCAGAGGGAGACCAGTTTTGACACACAGGGTAAGTGGATAGCCACTTCAGCAGTGATTCCAGCGACAAGCACTTCCATGAGAAAGCTTCTGCTCAGTAAGTGAACAAGTTCAAAGTGCCTTTTAAGTGGGCTGAAGAGAGATTTAGGGTGTCTACCTGCTGGGGTTTGAGAAACTAGCAGCCTCCAGGCGTAGAGATTTAACATCTCATACCCCAGAAGACCACGTGTTGCCCAGACAATATTCATTTCTTTTTTTTTTTTCCAGACAATATTCAATAACATATACATACTGCTTTGTTTTTGGTTGTTTTTTTTTTTTTTTTTTTTGGCTTGGTTGTTTTTTTTTTTGTTTATTTTGATGTTGTGGATTGTTGTTTTGTTTTTTAAGTTCAAAGTTTTCCATACAGATCTTTTTCTTTCTCAATTTTTCTAGTTTAATTATAATTTCCCATTACTGCCTATTTCAATAATTAGAACTTCATTTTTGTTAGTGTTTCTACCGCTATTATTTGGTTTTTCCAGCCAATTTTATCCCGTAAAGTTTTCTGTTTGCTTGTTTTGGTTTGATTTATAGCATTTTTGTCTTTCCTCTCTACTTGGTGGAGGTGGGGTATTGTGTCTGATCAGGATAGCAAAGAGCTGCTGACCTCAAGGGAACCACCCAATTGGGCAACCCCAGAAGGTGTTTTTTTTTTTTTTTAAGGTTGTATCAAAGTACCCTACTGTACACCTATATAGCTCTGCCTCCCTCTTTCTGTGTCTCTCTTCTTTTTGTCAATATCCCTTTTACCCACCCCCTCTCCTTTCGCTATTTTTCTCTCTTTTTTTTTTCTTATCACTCGGTCCTCCTTCCTTTCATCCCTTTTTTGCTCGTAAACCTGGTCCTGTAACCCTTAGTCCACAGGCACGAGAACTTAAAGAGCAAGAGGAAGTGAAAGGAAAATTAGGGCAAGGAAACAGATAAAAGAAGTCACCCATGAGGAAGAATCAGCAGAAAACTCCAGGCAACATGAAGAACCAGTCCAGAACAACCCCACCAAGGGACCATGAGGTAGCTACTGCAGAGGATTCCACCTATACAGAAATGTTAGGAATGACAGAAAGGGAATTTAGAATACACATGTTGAAAACAATGAAAGAAATGATGGAAACAATGAAGGAAACTGCTAATAAAGTGGAAAATAACCAAAAGGAAATCCAAAAACAGAATCAAATAAGAGATGAATGATATGAAGAATATAAAAAGGATATAGCAGAGCTGAAGGAAATGAAACAGTCAATCAGGGAACTTAAAGATGCAATGGAAAGTATCAGCAACAGGTTAGACCATGCAGAAGAAAGAATTTCAGAGGTAGAAGACAAAGATTTTGAGATAAATCAGATAGTAAAAGAGGCAGAAAAGAAGAGAGAGAAAGCAGAACGTTCACTGTCAGAATTATGGGACTTTATGAAGCGTTCCAACATATGAGTTATAGGAATTCCAGAAGGGGAAGAAGAATGCCCCAGAGGAATGGAAGCCATACTAGAGAATATTATAAAAGAAAATTTCCCAAATATCACCAAAGATTCTGACACACTGCTTTCAGAGGGCTATCGGACCCCAGGTCACCTCAACTCTAACCGAGCTTCTCCAAGACACATTGTGATGAACCTGTCCAAAGTCAAGACAAAAGAAAAGATTTTGCAAGCTGCCAGGAGTAAGCGCCAGTTGACTTACAGGGGCAAATCCATCAGAGTGACCGCAGACTTCTCTAATGAAACTTTCCAAGCAAGAAGACAATTGTCATCTACCTTTAATCCACTTAAACAGAACAATTTCCAGCCCAGAAATCTATACCCTGCTAAGCTAAGTTTCAAAATTGATGGAGAAATCAAATCATTTACGGATATACAAACATTGAGGACATTCGCCACAACAAGACCAGCTCTACAGGAAATACTTCAACCTGTTCTACACACTGACCACCACAATGGATCAGCAGTAAAGTAAGAACTCAGAAATTAAAGGACAGAACCTAACCTCCACACTGATGCAAAAGATAAAACTAAGCAATGGACTCTCACAAAATAAGATGAATAGAATACTACCACACTTATCAATTATCTCAATAAATGTTAATGGCTTGAATTCCCCACTGAAGAGACATAGATTGGTTGACTGGATTAAAAAACACAAGCCTTCCATTTGCTGTCTGCAGGAAACATACCTAGCTTCAAAAGACAAATTAAATCTCCGAGTAAAGGGTTGGAAGACAATTTTTCAGGCAAATGGAATTCAGAAGAAAAGAGGAGTTGCAATCTTATTTTCAGATGCATGTGGATTTAAAGCAACTAAAGTCAAAAAAGACAAAGATGGTCATTTTATATTGGTCAAGGGAAAAATACAACAAGAAGACATTTCAATTCTAAATATCTATGCACCCAATTTAAATGCTCCCAGATTTTTGAAACAGACCTTACTCAGTCTGAGCAATATGATATCTGATAATACCATAATAACAGGGGACCTTAACACTCCTCTTACAGAGCTGGACAGATCCTCTAAACAGAAATTAAACAAGGATATAAGAGACTTAAATGAGACCCTAGAACAACTGTGCTTGATAGATGCATATAGAACACTCCATCCCAAAGATAAAGAATATACATTCTTCTCATCACCCCATGGAACATTCTCCAAAATTGATCATATCCTGGGACGCAAAACAAATATCAACAGAATCAAAAGAATTGAAATTTTACCTTGTATCTTCTCTGACCATAAGGCACTAAAGGTGGAACTCAACTCTAACAAAAATGCTCGACCCCACCCAAAGGCATGGAAATTAAACAATCTTCTGTTGAATAACAGATGGGTGAAGGAAGAAATAAAACAGGAAATCATTAACTTCCTTGAGCATAACAACAATGAAGACACAAGCTACCAAAACCTGTGGGATACTGCAAAAGCAGTTTTGAGAGGAAAATTCATCGCTTTACATGCCTACATTCGAAAAACAGAAAGATCACATCAACAAATTCGCAAAGATCTTATGCAATTGGAAAAAGAAGAACAATCTAAGCCTAAACTCAGTAGAAGAAAAGAAATATCAAAAATCAAATCAGAGATCAATGAAATTGAAAACAAAACAATCATTCAGAAAATGAATAAAACAAGGAGTTGGTTTTTTGAAAAAATAAATAAAATAGATAAACCATTGGCCAGACTAACGAGGAATAGAAAAGTAAAATCTCTAGTAACCTCAATCAGAAATGATAAAGGGGAAATAACAACTGATCCCACAGAGATACAAGAGATCATCTCTGAATACTACCAGAAACTCTATGCCCAGAAATTTGACAATGTGAAAGAAATGGATCAATATTTGGAATCACACCCTCTCCCTAGACTCAGCCAGGAAGAAATAGAGCTCCTGAACAGACCAATTTCAAGCACTGAGATCAAAGAAACAATAAAAAATCTTCCAACCAAAAAATGCCCTGGTCCAGATGGCTTCACTCCAGAATTCTATCAAACCTTCAAGGAAGAGATTATTCCTGTACTGCAGAAATTATTCCGAAAAATTGAGGAAGAAGGAATCTTCCCCAACACATTCTATGAAGCAAACATCACCCTGATACCAAAACCAGGAAAAGACCCAAACAAAAAGGAGAATTTCAGACCAATCTCACTCATGAATATAGATGAAAAAATTCTCAACAAAATCCTAGCCAATAGATTGCAGCTTATCATCAAAAAAGTCATTCATCATGATCAAGTAGGCTTCATCCCAGGGATGCAAGGCTGGTTTAACATACGCAAGTCCATAAACATTATCCACCATATTAACAGAGGCAAAAATAAAGATCACATGATCCTCTCAATAGATGCAGAAAAAGCATTTGATAAAATCCAGCATCCTTTTCTAATTAGAACACTGAAGAGTATAGGCATAGGTGGCACATTTCTAAAACTGATTGAAGCTATCTATGACAAACCCACAGCCAATATTTTACTGAATGGAGTAAAACTGAAAGCTTTTCCTCTTAGAACTGGAACCAGACAAGGTTGTCCTCTGTCACCTTTACTATTCAACGTAGTGCTGGAAGTTCTAGCCAATACAATTAGGCAAGACAAGGAAATAAAGGGAATCCAAATGGGCGCAGAGGAGGTCAAACTCTCCCTCTTTGCTGACGACATGATCTTATACTTAGAGAACCCCAAAGACTCAACCACAAGACTCCTAGAAGTCATCAAAAAATACAGTAATGTTTCAGGATATAAAATCAATGTCCACAAGTTAGTAGCCTTTGTGTACACCAATAACAGTCAAGATGAGAAGCTAATTAAGGACACAACTCCCTTCACCATAGTCTCAAAGAAAATGAAATACCTAGGGATATACCTAATGAAGGAGGTGAAAGACCTCTATAAAGAAAACTATGAAGTCCTCAGAAAGGAAATAGCAGAGGATATTAACAAATGGAAGAACATACCATGCTCATGGATGGGATGAATCAACATTGTTAAAATGTCTATACTTTCCAAAGCAATCTACCTATTCAATGCCATTTCATCAAAATACCAACATCGTACTTTCAAGATTTGGAAAAAATGATTCTGCGTTTTGTATGGAACTGGAAAAAACCCCGTATAGCTAAGGCAGTTCTCTGTAACAAAAATAAAGCTGGGGGCATCAGCATACCAGATTTTAGTCTGTACTACAAAGCTATAGTGCTCAAGACAGCATGGTACTGGCACAAAAACAGAGACATAGACACTTGGAATCAAATTGAAAACCAAGAAATGAAACTAACATTTTACAACCACCTAATCTTTGATAAACCAAACAAGAACATACCTTGGGGGAAAGACTCCCTATTCAATAAATGGTGTTGGGAGAACTGGATGTCTACATGTAAAAGACTGAAACTGGACCCACACCTTTCCCCACTCACAAAAATTGATTCAAGATGGATAAAGGACTTAAACTTAAGGCATGAAACAATAAAAATCCTCCAAGAAAGCATAGGAAAAACACTGGAAGATGTTGGCCTGGGGAAAGACTTCATGAAGAAGACTTCCATGGCAATTGCAACAACAACAAAAATAAATAAATGGGACTTCATTAAACTGAAAAGCTTCTGTACAGCTAACGAGACAATAACCAAAGCAAAGAGACAACCTACACAATGGGAAAGGATATTTGCATATTTTCAATCAGACAAAAGCTTGATAACTAGGATCTATATAGAACTCAAATTAAGCCGCATGAAAAAAGCCAACAATCCCTTATATCAATGGACAAGAGACGTGAATAGAACTTTCTCTAAAGACGATAGACGAATGGCTAACAAACACATGAAAAAGTTTTCATCATCTCTATATATTAGAGAAATGCAAATCAAAACAACCCTGAGATATCATCTAACCCCAGTGAGAATGGCCCACATCACAGAATCTCAAAACTGCAGATGCTGGCGTGGATGTGGAGAGAAGGGAACACTTTTACACTGCTGGTGGGACTGCAAACTAGTACAACCTTTCTGGAAGGAAGTATGGAGAAACCTCAAAGCACTCAAGCTAGACCTCCCATTTGATTCTGCAATCCTGTTACTGGGCATCTACCCAGAAGGAAAGAAATCCTTTGATCACAAGGACACTTGTACTAGACTGTTTATTGCAGCTCAATTTACAATCGCCAAAATGTGGAAACAGCCTAAATGCCCACCAACCCAGGAATGGATTAACAAGCTGTGGTATATGTATACCATGGAATACTATTCAGCCATTTAAAAAAATGGAGACTTTACATCCTTCGTATTAACCTGGATGGACGTGGAAGACATTATTCTTAGTAAAGCATCACAAGAATGGAGAAGCATGAATCCTATGTACTCAATTTTGATATGAGGACAATTAATGACAATTATGGTTATGGGGGGGAAACAGAAAGAGGGAAGGAGGGAGGTGGGTGGGGCCTTGGTGTGTGCCACATTATATGGGGGCAAGACATGATTGCAAGAGGGACTTTACCTAACAATTGCAATCAGTGTAACCTGGCTTATTGTACCCTCAATGAATCCCCAACAATAAAAAAAAAACAACTGAACATATATTATATATGGAAGATGTGCGTGAACCTTGAAAAAAACTTCTGATAATGCTAATCAGCCAAAGTTAGCTTAAGTAATAAAATATATATGTCTATGTCTTTCTAATGTAGTGTTGACAAAGAACATTATTCAGAAGGGTACAATTAGGCATTTCTTTTTTGCTACAATTTTATAACCTGCGAAACAAAATTGAAAAAAAAGTGACAGTACATTTGCCATAAAATAGGATAAATACTTGAAGTTTGGGAATAATTTAAACTTCTAAATTATGCAAATTTTTGAGCACATACTATAGTACGGACTCAAACACTGAAGCAGAAAATTAGAGTCTGTGATTTTAGACATATTAATAATAAAGCCCACTAATTGCTAATGACAGACCTTAAGAGATGAAAGATCATCATATTACCAGGTTTGCCCCAATGGCTGTGAAAAAAATGTTATTCCTCACTAGTGGATGATCTAATTTAGCTGAAGAGCAGACCCTATAAAATCAGAGTTGATGACCTAGTTGATTAATGTGCCTAGTAATTCTATTAGAGTAAAAAGTAATTTAGAAACCCAATCATTAAAAATCATCACTGTTTTGGTTAAATTATTCTTAACTAGAAAATTCCAGTATTTTGGTATAATATTTAAGTTAATATCCAAATATATTCTAAATCTCTTATAGCAGTCACATGTAAAGATATATGTTGTCTAGATAATGCACAATTACAATGAGGAGGCGAGAGAAAGCTGACAGATCTTAGCAAATTATTTCAGTGCGTTTTTAAACTCCACTTGTAAACCTTGACTAATTATGCTAAGAAAGGAAGCATATTTTATATGCAGGTATACAATAGCAGACATTTTTCTTTCTTTAAAGGAATAAAATATCGCTCTTGAAATTGTGAAGGAATAAACTTCTATTGTTATTCTTTTTTCAAAAAACTCTCTGAGGCCAGGCACAGCAGCTCACACATGTACTCCTAGCCTCTGGGGAGGCTTGAAGCCAGGAGTTTGACCAGCCTAAGCAACATAGCAAGACCCTATCTCTACAAGGAATTTAGACAAATAAAACAAAAACAAAACTCTAAATGTCTTATCTTGTTCTGAGTCAGACACCACCGGTTGGGTGCGGAGGGTTGGGGGTGGGGTAGGAGGAGAGATGTTAACACAGTGTCAAACATTGGTGGTTGGGGGTAATTTCAATCAAAATCAAGTAACAGAAACAAGATCAAATCAGTGCCTTTGACTGACCTGTCATCTCAGTTAACTTAAAATTCACTCACTTTCGAATATGTACAGATGTAAATCCAGTAAAAAGCCTTACATAGTTTCTCCCTAATAAGAGCATCCAGGTACACATAAAAAGAAAAATTCAAAAGATAATGGACAAACTTTAAAATGTAGTGCTAAAAGATTAAAGAAGGAACTTAGTTTTTAGGTCACATTTCTCAAAAAAAAAAAGGTGAAATTGGACAGAGAAATCTGTTGAGCCGGACTTGAAGAACTGAGATGTTAAAAACACATTAGGCAAGAGGTTAGTGTTAGAAAAGGCTGAAACGTATGTGCTTTTATCAAAGTAGATTGTTATCACCAGAGCATGGGAGTCTTGTTAGGAAGCACAGTGGGAGATTGGGGTATGAGCTGATATTAAAAATATAGAATTGGACACAATTTCCCAGTCAGAGAGGTTAGAAGAGACCAAAGATGCTTGAAAACATTTACCATTAGAATGGTTTGAACATAACCTATAAAACTAAAGCAGAATTTCAGTTAATATGTAAAGGGTATTTTTATCAACCGAAACAATGTGACAGTCTTTGGATGATATTTCAAACTCACAGTCAGTGAAAATATACAACACTAAATTCTGTGCCAGAAACAAAATCATATTTGATAAAAATGTTGAAAAGTACTACTGAACTTTTGGTTCTATGATCTTATATGATCCAAATGTAAGATAGGAACTTTTGAACTGCTGTATTATAGCAACTTTATCTGCTGGTGTGATGTTACACTTTTAAAATCTTTGGTTTAATAGTGCCAAATTTCAGTGTCCTAAAATAAGGCATTTCTGCAACATATTAAACAATATTGACCCTTATACTAGAATTACAGTAACTTCCAAGGAATGTTGAAAAAATAAATATATTAATGATAGAATTATTATTATTATTATTGTTTTTTGGGTTTTGGCCAGGGCTAGGTTTGAACCCGCCACCTCTGGCATATGGGACCGGCACCCTACTCCTTGAGCCACAGGCACCGCCCAATAATAGAATTATTATAAGTTTCAATGTCTAGATTCTAGTCCAACTTGGTGTCACACATAAAATTAATCTTTGGATCATTGTAGAAATCCTCTGGGCAATAGTCCACATTGTAAAATAAACATAATGATTAATAGACATTTTTTATGCTGAAGAAGTCCAAGAAATAAAATCTCACTGCATGATTGGGCATAAGTGTTATGGAGAATTTTATCTTCTTAAGCATGAAAAATTCCCACTGTGGGATGTTGGGTGAAAAGAATTAATAGTGTGATACATTATTCAAACCCTAATATAAGGCTCAAAGATTGAAAATTTAAAAAAATATTTTTTCTAAACTGATCTAAATGAAAAGCCTGAACTTTTCTCAGCATGATGTCAATTAGGTAAGACTTAATATTAGAACTAAAATAATATTAAAATAAAGCCTTTACTTTCATTTATTCATATGTTCTTTCTAAATGTATACTTTGAAATGGAAGATATATTGAAGGATGGTTGTAGAACAAAAGACCTAAAGTCATGTTAAATCATTTCATAATTACTCTGAATATAGTCTATTCAACTGTAAGTCTTAAAGAACATGTTACATATATATTTTATAACACCTTATCTGTATGCTGACATAAAATTATCTTTAAATAGGACTTATTTCTATGTTCCTTTTTATCTACCTTAAAGTGTAAGAAGTACTGAGTAGTGTTCCAAAAGAAAATATTTGATAAGTGCATTTGTAAAATTTATAAAATGCACAATCTCTTTTGAAAGGACTGTGCGATATAAAATTGGTAGTCAGGTGTGAAGATATGTTGTAGTAGATGAGGAATTTGTTTGCCATGTTTTACATGTTATGCTACATTATCTGTCAATCAATACATTTTTTTTTTTTGAGAAAAGTTATAGTAGACATAGGATATTGGAGCAAACCCTTCACCACCACTCCACCATTATCATCTGGTAGGACATTTTCTTATTACACTGAGTCTGGTGTGTTTTCTGTACAAACTCTAGCCTCTGCTATTTGATATGCACAAAAATTCAATCAGATGTTTAATAACATCTTAACATGAGTTCCAAACAGCTGGCTAATTCCCTTATTTCTGATTAAAGAGATTAAAAAAAATAAAATTTAACATGACATTTACATACAGCTCTAAACAGAAACATTATTAATAAGGTTTAGGCATTTAAGAGATGCAAGATGTTTTTAGCACTAGTGATACCAATTTTTAAAACAATGAAACATTTGAACCAAGCAGAGGGTAGGGAGAGAAAATAGAAACAATCATGGAAATGTTAGCGATTTGAAAAGGCAGATCCTAGAAAGCTATAATAAAAACATTTGGTAATATGATGTGTATGGAGCCTTGCTGTTCTTGATGTGCCAGAGTCAGCCAGGCCCAGTCTGGGTCATAGGTGATGGAGAGTAAATATTTGAGTATCAAAGAGCAAGTGACTAAGCATACTGGACACAATCCAATATTCAGCACCTTCATTTTTCTGATAGTACCAATTCTCTAGTTTATCTGTCTAGAAGAGGAAATGCAAAAATCACCTATCTACTGACCGAGAGCAAAACAATGGGATAATATTCATCCTATCAGAAACATTTCACAAAGGTATAGTGCATGGCACTGACATTCAAATACAGAAATACATAAATAGGGCTTGGGACAGACTAGAGTGCTATACACGTATGTGTGTGTGTATGTGTCAGTGTGTGTCTGTATAGGGGTGCGTGTGTATATATACACATGTCAATTGAAAAGATATTTGGGGGGTGTGTATATACATATACATATATGAAAGAGAAAGCATTTAAGGACAATCCTCAAAGAAATGCAATTTTCAGCTAAGTTATTTTGTTATATGTACATATACATATATATGTATTATTACAAAGCTATTAGTATTTTGAAATATTATGTAGTTTTTAAAAATTATAAAAATGTGTAGTTGTGGTTGTGTTTGTGCATTAATGGACACATCTCCAGGATATATTGCTAAAGGGAAAAGCCAGGCAGAGAACCATGGAAAGGCAGGTATTATTATTCTGGGCATATTACAAAGCATTTTTCCATGAGCCATAAACACATACAAAATATAAATTTAAAAATTCAGGCAAAAGTCTTCAAATTTATAAAAACAGTGAGTTCAGCAAGGAAGAAATTAAGGGCCCAAGGTCTTGTTACTTTCCCTCATTGTCAAAGATGGCTGCCACAGGTCCTGTCATCAGATCCTCCTATGTAAATGTTTACATAAGGAATGGTAGGAAATAAATCTCCTGAATTTGTTTTGATACATAAAAAAATATATTTCTGGGATGTCTTCAGCACACTTTTCTTAAAACCCCATTGATTAGGATAGATGTCATACTCATAACTTTGTTGCAAAAAGACAGCAGGAAAGAAAGTTACTAAAAATTTTGATCTCTGTCTTAGCAGGCAAGCTCTGTCACCAAGCATGGAGGTGTGCGGAATGACCATCGTGTACTCTACTAGCAGTGCTTGCCACATTTTTTTACTTTAGCATAAAGTTGGGAGGAAAAAGTACCACAGTTCCCTTTCTTCTCCTTTTGAACTCAGTAGCTCATGATGAATTATGGTGACCTTAAATGAACAGTGGTACATTTAGTTACATGCACTTTTACAGAAGGGGTATCCACATACTATTATGGAAAATATGACACCAGACTCTGCAATAGTATTTCTTAGTGGGTTGCTCAGAAAAATGTGTCCTAGTTAATTAATTTGCATTAATATCCTTGTGTTTCTAAAATAAACATTAGTTATATTTCCACTGTATTTTCCCAGAGTTTTTTTTCTTGAAAGGGAATGTTTCTCTAAATATTCAGCATCATGACTGAAGACTCTGGGTAATTATTTACCTAGACTTTCTTAATTCTGGAAAATATTGATGGAATACAAGGGTGGGCAATTGGGGAGAGGGTTAGACATACCAATTATATCTGAAGATAAATTGAGTAAAAAATGATGTTGAACTAGAGAAAGCTTAAATAAGCACTGCAATAGATGGTGAATTACCAAATGCCAAACTAAGCAAGGTGCTGATTAAACCTGTATGTTGGAGGTAAAGCTGCCATCATTAGGTCGTGCATTGCTAGGACAGTCAAATGCAGAGAGAATAAGCAGCTCTGGACAGCAGTTCAAGGGGAGGTCAGGTGAGTGCCTGAGGATCAGATTCAAATTCTATTTGAAGACAGGAAATCTAGGAGGCTTAATTTTTAAAATAGCCTTAATAAATCTGTCAATAGATGGATCGTCTATTTGATAAGAGAACAACAGCCCCCAAGGCTGAGGATGGAACATTGAATGTGTTGGACATTTAGTTATTTTGAACACCACCCAAAAGAAAAGCATTGGCAAAAGAAATGATTAAGATTTCCTACTTTGGAGAAAGACCAATAAGTAACATATATTCTTTATTTTAAAATAGAGTTTGCATAGATTTTTCAGGTTCTATCTGAGAACTGAATATAATAATGTATTTAGAAGGTCTTGGCTTCCATAATATTAGCTGAGAAATGGATACATTTCTACTAGAATCATGAAAATAACTAACCAGAGAGAAAGCCAGGAAGGACAGCTAGGAACTTAGACTAAACAATTCAAACTGTGCTTCATATAGACATGGTGGTGGTATTAATTTTCTATTTGCGTTGTCATAAATTACCATAAATGTAGTGACTTAAAACAAATTTATTAAATTAAAGTTCTAAAGGTCAGAACCACTCTCAATGAGCCAAAACCAAGGTTCCAGCAGGACTGTGTACCCTTTTGGAGGCACTGGCGAAGAATTCCCTTTCTTGTCTTTTCCAGTGTCTAGTGGATTCCCCTAGACTAGTGGGCAACTTTTATCTTCAAATAATAAGAAAATATGGTATTACAGTTACACCATGAATTACTATTCAGCCATTAAAAAGGGTGAATTAATGCCATTTGCAGCAATTTGGATGGAATGGGAGACAATAATTCTAAGCGAAGTATCTCAGGAATGGAAATGCAAACACCACATGTACTTTCTAATAAATTGGAACTAACTGAAGGGCACTTGTGCACAGATGAAGTAATTACACGCCATTGAAAATCAACCAGGAAGGAGGGAGGGGTGGAGGGGCCCAAATCTACTTAACAGGAGCAATGAGCTCTGTTCAAGGTAGTGGGTGCACTTACAGTCTGACTCAAAGATTATACAAGCTATTCATGCAAAAAAGCAAATAAAGTCATTTGTATCCCTTTAATATTATGAAATTTAAAAAATACTATTGAGTAATTGCAAATCAAAACCACAATAAAATACCAGTTCACACCCAGTAAGATTTCTAATGTATAAAAGACAGACAATAACAACAGTTAGGGCCAGGTTCAGTGGCTCACCCCTGTAATCCTCATCTGGGAAGTCACTAGATTGCTTGAATTTAAGAGTTCAAGGCCAGCTTGAATTTAAGAGTTCAAGACCAGCTTGAGTAAGATCCTATCTCTACTAGAAATAGAAAAAAAACTAGCTGGACATAGTCATGGGCACCTGTAGTCCCAGCTACTTGGGATGCTGAGGCAAGAGGAACTTTTGAGCCCAAATTCTGAGGATAGTGAGTTGTGATGCCATGGCACTGGACCCAGTGTGACAGAGTGAGACTCTGTCTCAAAGAAACAAAACAAACAAGAAAACAGTTGGCAGGGATGGGGAGAAGTTGGAACTTACACACACTGCTGGTGAAAATGTAAAATGGTACATTCCCTTTGAAAAACAACCTAGCAGACTTGGTACCCCGAGCTCAGTGGTTAGGGCTCCAGCCACATACATACACCTGGGCTGGTGGGTTGGAAGCCGGCGGCCCCAGGCCTGCTAAACAACAATGACAACTGCAACAGCAACAACAAAAACAAACAGCCAGGCGTTGTGGTGGGCGCCTATAGTCTTGACTACTTGGGAGGCTGAGGCAAGAGAATAGCTGAAGCCCAAGAGTTTGAGGTTACTGTGAGCTGTGATGCCTTCTACTGAGGGCAATGAAGTGAGACTTTATCAGAAAAAAATAAAAAAAGAAGAAAAGAAAAGCAACCTCGCAGTTCCTTAAGCAGTGAAATACAATGTTATCATATGATCTAGTAATCCTACTCCTAGAATTCAAGAGAAATAAAAACATATGTTCACAAAATAACTTGCATTTGAATGTTCAGAGCTGCTTTGCTCATAATAGCCCCAAAGTGGAAATAACCCCAAAGTTCCACAAATGAATGGAAGAATAAAATATGGTATTATCTACACACTCACACACTATTTGGCTACAAAAGAAAATCAAGTCCTGATACACTGTATGACATGGATGAACCTTGAAAATATTCTCAGTGGAAAAAAGAAAACACAAAAGGCCACATATTGTATGATCGTATACACAGCGGATGTCCAGATCAGGCAAGTGTACATAGAGACAGAAAGTAGAACGGAGCTCACCTAAACTAAGCAAGGGAAGAGTCAGAGAATTGGGGAGTGATGATTAAGGAATGCAGTCTTCAGGGAGGGGTAATAAAAATGACCTAATGTACTAAATTGTACAATTTTAAGTGAGTGACATATATGTATGTGAATTACATTTCAATAAAGCTATTGAAAATAAAGAGAAGATAAAAGAAATCATTATTGTTGTTTCCAAAGATTTAAAATACAGAGACTATATTTTATTCCTGTCCCTTTTCTGCAACCTCTGCAGAAAGTGCCCTCCCCACATCCCCCCGCCCCCGTACCCCAGGGCACAGACCTACCGAGGAACCAGAACATGCTCTATACTGCAAGAAAATACCCCTCCACTGAGAGTTAAAAGGCTCAACTCTTCTCCCAAATATAATTAAGGGATACTTTTTTTAAAAGGCAGCTGATTAATCATTTTAGATGATGTCTGATTGATAGTCCCCTGAACGTGAATCGGCATAAGAGCACTAATCCAACTGAAACTAGAAATGATAGAATTTCCAGGAGTGTAGGCTAGTGAAGGGGAGTGGGCTCTGGGGTAAGTAAAGACATTATGCGGCAGCCTTGTTGGAAAGCAGCCCCTTTCGGAAGCTCTTACCAGTATTCCCTTCCTTCTTTCCTTTGTCTCTCCACTCAGATTATTTGAAACCGCCGCACTTGTTTTTTTTTTTTCTTTATTCTTTTTTTTTTCTTTTTTGACATAGCAAAAGTGATTTCAGTAATTCGGGATACAGAGAAGATCAGAGATGTGCTTTAGTGTTTGAATATGTTTGTGCAATGTATAAGAAAACATGGGGAGTTTAAATATCAATTTCTTGATGCTCTTCCTTCCTTCGTATCAGTTCTATAGCTTGAGAAATTCTGGGTTAAGACAGACTATTTTAAATTTAATAGAACATTCACTTTTGATCTATTCAGCTAGACTTTGTACTTATTTTTTCAGGGACTTACAAAATAGTTCTATTCTGCCTTGCCAGTGTATAATACAAATATAATTGGTTATCTTTCTTTACCCTCTATCTTTGGATTAATATTAAAAGCATAAAAGTTTGGAGTCATGTTGTGTGGTAGGGTGAATTGGGTGTCAGTCTATTTTCCGATGATGCTAATCTCTTCCATTTATGCCCCCTCCTTCCCACTGCCAGACGGCAGGCATCCTCACTTCACACGCGTTTTTGAAATAGCTTCATGTCAGTCTCACTTTCATCTAATTTGTGCTATCCAAACCAAGAATCGTCGAAGAACTTTCAGTGCCTTCATGATAAATTAAAGTACATTACTCTAATGTCTTCTCAGAGTTAACGCACACCACTTTACCTCTGCTGTGCTCCAACCCTCTCTCTCACCATCCATTGACTAAAAGACCCAGGCCTGTCAAGCAAGGAGGTGTTGCATGGATTGTCTTCGAATCTCACTCCAACATGTCGCAAGCGCAAACCTAATGCTCTCTGCTCCCTCTACATTTTCCTATTTCTTTTATCTTTGCAATTTATGTGATAATTACTCAGGTCTTTCCTATGATAACTTTTGATTTGTGGCTTTAAACTCATGTTGTGATTAAGGAAATTCAAGGAGTTTGATTTTCCTAAAGCAATATGTCATCCTTAAGGCAAATACCGTATTTAATAGAATGTTTTTACACGCTTAATAAGCATGGAGTGTCTTATTCTGCCAGGCTACTGAACTAAGTATTGGGACTTTTAATTTCTGTTGAAAATATGGAATAGAAATCAAGTATACATTTGTTTTATTTGCTACAGTTTCTAGTACGGTACCTTAAAATTCACATTGTGTGTGTGTGTATGGATATTTATATGGTGGACATACATTTCATCTGCAATTTAAAATAGTTGTAACTTTAAATTGCACATGAACTATATTTCCACCCTTTATATGTGTATGTGTATTTAAATATTGAGATACAGAGACAAATTCACATTATTTGAATTAAATTATTATAGTTCTATGTACCAAGTATTTACAAAGATACTGAATATTATTAATGTTATTAATATATTTATTGGAAACCTGTTATGACAACTTCTGGTTCCTGTTCTTAAGAGTTTAGGACCTATGAGAAATGGTGATTAATCAACAAATTATACAAATTGATGTCAAGTGGAGGTATGATAAATGCTACAAAAGAATTTTTAGGCAAAAGAAGCTCCGTGTACAGATAATTTAGCTGGTGGAACAAAGCTGCATTCAAGGAAGTGGAAGTTGCCTGATGTGCTAAGCACAGATTGAGGGGCCGTGTTCTGTGAAAAAAGACTAGAGAGTAATGGGAGACAGATCACAGACAGTCTTGTAAGTCTATAAGGGACTTTCATCTTTTTCTTAACAACAGTGAGAATCTGGTGAAGGACATGTTTATGTGGTTGCAGGGCATGTGAGTGTGGGTGCGTTAAACATATGCAATTCAAAAACAAAACAAAACAAAATATTCAGGCTGCTCTTAGGAGGCCAGAACAGAGGCTAACGCTGGAAAGAAGCTGTAGTGATGGTCCGATTTTGACCAGAATAGGCATAGCAGGGTTTTATTAACAGCAGATAGATTTGAAAGGTATTAGGAAGCAAAAGTGACCAGAATTAGTTATGATTACACATGGGATATTATAAAGAGGAAGAGTTAATTAAGGTAATCTATATGTATTATGGGATATTAGGGTGTCCGGCCTTTTTTTTCACTTCTGCTACACATTGAAAGAATACGAGTTGTCTTGGGCCAAACAACAAATACACAAATACTAATGAAACCCGATTAGCAAAAAAAAAAAAAAGTCTGTGCATACTTTTTATGATATCTGACACCAGAGATAGACAAATAAGACCTCGCAAAATCGACAGGCTGGTTGGATACCCCTGGGATAGTTGGGGATGCCATTTTCTTAGCATATGTGTTGACAAAAGATCTTGAATTTGTTTGGGGGTATGTTGAGTTCAGAATATGATGTCCAATTAATGTCAAACTGGCATATGGGGGAAAAAGTCTCTTGGGAACTCAGAAAAGAGTTATTGGCTGACGACATATATGTGAGTGTTATTATTTGTAGGGAGCACCTCATGCCATGCCTATTGATGCAATTATCTGAGAGTGTAAAATTAGAAGAAAAATTGTCATTGCTATGAGTGCATTGGCAGAAATAAAATGTAGTATTTAAATAATTCTGTTTTTACAAAAAAAAATAATAATTCTGTTTTCAGGAAAAGTATATGATTGCGAATCAGAGATTATTATGTTTAAGTAATCTTACTATATTTTAATATGTTATTTTATGCTATTATGTTAAAGCAAATGATAATGTGAGAGTTTTACTATTTTATCAGCAAAGACATCTCTCGTGTTAGATTAGGGAGGGAGGACAGATTCTCAAGTATCCATATCATGCTCTTAACTATTTTACCTTAAAAAGGTTAACAACTGCATTTTCTAATACTCCAATGAAATAGGTTCACTAAGAATCTAATTTCTAGGGTGGTACCTGTGGCTCAAAGGAGTAGGGCGCCGGCCCCATGTACTGGAGGTGGTGGGTTCAAACCCCACCCCAGCCAAAAACTGCAAAAAAAAAAAAAGAATCTAATTTTTAAAAGTTAGATTTTAAATAAATAATACCTTTTCACTACTTCCTTCTGATTTTTTTAGACATTTTGAAAGCTGCTTTTCTGTTTATTCATTTGATTCAATACAGAGTCATCCCTTGTATGCATTTCCCTTCTCGTATGTTTAATTAGAGTCAACTTTAATCCAGAAACATTAATGGAAAATTTCAGAAATAAACAATTCATAAACTTTAAATTGTGCATTGTTCTGAGTAGTGTGATGAAATCTTGCTCTATCCTGCTCTGATCTACCCCAGATGTGACTGATTCTTTTGTCCAGAGTATCTGGGCTGTGTATGTCACCCACATGTTGGTCACCACCTATTGGTCACTTAGTAGCTGTCCCACTTATCAAATCTGTTATCACAGCACCTCAATGCTTTGTTGAAGTAACCCTTATTTTACTTAATAATACTTTACTCATGATAGCTTAATTATTAGTTATTGTCATGAATCCTTTATGTGCTTATTTTATTAATAAAACTTTATCATATTTATGCATGTAATTGTGTGTGTGTTTATTTTACATAAAATTTGTGGCCAGGTGTGGTAGCCGAGGCAGAAGGATTGCTTGAGCTCAGGAGTTGGAAACCAGCCTGAGCAAGAGTGAAACCATCTCTACTAAAAATAGAAAAATTACCTGGGCATGATGATCCATAGCTTGTTATCTCAGTTATGTAGGAGGCACAGGGTCACTTGAACCCAGCAGTTTGAGGTTTTTGTGAGATGGTCTGATGCCATGGCACTCTAGCCTGGGCAACAGAATGAAATCCTGTTTCCAAAAAAAAAAGAATTCATAATAAAAGAGGACTACTATGTATTTAACTTCTCTTAAAGTCTACACAAATCCTTATTTTTTTCTTTTTTTAATAACATCTCTCATAAGAAGTAAACTTTCTCAAAGATTTATGACATTATTATTGTTTCACGAGATTATTTTTCTGTATGCAAAACTTAGATATCATAGAATATTTATGAAATGGTAAATAAAAGTTTTAAGCAAATTATTTACAAACCAGTAAAAAGTATTACAAAATTTACATTAGTGTCATTGAGTTCAAGTACATTTTACAAAAATAATTGTATGTATTTAATTATAAAAATGGAGGCCTTATGTGTCTATAGTTATTTGATATGTAATGAAGGCTCATCATAAATTTTTTTTTTAAATAGAATTTTCCAGAAAGAGGATTGAGTTGTTTGTTCCTTAGGATGTTGAAATATATCCCCCAATTTTTCAGGTTGAGGCATTCACTACATCACTGACAATATTTTCAAGAAACATTGAATTCTATCAAGCAAAATATGGGGCTTTTTCTTTTAACTGGTTTTTAGATTACAATGGTTATAAATGTGAATTATTTTAAGCCTCGTCATTGGTCTAAGAAGCTGTCCAGAAGCCAGAGCCTCATTTATTACATTAGATGGTTACTCTGGGATGATTCAAACATTTCATAGGAACTAGTAAGTACTAATCTTTGGGTCTCAAATTCTCATTAGAACATGAAGCATTCTCAGTAGTGAGACTGAGGGATTTAGCTGCTCTGTTATCATAAGCAAAGCAGTTTCAAATGTTTGTGCAATATGTTGATAAAATCACCTCTATTCGTGCATGCATATTTATTTTGCCATCTACACGAAGTATTCCAAACAGTGAATAATGTAGAGGAAGTAAGTACAATGGTGCTTTACGCTGCCAGGAAAATGAATTAATGCATTTTCATCTAAACTTGTTTAATACCATTCTCATTGCAGTGTTATGACAACAAAAGATTATATAATAAGCAAGGAAGCATTTTTCACAAACTTAAGTCACTGAATTAAAAAAGGAAAGCGAAAGATGTCAGGTCACTATGATTTCTGGTTACTAAACAAAATTGAAATAAGCTTTGCAAGTCAGCATAATTGATTTATTGCTGTTCATTCATTTACTATAATATAAGTGACAAAATTTTTATATGTAGTTCATTAATATTTTCTATAATAATTGGCCATATATTTATATGCCATAATGGTAGAAGATCAATGTAATCTAATCTTCCTTTCAATTATTAATGAAAATGCTAAGAAGCAAAATTGGAAAATAATTTTTGTCCCTTAGACAGTAAAATATCTTTGCAATTGAGTTGTTGAGAGTCGGTATTCATGCATACCTTTTCTTCTTTCTGACAGTGGATAGTGGAGCTCAACTATTTTATTCCCACAGGAGTGTGAATGCCCACCACATCTTCCACCAAACCATAGTCCTTCCCGCGGAGGCTAAGCTGGCTGCAAGACTCCATCAAATTCCCCGCTCCTTGTCTGTCGTGAGAGATGGAGTATAGTGAGGAAAGGTCAACTTAGGGCTCCCCCTGGCCTGAAACAGACTTACCTGAGTGGGAAAGTGTACCACAGCTTTGTAACGTATTATGTATGTTTTCTTTTAAATTATTATATAATCTCTGTCATATCAAGTTTCAAAAGAGAATAGCCATGGAATCTTGGCTGGTAGTTCACTTTGCTTCCCACTCTAAATCCTAAAGGCAGAAGCGAAGTTGAATTTTTATTTTCACTCCCAGAATTTTGTTTTCTTTCTTCATGACTCCAATTTGGAGTAGTTAAGGGTCTTCTCTTTAAACCGGATAGATTATTCTGGCCTGAGTTTCCAGGTTTATCTCCTGAGCTCCCAAATGTGATAAAGAAACACACACAAGTCCTGTCACCAAAAAGCCAAGACTATTTTCAAGATTATTTTCTTGCTGAGAGGTAGAATAGCAACCTTTTTCTATTTTTTTTATGATAACTTTCATGGTTCTATTTTCATGGTCAGAAGCTGCAATCAAACAAAATTGAATTAGGGAAGTCAAGCAGCATTGACCCAGTTACATATGTCACAATAGTTCTGCCTCTTAATTATTTATTTTGCTGTTTTCTTTTGGCACAGAGCAGGTTACCTGGGTGGAAACTACTAAATTCATCTGCATTGAGCTCCTTTACTACAGAATTGTGTTGTAGTAAACTTGACCCTTTTCAATAGATCATTAAAAGGATTATGTCCAGAGCATAGCAAAGGCAAGGGTCCTTTCTAACTGCATCTACTGGATTTGTGTTAGTATTTGTGAACTATAGCACACCACAGCCTTATAATTCAAGCACTTTTATAATAATATTGAATTGGTATAATATATTCTCTTGGGATCTGTTAATGAAGACAATTATAGTCTCTTTGGGATTCTAAATGGCCATATTTAATACAAGGCAGATGACTAAATCTTGCATGTAAGTATATTAAAGGAATATAAAAGACTATCTAGCTGTTTAATAAAACATGCACACATTTACTGAAATGTTGGCGTCTAATTGCCCTTTATTTTGCCACTGCTCTTTTTGTTTTTTTGTTTGCTTTTTGTGTGTTTCTATTTGTTTGCTTTTGTTTGTTTTAAGGAAAGAGCTTACTCTACTGCCTGGGTAGAGGCAGTGGTGTCATCATAGCTCACTGCAACCTCAAACTCCTGGGCTCAAGTGAATTTCCTGTCTCAGCCTCTCCCTCACGATTAAGTGAGACTACAGGTGTGTGGCAACATGCCCAGCTGATTTTTCTATTTTTTGTAGACACGCGGTCTCACTATTTTGTTCAAGCTGATCTCAAACTCCTAGCCCCATGTACTAGGATTAGGTGTGTGAGCCCCTGTTTCCATGCCCAGCTTACATGTTATTTACAAGCAATTCATTTGAGAGTTGATAATGTTCCTGTAAATGTCACTAATACTTTTTTGGACTTTTGTTGTCCAAAAGACCTTGGTAATCCCAAAGAGACTGTAATTCTCTTCATTTGTCATTGAAATAATCAATATCTCTTTGAAATGCAGAAAATTGCATGTATAAGGAAAAAAAGCATTTTCTTTTTCTATGTAGAGACACATTAAAGTATTATTATAGAACTCATTGAAATATAGAGAATGTTAATATAAAACTCAGAAGAATTTGATTTATTAGTAAAGTTAGCAAATTATTTAGCAGCTGAATTGTTTGGAATCATATAGTAACAAATATGAATCAAATTATAATAACAGGCTTTGCAGTACTTAACCAAAATATTCATTTTAATTATTGGGAAAGACTTTCTAAATTTGTTGAAGATTTAATCTCACATTCAATTAAAAAGCAAATGATGACATAAACCTTGAGTTCTTGATATGACTTCATCTCTTTTGGAAAAATTTGTTTCTTATTTAATGGATGTGTTTGAATGCAATTAAATAATGTAATATTAATATCAGTATTGAAATATATTTTAGTGCAACAACAAAGCTCATTTATTGAAATAATTACTAGTGGGTTTTATGTAAGTTTTATAAGAAAACTTCCTGTAGAGTTAGAAAGAAATGATTTCAGTGTGTAGAACGAGTAAGAAACCTCAATTCATATTGCTAAAAAGCTTCAAAATTTTTCACAATTTAGGCAACATAATACAAAGCAAAATATGGAAAAATTTTATGGTGATCCATGTATTTTTAATAATTTGATATGCTTTTATCTTCTAAATGTATCTCAATCCTTTAGAATCATAATTGCAAAAAGGTTATTGAAATTGAATCTTATAAGCCCTAAAAATAGCAAAAGCTACCTAAGTTGATAGATCAGTGAATACTTAGAAAAAAATTGAGTCTGAATTTTAGAGGAGTTAGTAATATGAACTTTAAATCACAAACTATTCCCATCTGTTATAAGGTATAAATGAGATACAAATAAGCTTGAGATACAAAAAAGCCTCTGAACTTTTATTTCTTCATGTAATTCTTATAGATTATGACCTGTGTACTCAAGTCACAGAAAATATATGATGTACCATTTTTAAAAATATCTGCTCTATGCTAAGCAGTATACTATATTCAGTTCACTTATGATATGTTATAACCTAACAACTCTCCCTATAAGGGAAATATTATGCTGCTAAATTCAGGACGTAGTGGAGTCTCAACTATGAGTTGTCAGAGATAGTAACATTAGATTTTAGATCCCATGTAAAACTTTTCCCTGCACCCTTTTATGTAAAGGGTAGTAATTCTCTTTTCTCCATTTTTTCCTGCAATATATATGCTTCCAGTAATGTTCATTTTAAACATTTCATGATATATTTTAATTTAGGAAAACAAGATTAAAAATACTTTAAAACCTTGTGCATTGCATTTACATAAGTTCTTCCTCTGAGACGATGCTATCCTGTTTAAGTCTCTGGCATCTGAAATTGTCCCAGGAAATAAAATTTTAGTAAGTGTACTTTTCTGGATTATCTCTGAGATTTCATTGGGACCAATGCAAAAATTCCAGAGACAATCTTGAGTATCATACTGTTTTCTTTTAAGAGAGAAAATTAACTTAAAGGATAAAATCCTTAGAATGAGCACAGATTTCTGAAGACTAAACACACGAAAAAAACTGATTTTTTCAGTTAAAAATTATATCTGATGAATAAATTGATGGAAAAATAAATTTAAATTATAGATAAACTATATATGTAAAACAAAATTATTCAAGTAGATAATTGTTAGAAAATGTACATACCTATAAGTACTGTATCACCATGAGAGTGACGGCACATTCTTATTTCTCACAAACCTTTCAATGACCATCACCTCGATGAAGAGCATTTTTAAATATTTTAATCTCTCTATAAGAACCATTTACTATAGTATATGTATTGGAGCTAAAAAAATATACAGCATCCCCTACTACACATTTTAATAAATGTTTTACATCTAATATTGCTTTCTTTAATTCTTTGTCATTGACGAGTATTTTATAAGTATCATGAATCTTTTTCATTAAAGAAATTAGAAAAGGGCGGCACCTGTGGCTCAGTCGGTAAGGTACCGGCCCCATATACCGAGGGTGGCGGGTTCAAACCCGGCCCCGGCTGAACTGCAAACCAAAAAATAGCTGGGCGTTGTGGCGGGCACCTGTAGTCCCAGCTACTCGGGAGGCTGAGGCAAGAGACTCGCTTCAGCCCAGGAGTTGGAGGTTGCTGTGAGCTGTGTGATGCCATGGCATTCTACCAAAGGCGATAAAGTGAGACTCTGTCCCTACAAAAAAAAAGAAATTAGAAAAATGGAAAATGGAAGGTAAGAAGATATGTTGTTCAAAGTTTGAGAATTTTTATTGTCAATTTCCAAGTATTTAATAGATATTGGCCTGAAACCTCTCTCTCCCCCTCACTGTCTTTGTTCATGTCTCCCTCTCTCTCACTTCCCAACTCTCTACATATATTGCACACGTATGCACATGCATATATATAATTTTAAACTATTTTATTGATAATATAAGAGACATAATAGAATTTTCAAATTTGGTATCATTGGAGAGGCAAGTTTCATTTCAATTCAATTAAAATTAAAAATACATTATATGGACTGGGCACCACTTGCCCAGTGGTTAGGGCGCCGGCCACATGCTCTGGGGCCAGTGGGTTCAAACATGGCCCAGGGCTGCTAAACGACAACAAAAAAAATTAGCAGGTGTTGTGGCAGGAGCCTATAGTTCCCGGTACTAGGGAGGCTGAGGCAAGAGAATTGCTTGAGCCCAAGAGTTATAGGTTGCTGTGAGCTGTGACACCACAGTACTCTACTAAGGGTGATAAAATGAGACTCTGTCTCAAAAAAACAAAAATATGTCATATGCGTTTTACATCCAAACATGCTATTACAAAGTAAATGGTATTTTATCCAATTTTGAAGACTTTTCAAATATAATATAAGAGATACAAACAAATATACATAGATCAATTCAATATAATGCAGTTTACTTAGGGTAAGAATGGAGTTTATATATTATATATAGAGAGAGCATAATAATCTTTTATAAAACATCTTATAATGATCAAGCTAAACTTACTGTTTTAAGCACACTAATAATGACCAGAATTTGTTTTAAACACAAATGGATGAGTTTGGTATTCGTGAGGTAATTATAAAATGTCACGTGTTAGATTGTAAGGTACACTCGACACAGATCTTTAACATTTTATGTATTTAATATATTCTGTTTATGCTTTAAATATTAAGGAAAATCTAAGTTTTATACTTAAATAGTACACAGATGACGTTATTTAATTTCAGTTTTTCTATGCTCAATTGTAGATGTCTGAATTTGCAAATAATGTGCAGAATTGAAAGCTAATGGTTTCATAGTTTGTGCTCTATAATTAAAGAAAATTTGAAGGTTTTTCTGAACTTAATATAAAAAAATAGCAACTCAGGTTGGTGCCTGTGGCTCAAAGGAGTAGGGTGCCAGCCCCATATGCCGGAGGTGTTGGGTTCAAACCCAGCCATGGCCAGAAACTGCAAAAAAAAAAAAAAAAAAATATATATATATATATAACATAATATTATATATATATAGATAGTAGATAATATTATATATATAATAGATATATAGAGAGAGAGAGCAATTCACTTTAAATTCTAAGAACATGCTCAACATTGAATATAGTCATAGTTAAATAGAAATGATGATATAGAAAGGCATTAACATGTGAATTTTATGTATCTATGGTTGTATCACCTCCTTCGTTCCTTTTCCAAAGGTTTTATTAAGTGTCTCTTCTGTTTTAAGGTTCTCTCATAGTTGTAAAGGATACAAAATGATAAAACAAGTTGTCTCTCATTCATAAGTGTTCAAAAGCAAGTAGAATTAAATGTCCAGAGCAATGAAAATAGAAAAGATGACTCCAAGATTCAGAGGAGATGATTATTTCTGCTTTTAAGGCTGCATTTGGGAGGGTTTTCAGAGAGAAAACGCTCTAAGTCATTTCTTAAAGGAAGAATAACAGTTTGCCAGTGGCAGGAACAAAGGCAGAGGGTACATTCCAAAAAAGATGTGAGCGGTTTTGCCAAAGACAGTAGCTTAACGAACCTTGGTCTGGTTAAAGATAGAGGATACCGCAAAAAAACAAGGGGTAACAAAGAGTGTTATGCCATCCAAAGACATCTGGGTGGCACTCTAGCAAAGCATCTAAAACATAGATGCCAGTATTTATATGAAAACGATCAGTTGTGATTTCTTCAGAGTAACTTTGCTTCAGATGAGGCTAGTAGATGCTAGCAGCGGCATGCCTTTGACCATACTGACAGTTATAACAAAGTACAGTTTACTGTATTGTCTTACATAATACTGTCACTTCCTTTGGATTAGTGTACGGGGTAAGTGTGTGTTGTTCACTTGTACAAACGGGGTAGTGTTGGGTAGGAGAAGAGAGGAAGGTAATCACTGCTCTCTACTGGCACAGATGTTCACGGCCCACTCAAGGTAGCCTTTAGCGACGCCTCCCCAGCTACCTTCCTCTGGATCTTGGAAGCAGACTGTTAATGTGATGATCCTCTGGGTTCCCAATGTGAGGCATTTAGAGGGTAGAATATATTCACAGAATTTTCAAAACAATAATCTGCTGAGGGAAAGTATTTAAGTATTTACTTGAAACTCAAACATTCTCTGAAAATTAGAATACCTTTTGCGTGGGATTTGTCTTGAGGGCAGAAAAGAGTGTTTAGTTATTTTAACCTCTTTTCAAATGCTGTGTCTTAAGTTTTCATTTTTTGCACATGCATGTAGGTTAACAAAGGCACACAGCACCGTTATTCTAGCTTGTTTTCATCTGTATTAGAACCAGATGTCTGAACAGTGACTTTGAGAGGGTACATGGAGCTCCAGGCTTATTCTGCCACTCTGTGGTTAAAACACAAATTTCCATCACACCCATAAGGTAGTAAGTATTCTTTACCTCAGGGAAATAATTTCCCATGCTTCATAAACAGGAGTCCCCAAGAACCTGGGAGTTTTACATGTTTTTATTGATAAATATACATATATTTAAGGAAAGATGAATTGGTTTTTAAAAAGTAACATGAAAAATTAATTTTATAATGCTGGGATTAAGGACAGGAAACTACTACAATTAAGTACAGCAGTCAAAAAAAAAAAAAAGAAAGAAAGACAGAAAAGTACTGACATGAGGAAATGAGTAATTGTGAGGCAAGAAATTGATGCTGCCTTAAGGCCCTGCCATCCCCACCAAAGCCTTGCTCTGTGAATGGGGTTAATTATCAAAGCTTATTTCACTCCATGACAATAGTTAAAATCTACAGAGTATCTAACATGAATATTTTCTCTTTGAACTGTGAATTCTGTTCTGGAGAATTCAATTAAATGACTGATTCTTCTTAGAATCAAGTGCATTTGTGCTGCATTTTAAATGAAAAAATATTTTCATCTCTTACTTAAATATTTTTTTCTCATAAATGCTAGGTTTAGAAAAACAAAAATAAGATGCTCTGGATGGCTTTCAGGTTAATGCCTAAAAACTATTTTAAGCCAGAAAATAATTAGTTTTATTGAAATCACTTGTTAGCAACAGAAATTTAAATTAACTTCTAATTTTTTTTTTTGCTTTCTAATTTTTCATTTCTTATGTAGTTCTTGGCCACTGTTCCACTCCATATCAATCTATGTAATCTCTGATACACAGAAGAACCTCTATTGGTTGACTGCTTAAGAAATAGCAAACAGGTCAACATACAGAGGTGGTCAACATAGGAATTAGGCCTACTGTACTAACATATATGCGTGGTGCATGTCTGGTCTATGAAAATTAGGTCAAATTAATGAGGTGGTCAATGGGGGAGGGGAGGTATCAACCACAGAGGTTCTACAGTATTTTGAATTCCCAATTTTAAAAAAAGTCTAGTCTGATAAGATTTGAGTTTCTCTGTATTAACTGTAATTCTTCAAATTGTTTTAGGCATGAAATATTCCAGTTTCCTGTAAATGGGAATATAACTGAATAAACTTTTGTTACATAGAAAACATTTGCAATTGCTAAAATAACAATACCAAATACTCTACTTTCATAGTGACTGCTCAACTCACATTAATTTCTTGAGACCCAGAGCATATGATTTAATTTCTGAGGCCAGAGAAATGGTCCCCTGGACTCTCATCTTTCTCAGCATGATTTACCTTTTGAGATGAGGGACATGATTTCAGTCAAACTCTTAGTTCTTTATACTTGGTCTTGACTTGTATTTTAGAAGTGATCTCACAACCTGTGTTTACTTTCTAACTTCCTTTGTTTTTATTAAATCATAACTGTATACATTGATATGATCATGGGGCATCATACACTAGCTTCATAGACCATTTGACACATTTTTATCACAATGGTTAACATAGCCTTTCCAGCGTTATCTCAGTTACTGTGCCAAAACATTTACATTCTACATTTACCAAGTTTCGCACATACCCCTGTAAGATGCACCACAGGTATGATCCCACTGATCCCCCTCCCTCTACTGACCCCCACCTTCCCCACTTCCCCCTATTGTTAGGTTGTAACTGGGTTATAGCTTTCATGTGAGAGCCCCAAATTAGTTTCATAGTAGGGCTGAGTACATTGGGTACTTTTTCTTCCATTCTTGAGATACTTTACTAAGAAGAATATGTTCCAGCTCCATCCATGTAAACGGCCTTCAGACATGATGAAAAAAATGCTCATCATCTTTAATCATCAGAGAAATGCAAATCAAAACTACTTTGAGATATCATCTAACTCCAGTGAGACTAGCCTATATTACAAAAATCTCAAGACCAGAGATGTTGGCATGGATGTGGAGAAAAGGGAACACTTCTGCACTGCTGGTGGGAATGCAAATTAATACATTCCTTTGGAAAGATATATGGAGAACACTCAGAGATCTAAAAATAGATCTGCCATTCAATCCTGTAATTCCTCTGCTGGGCATATACCCAGAAGACCAAAAATCACAACATAACAAAGATATTTGTACCAGAATGTTTATTGCAGCCCAATTCATAATTGCTAAGTCATGGAAAAAGCCCAAGTGCCCATCGATCCACGAATGGATTAATAAATTGTGGTATATGTACACCATGGAATACTATGCAGCCTTACTTTCTAACTTCCTGATGCACCTGATCTAATCTTTCTGCCTGCCTGTTTTCCCTTGCTCCCTTCACCATGTGTGAACGCATCCGGTAGGGTATGCAAAGTCTCTTACTCGTAGTTCATGATCAATTCCAATACTCTTCTCAATAACTCGTGCCCTATATATGTAAGAAGATTGGCGGTGCCTGTGGATCAAGGAGTAGGGTGCCGGTCCCATATGCCGGAGGTGGTGGGTTCAAACCTAGCCCCGGCCAAAAACCACAAAAAAAAAAAAAAAAAGAAGAAGAAGATTATGTGAAGTTTGCCAAGACAATCCTAGTTTAGAACTATAATTCTGGCTTAACTATTTTAAAACACTTTTATACCCAAACTTATTCTACCTGAAACAATATGTTGTTTAGCATACTTTTAGTATTCAGTATATTTCTCATAATGAGAAATTAAGCTCTCATTATGAGAAATATAGTCTTGATTTATATTAGGCTTGGCCATGAGACATGCTTTGTGCAGTGAAACATGAAGGGGAAAGGCCAGTGTTGGTTCTAGAAACTTTAAGAGCCTCTGAGAGTTTCTTTGAGATGCCCTTTTCTTTTCCCTCTGCCGCAAAAATATCATCCTTCACATTGGAGTTCTCCCT
The DNA here is from genome assembly GCF_027406575.1 of Nycticebus coucang. NCBI lineage: Eukaryota > Metazoa > Chordata > Mammalia > Primates > Lorisidae > Nycticebus > Nycticebus coucang. The sequence goes on along the minus strand of NW_026515588.1, from coordinate 599,906 downwards.
TCAGCCTGGCCTCTGGAACGAGAGGGCAGGGCTGAAGCTAACTGGCCACCATGTAACGAGAATGAGAAATGCATGGTCCTGAGAACCACTGAGAGATGGAGATTGTTTTATTACCTCTGCATAACAGATGGAGATTGTTTCTATTACCTCTGCATAACAGAGCAAAGCTTTATTCATTTTTTTTGTTTTGTATTTTTTTATTTCCTATTTCTCCCCTCCATAATCATAAATCTTATAAACAATCCTCCTAGGTCTTCTCACTGTCAGTGAATGAACAATTCTAAGCCTACTTCTGCCACATTTGAGGAAATATTAATCCTGAAGCTTCCTGAGAGAGTAGAAAGAGGAGGAATGAAGGCAGGGGAGAAGGGAGGATGGCAGCTGCATCCTGTGCCATCAGAACCCCACCTCTACCCCCCAGATTGAGTAAGCTCTGCCGTCATTCATGTATTTTCCTTTCTTCTTTCCTTCTTTCCTTTCTTTCTTCCCTCCCTCCCTTCCTTCCTTCCTCCTTCCTTCCCTTTCTTCCTTCTTCTTCAATGTACCTCACCCTTGTACATTTCTTCTCCCAGATATAAATATCTACTTCTGGCTGGTAAATTAAATAAACTTGTAGGAAAATAAGAATATATTACTGAAAATATATATTCAACATCAAATAGTTTGTGAGAGTGACAACTTATATGAAATCCAGTTAGATCCTACATAGTTATAACTTATCTTAATCATTCTAAGTAGACAGCGGGCTACTCCTGTGTTGTGATTTTAGACCAGGGCAAGCTCAGCATTGCCTCATGTATTTCTTCTATTTTCTTTTTTTTTTTTTCTCATAATGTCTTTAATTACTCTTTAACTTGTGGTAGAATTTCTAGCTGGAAGACGATATTGGCTTTTTCTTTCTTTTGTTTTATTCATTTTTATTTATTTTTTTTATTAAATCATAACTGTATACAATGATATGATTATGGGGCATCATACACTCACTTCATAAACCATTTGACACATTTTTATCACAGTGGTTAACATAGCCTTTCCGGTGTTATCTCAGTTACTGTGCCAAAACATTTACATTCTACATTTACCAAGTTTCGCAAATACCCCTGTAATATGCACCACAGGTGTGATCCCACTGATTCCCCTCCCTCTACCCACCCCCCCCTTTCCCACTTCCCCCTATTGTTAAGTTGTAGCTGGGTTATAGCTTTCATGTGAGAGTCCCAAATTAGTTTCATAGTAGGGCTGTGTACATGGGTATTTTTTCTTCCATTCTTGGGATACTTTACTAAGAAGAATATGTTCCAGCTCCATCCATGTAAACATGAAAGAGGTAAAGTCTCCATCTTTCTTTAAGGCTGCATAGTATTCCATGGTATACATATACCACAATTTATTAATCCATTCGTGGATCGATGGGCACTTGGGCTTTTTCCATGACTTAGCTATTATAAATTGGGCTGCAATAAACATTCTGGTACAAATATCTTTGTTATGTTGTGATTTTTGGTCTTCTGGGTATATGCCCAGCAGAGGAATTACAGGATTGAATGGCAGATCTATTTTTAGATCTCTGAGTGTTCTCCATATATCTTTCAAAAAGGAATGTATTAATTTGCATTCCCACCAGCAGTGCAGAAGTGTTCCCTTTTCTCCGCATTCACGCCAACATCTCTGGTCTTGAGATTTTGTGATATAGGCTAGTCTCATTGGAGTTAGATGATATCTCAGTTAAGGACTCTATCCCATTCACAGTAGTGCCAAAGAAGATGAAATATTTGGGAATTTACCTAACAAAAGACGTGAAAGATCTCTATAAAGAGAACTATGAAACTCTAAGAAAAGAAATAGCTGAAAATGTTAACAAATGGAAAAACATACCATGCTCATGGCTAGGAAGAATCAACATTATCAAAATGTCCATACTACCCAAAGCAACATATAATTTCAACGCACTCCCTATTAAAGCTCCACTGTCATATTTTAAAGATCTTGAAAAAACATTACTTCGTTTTATATGGAATCAGAAAAAACCTCGAATAGCCAAGACATTACTCAGAAATAAAAACAAAACAGGAGGAATCACTCTACCAGACCTCAGACTTTACTACAAATCGATAGTGATCAAAACAGCATGGTATTGGCACAAAAACAGAGAAGTAGATATCTGGAACAGAATAGAGAACCAAGAGATGAATCCAGCTACTTACCGCTATTTGATTTTTGACAAGGCAATTAAAAACATTCAGTGGGGAAAAGATTCCCTATTTAACAAATGGCGCTGGGTGAACTGGCTGGCAACCTGCAGAAGACTGAAATTGGACCCACACCTTTCACCATTAACTAAGATAGACTCTCATTGGATTAAAGATTTAAACTTAAGACATGAAACTATAAAAAATACTAGAGGAGAATACAGGGAAAACCCTTGAAGAAATTGGTCTGGGTGAGTATTTCATGAGGAGAACCCCCCGGGCAATTGAAGCAGCTTCAAAAATACACTACTGGGACTTGATCAAACTAAAAAGCTTCTGCACAGCTAAGAACACAGTAAGCAGAGCAAGCAGACAGCCCTCAGAATGGGAGAAGATATTTGCAGGGTATATCTCTGACAAAGGTTTAATAACCAGAATCCACAGAGAACTCAAACGCATCAGCAAGAAAAAAACAAGGGATCCCATCGCAGGCTGGGCAAGGGATTTGAAGAGAAACTTCTCTGAAGAAGACAGGCGCATGGCCTTCAGACATATGAAAAAATGCTCATCATCTTTAATCATCTTCTATTTTCTTACCACCAGATGGCTCTCCAAACCAACCTGGCCTTTAAACCCCCAAACCACAGATAATTTCAGCACATTTCCCAAGATCTTTCCTTGCAAGAGATTAAATAACCATAATTTTATCAAATATTCATTCATACAATCATTGTTGCCTCATCAAGTCCTCAGCAATTGGAACTTGAATAAGACTATGACAGTGTTTATTTTGTAGTACAGTAATGAAATGTCTACAACCTTTACTTTACCAAGATAAAAGGTAACTCTGGGTTACCTATTATCAAAAGGTATTTTTTTTACACCAAGTCCATAATTGAAAATTCTACATTTTCAATTTCTTGCCCCTCTATTTATAGTCAAATATCCAGAGCAAGATCTAAACAAATACAAAGATGGTCTGGGCTGGAGATAAAGATTTGACAATCATTTAGAGTTATTAGATTTGTGCATCAAAAGGCATGACATCAAAAGAGATGGACAAAATTTTAAACAAGAATAAAACCAAGAATAAATATGGGGACTCACTAATGTGTAAATATTAACAAGATGAAAAGGAGCCTATCAAGAGATTAATGCAGAGTAGCCAAAAATTTTGTAGAGCAATCAAAGGGGATATTTTTTTTCCCAAAAAGTCCAATGGCAAGAAAATTTCAGAAGAGAGAGAGTGATGGTCAGTGTCAAATGCACAAGAAAGATCAAGTGAGGTAAGAAAAGGAAGCACTCACTGGAAATTAGGAGTTGACTGGTAACTTGACAAGCATACTAACAGTGACGTGATAGGGTATGAGTGAGACTCAAATGGGCTCAAGAGTGACAGGGCATTGTTCTCTCTCATGTGGGCATGTAGTTTTTCATCTATTTGTTTTATATTAGTATTGAGTACACAATTAAACACAAGTAGGGAGAATGGAAGGAAGGAGGGGGGAAGGGAGGGAAGGAGAGAGGGGAAGGGAAGGAAGGACGGAGGGGACTGGGGAAGCTCTCACCTAAAGGGCACAATGTGGGGGTATATGGCACACCTCCTGGGTGAAGGGCTAAACTGCAACTTGGAGTTTACCTAACAAATGCAAACACTGCAACCTAATCGTTATACCCTTATATTAATCTGAAAAATGGTGGGGGTGGCAGGGATGACAAGTTGTAAGAAAGTGAAGGGAGATGAGGAGAGGATAACTAATAGGGGAAATAGGGTTAGGTAAAGATTCTCTTTGTTAAAGCAAGGAAAGCCTGAGCTTGTTATATAAGCGAAGGAAAAGAACTTTTTTAAAAACAGGCACTCAAATGGAATAGTAGAAAGAGAGATGATATAGATGCCATTTTTCATTCTTTGCAATGACTCATTTTAGTTTGATGATACATTCTCAAAAACACCATGGGAAACAGATATTTTCAAATATTGCCTATGAGAGTACAAGTGGATATTGCTCCCCTTGAAGGCAATAATGTTATGTCTTTCTAATTAAAAATGCACAGATGCTTTTATTAAGCATCTCTCCTTACAGAGATTTATCTTGTACGTAAATTCAGACATATGTGGAGTTGATGTGTATTTCAAAATTATTTGTTCATACCAGGACACAACCGGCATGTTCATCAATGACTTATTTAATTCTGCTGCACACGGATGACTGAACAGAACACAGCTTTAAGAAACAAATAGCTAAGCCAACTACGAGTGTATTGCTCAGATCTCCAGTTTCACAATATCGCATAATGACATATATAAGCTGCAAATATATGATGTGTAATAAAAAAGGATTCAGAATGCATATCCATGTTTGTCTGCATATAGACAAAGAGACTATGGCAAGATTAAGAAGTAACAAAAAATAATGGTAACCCATGTATGTGTATGGTGGTCAGGAGAAGCCTGCAAAATTGATCTGGAGAGTCAGCGGTGGGCAGGAGACATTGCACTGCATAACTTTGTATTCTATTTTAAAACGCTGTACGTCTTCTATTCAAAATGGGAAAATACTTTTTTTTTTTTTTTTTTTGGCCGGGGCTGGGTTTGAACCCACCACCTCCAGCATCATGGGACCAGCCCCTACTCCGTGAGCCATAGGCACCGCCCGGGAAAATACATTTTTAACCTAAATATAGGTGAGGTGAGAGCTATGAAGGAAGAAGTGAAAGTAGGGGTTGCGCTTGTCAAAGTATTTAATCTACTGGAGGGCGTACCCAGCTTTCTGGCAAGTGGCATTTATGCTCTGCTTATTAAAATTTATTTTTAAAATTATGTATAATTATGCTAATAGTAATTCAATTGTTAACGTGATGATTAATTGCTAGATTTCAAAAGTGGTTAAGGTGAAAAATTAAAGACTGGAAACCTTATTTTACTCTTCATTTGCATTGACGATTTCTTGACGGAAACCCAAGTATCTAGTTATATGAGGAGAAAAAATATAGAGAGACTTAAAGTTAAGTGTTGGACAGAAATTTTTGTTTTCTAGTTAAAGCTTTATGATTTTTCATAGACTATATATATATATGTATTCACAGCATATGGGGATTCATTCAAAAAATGAAATAAAATGATGGTAACAAATAGCAAAAAAAAACCCAAAAAACATGTGAACACATCAACCATATCACATACCTTTTTTATTATTAAATCATAGCTGTGTACATTAATGCAATAATGGGGTACAATAACTAGCCAGAGTGATACTTGGAGATTTAATGAATCATTTAAATGTCTTTTTTTTTTTTTCAATTAAATCATGACATTCGGTCTCATTAACCTAGGTTTTACTCAAATGAACATTAAGAAGGACTAATCCTTGGATAGAGTATTTTAAATGTATAAATAATACAATGGTGAGGACATATTCATAAGTCATATTTGTATCATGAGTATTTGTAAATATATGTCTATGGAGAATTCTAAGGTGGCATTAGATCATCTCAAATTGGAGCTGGATATTAATGAAAAATAAGAAACTGAGGACACAAATTATTAGCAGCAAAGGGAATGTCTGCTGAGCAGCCACAAACATTGTTGCTGGTTGAGAGGAAACTTGCATCTTCATAGTAAGTGCTATATGAAAAGCAGAGCTCCTTTCGCATGCCAGTTCAGCTATTCAAGCTATTCTTATCTTCTATCTGGAATAATGCCTAGTAAGAATAGGAAATTCTTCATTCATTTTGCCAATTATATCAGCCATTGGTGAACACTCAGAAAGCCTGAGGATTGAATTCATTGGTGGACAGTTAGCATTGTTCAGCAGTGCAGGAAGCTTTGCCGGCTTTACTAATGCATGAGGACTGATTGGGGCTGTTTTTTCAGCCTCTTGTGTTGACTGCATGCATGCTCCCCTCTCTGGGATCTGTTTGGAAGGGGAAATCAGAAAACACGGCTTAGGGAATTTTACATTTAGTAGAGGTGAACTCGTTTGCATTCAAAGCTACTCAAAAAAGAAACATAATGTGGTAAATCATTCTTTTGAATTTTATAGAAACATTTGTCTAAAATGGGAAAATGCAGTAAAATATGTGATTTTGTGTCTTTAAAACTTTCTGAATTTTGAAACCCTTTTGATGGATATATCTATATATATATAGAGAAAAGTTACTTTAAGAACAAAAGCACTTTTTTTTATATTGTATAAAACTTCATTGAGTAGGTCTTAATATATAAATGTATATTTTAAATGTATTCATTTTACTCTTAACATTTGAATTTTCAGAATGTACAGATTAAAACAAAATTTTACTTTCTCATTCTTTTGTGCTAAGCATTATATTTGCCCAGGGACAAAACACAACAAATAGTACATGGAAATGGAAATCACTGTAGGCTCTTACACACACACACACACACACACACACACGTTTAAAAGGTTTCTTGGTAATGATGGTGTTTCTAGTTTTTGCAGTTTTGGCGGGGGCTGGGCTTGATCCCACCACCCCCAGTACATGGGGCCAGAGCCCTACTCCTTAAGCCACAGGCACCATCTGTGTTTCTAGTTTTAATACACTCTAGCATTAGACTCTTGGACCAGTTCTCCAGAAAAAGGATTGAAAACTCATGTGCTTTCATGGCTTTTTGAGGAAGACTGGTATAGACAACAGAAAATGTTGCGGACCCCTATAAACCAAAGACTGTGTCCAGCCCAAAGGTACTAATTATAAAAAGAAAAAGAGAAAAAACATGATATTACCCAACAAAAAACCTTTCAGGTCAATCATATCCACCGGTTTCCTATCATAGCTTAATATGTTTCTGCTTTATCTAAATTTTTCAACAAATACCTTAAAGAGAATGTGTCATAATTCATGCTGTAAAAATATCAGAGGAACTCAACTGACTGGTCCCCCAACACATGCTCCATGTGGTTCTATGAGTGAAGCGTGCCTGTTGGAAATGAGACCATAAATAAACACTAAGCTCTGTTCTCTTCCTCTGCTCTTCAAACCAGAGACTGGGTCTTCTCTGTGAATGCCGTCCTCAGCCTTGATCTACCTCATTCCTGCTGGTCGCATCTGGAAAGCTTACTTTTCTCTACATTTCCCCACATGCTCCAGTTTTATTTACTTAATGGTCCTACTATCCGCTCAGTAGGAAAAGTGCAGAATCATAGAGGTGGTGAACAAAGGTCCCAAGAACAAAAGTTTTTCCATCACAGTGGTTTTCTTCGGAGAAATCAGTGAAAATTCCGAGTGCTATCTAAAACAGTGTTATAGCTGAATTATTTTCTCCTAAAGAGTCACAAATACAATGAAAAATCTTTATTTCTTTGGAATCTTTAAGCAATATAATTTTTCCATAAACATATTCCAATTTTATTTTCAGTTTTATGTAGATTAAGCAATAACGTTATTTTTAAAACCCGTTATTATAATGGAGGTGGCAAAACAATAAATCAAACAATAAACAAGCTATAGGCCAAAGATTGGGATTTCTTTCTTAACCATGGATAATTTAAGTTATTTTTATTAAGTTTTCTTTAATGTAAATGCTGGCTCTGACAAGGCAACATTTTCTTTGGCTTAGGTATGTTGGAAAGTGATTTAATCACTCTATAAAGATGTCATTATAAATTACTTCTGGGTTATATAGTGAGTCTTATCCCAATTCTTTGTTTTGAAAGCTGCTGTTTGCATCAACCACTATGAATCAACCCTAACTACTAATTACTTCTGGGTTATGTAGTGAATTTGCTAGAGGGTGGAAGAGGTGAGAAATGGAACTTGCATGAGAAAAGTCATTAAATTACTTTCTCTGTAACTGAAGGTATAGTGTGAGTTCACGGTAACTATTTTAATGTTCTATTCTCTTTTGGTATTCCTTTAAAGCTAAGGTTATTTTCAAAAATGTAGCTGAACATTCATTTTCTCCTTAAGAAATCATATTAACTTGTATGTGTGTATATAAATATATAGGTGTATCATTACCTATTTAGTTATTTTAAGTAATTAGTTATCTTTTGTGGAATAGAGTTCATTTTATTGCATTATTTATTTTTGTCTTCTAAAACACAAGGCAAACTTTCATAGATCATTCATAACACTTAAAAATGGTTTCTTACAACATTACATGTCTTACATTCTTACAACATTACATGTTTGTTTGCAGATATTTCCTTTCAGTTATTTGTCATCTTCCATGGGATTTTCTAATGTCTCCTAGAATTTCATAGATCAGTAATCTGAAATGAGATTTTGATGTTGGAAGCTCAAGTTCTCTGCTAGATATTAAATATTCTATGTGAAGGTCAGGTTAGGGTTGATTCATAGTGGTTGATGCAAACAGCAGCTTTCAGCCCCTTAAATCATGACTTTAGTTTTGTTTGTTTTTTTCCCCCTCCTTTTAATGCATAACACACACTTTAGCCTACAAGATCTGCTTTTTGCATTATTGCAGAAAAGCATATCATATTTTTCTAAGGAAAAATTTAAAAGTCTTGGATTAAAAACCTACACTGTGATATTATTTATGTTTAAGATTGTTTGTCTCTGAATGTCTGACACCAGGCTTACTCTGCAAGTTCCCAGCCTTTCATTGGTTTCATTGCTTCAGTGTGCTGCCAATTCTTTGTTTTGGAATATATTACTCCGTTGTGAGGATGACAAAGTCTATGCGATAAAATAGGTCCTATTTAGAGAGAAGAAATTATCCTTAGATTTGTTTATTTCATTTTCTAAGGTCAGGTTATAGGAACAGCATAAATTTGTAGAAAATGAGTGAGATATAGCATGAAGAATTCAAGCAGAAGCTTTAATTTCCACTTATTATGAATCACCTCAGGTAAATCATCAAGATTCTCAGATTTATTTATTTTTTCCTCACCCTTAAAAATGGGTCAACAACAGGTAACTACCTCACAGATTTGGGGGAATCAAATAAATTAATATATATGTGTCCTTCTGAAAAATATAACTTAAAACAATTATGTAGGGTAGTGTCCTTTTATTTATTTTTTATTGTTGTAGTTTCATTGAGGGTACAAAGAATTAGGTTACACTGATTGCATTTGTTAGGTAAAGTCCCTCTTACATTTGTGTCCTGACCCCAAATAATGTGCCATACACCATCACCCTCCATCCCTTCCTTCCCACCTCCCCTTTCCCCGCTTACTTGTTTCCCTGCTCCCCACCTTGAATTGATTTGAATTTCTATCTTATGTAAGTTTGTATTAAATTGTCTACTGGCTTAATATTAGAATTGAGTACATTGGATTATTCTTCTCTATTTTTGTAATACTTTGCTAAGAAGAACATGTTACAACTCTTTACAGGTTAACACAAAAGATGTAAAGTCTCCATCTTTTTAACAGCTGAATAGTATTCCCTGGTACACATATACCGGTTTGTTAATCCATTCCTGGGTTGGTGGGCATTTAGGTTGTTTTCACATTTTGGTGATTGTAAATTGAGCTGCAGTAAACACTCTAGTGCAAATGTCCTTATGAAAAATGATTTTTTTTTTCTTTTGGGTAGATGCCTAGAAATGGAATTGCAGGATGAAAAGGGAGGTCTAATAGGGTATTCTAAGATAATGCATAAAATAGCAAAAGAGTTATAATTGATTTTAAATACAGTTTTATTCATAGTTTATAAAATTTTGGTGGAAATTTAGCTTATGTTAGTTATATTCCTATTACCAATTAGAATCACTTTGACTCATCATTCTTAAAGTTTGCTAACATATTTGTGTGATGTAAACAGATGATTTAATTTTCTGGGCCTCAGTTTCATCTTTTGTGAGTTGCTTCAGACATAAATATTGCTATCAGATTTCTTCCCAGCTCGGACAACCCTCTGTTCTTGAGTTACATCTGCCAGTTGAATTGTGATATGCTTGGCATGTCTTGAAGCATAAACATGTGTTTTCTTTCTGGTGAGTTGAGTGTCCCAGCTACACTCAGAATGTATTACAAGGGGGAGAGAGGGGAGAGGACTAGATAATAAGAATTTTAGAATGAACTGAATTAGACAACCAGTTATTTGAAAGCATTTAAAGAATAGTAAGATGTGAGAAGAGCAATTTACTAATATATGTGTATAAGTCCAAGGGAAGAGAAAATGTACAGTCTCCTTGAGACATCATTGTAACCAAGTTTCTTGAAATTACATTTGATATTCATTGGAGGAAAATTTCTCTTTCTTTGGGCAAATATATTACTTCATTCAATCTGAAGAAAAATCGTGTTTAGTATTTAAAATTACAGATGAAGCTGAAAAATGTGAGCTTCAGATAAAGCTCAGATAAAGCTGAGATAATTTATCCAGTATCACTAAGCCAGCAATAGGTGAAAGTGGAATTTGGACTTAGGTATTTTTTTTTTTTGTTGTTGTTTTTGTTGTTGTTGTTGTTGTGAGTCAATTAAAAAAAACCATCTAATCTGTTTTTGCCCTCCATTTCTCTTCCTCTTTGAGAGTTTGGGAGCATTCGAAAGCTTTGTCTTCAATGTCAGAAATCCTTTCTTCTGTTTGCTCCATTCTGTTACTGAGGGATTCTACTGTGTTTCTCAGATCTTTCAGGGCTGCAACTTCTTGTCTCAATGTGTGAAAATCTTGGGTCATTTGGTCTTTGAATTCATTGTATTCTTGAGATATCTTTTGGGTTACTGCTTGGAATTCTAATTCGATCTAATTTGCTATCCAGATTCTGAATTCAATTTCTAACATCTCAGCTATTTGTTTGTGCATGAGATCTTGTGCTGCCCCATTGATCCTTGGGGGAGTTGACCAAATCTGATTATTCATATTGCCAGAGTTTTTCCATTGATTTCGCCTCATGATTGTTTTTCACCATTGCTTCTGGCTGTCCTCAGAGTTGGGGAGGTATCTCTCCAAGATAAGACCCCAGCATGATCACTTTACTGTTGCTGGATCTTTATAGGGAGTGACCCCATGTAGCTCCTCTGGGGCTTCCCCAGCCAGGGAATTCTGGTTGTGGAAACAGCTCTGGAGTGTAGCACACCTGGATCCAGCAACAGAGCAGGAGGTGGTGTGCATGGTTCTGGGAGTGCCTGGCACCCAGTGACTTTGGCACAGATAGCCCAAAGCTCCAGAAGTCTCTGGCCAGGAGAAGGGCAGAGGCAGGGAAGGCTCTGGAGGGCACACGGCTACCAGAGTCCCTGGCCAGACAAGTGGGCTTTTGTGGAGGCAGGGAGGATACCAGAGGGAGGATGCAGTGTTGTGTGGCTCCCACAGTTCCTGGTCAGGGCATGCGGAGGCCTGGCAGTCACGGGTCGCAGGTCGGGGGTCACGGCGCAACTCTTATGGAGGTCTGGGCGGTGCCAAGCCCAGGTGTTTGAGGTTGCTGTGAGCTGTGATGCCACGGCACTCTACCCAGGGCAAGAGCCCAAGGTTCCAGTGTGCCAAAACCAATAATTTGAAGAAAATCAATATTCGTCTTATAAGGATCCCCAAAAGTGATGAAGTAGCTTCACAAGGCACAGAGTCACTTCTCCATGATATTACGAAGGAGAACTTTCTGACATGCCAAGAGATTCTGAAATTCAAATAGCAGACAGTTTCAGAAATCCAGCATGACTCAACCCAAGTAAGACATCCCCCAGACACATCATAATCAATTTCACTAAAGTTAATATGAAGGAGAAAAATTTGAAAGCAGCCAGGTAAAAGAAAACCATCACCTATAAGGGCAATAATATTAGAATAACTGCAGATCACTCTGCTGAAACCTTTCAAGCTAGAAGAGGATGGTCATCAACTTTTAATCTCCTAAAACAAAATAACTTTCAACCCAGGATCCTATACTCAGCTAAACTGAGTTTCATTTATGATGGAAAAAATAAATACTTCAATGACATTCACATGTTGAAGAAATTTGCCATAACTAAACCAGCTTTCCAGGATATTCTCAGACCTATCTTCCATAAAGACCAGCATAATCCTCCATCACAAAAGTAAACCCACCCAGAAAATTTTGATCAAATTTCAACTTCCACAGTCACAAAAGGATTAAAAATATACACCAGTCTCTCAAAAGGCTTATCAATATTCTCAATTAATGTGAATGGTTTAAATTGTCCTCTAAAGAGGCACAGGTTGGCTCTCAAAAGGCTTATCAATATTCTCAATTAATGTGAATGGTTTAAATTGTCCTCTAAAGAGGCACAGGTTGGCTGACTAGATAAAAAAACTCAAGCAAGATATCTGCTGCTACATACAACAATCACATCTTACATTAAAAGACAAATATAGACTTAAGGTGAAGGGATGATCATCTATACTCCAGGAAAATGGAAAACAGAAAAAAGCAGGCATTGCAATCCTATTCGCACATGCAATTGGCTTTAAACCAACTGAAATTAGGAAGAATAAGGATGGACACTTCATATTTGTTTAAGGTAATACTCAATATAATGAGATTTCAATTATTAATATTTGTGCACCCAACCAGAATGCACCTCAATTTATAAGAGAAACTCTAACAGACATGAGCAACTTGATTTCCTCCAGTTCCATAGTAGTTGGATATTTTAACACCCTTTAGCAGTGCTGGATAGATCCTCCAAAAAGAAGCTAAGCAAAGAAATTTTAGACTTAAACTTAACCATCTAATATCTGGACTTAACAGACTTCTACAGAACATTACATCCCAACAAAACTGAATACACATTCTTCTTATCAGCCCATGGAGCATACTCCAAAACTGACCACATCCTCCACCACAAATCTAACCACAGCATATTTTAAAAAATAGAAATTATTCCTTGCATCTTCTCAGACCATCATGGAAAAGAAGTTGAACTCAATAACAACAGAAACCTGCGTAGACATACAAAAACATGGAAGCTAAAAAACCTTATGCTGAAGGATAGATGGGTTATAGATGAGATTAAGAAGGAGATCACCAAATTTTGGGAACAAAACAACAATCAAGACACAAATTACCAAAACCTCTGAGATACTGCAAAGGCAGTCCTAAGAGGGAAATTAATAGCACTGCAAGCCTTCCTCAAGAAAACGGAAAAAGAGGAAGTTAATAACTTAATGGGACATCTCAAGCAACTGGAGAAGGAAGAACATTCCAACCCCAAACCCAGCAGAAGAAAAGAAATAACCAAAATCGGAGCAGAATTAAAGGAAATTGAAAATAAAAGAATTATACAACAGATCAATAAATTCAAAAGTTGGTTTTTTGAAAAGATCAATAAAATAGATAAACCTTTGGCCAACCTAACCAGGAAAAAAAGATTAAAATCTCTAATCTCATCAATCAGAAATGGTAATGATGAAATAACAACAGACCCCTCAAAAATTCAAAAAATCCTTAATGAATACTACAAGAAACTCTACTCTCAGAAATATGAAAATATGAAAGAAATTGACCAATACCTGGAAGTACACCACCTAACAAGACTTAGCCAGAATGAAGTGAAAATGTTGAACAGGCCTGTATCAAGTTCTGAAATAGCATCAACTATATAAAATCTCCCTAAAAAGAAAAGCCCAGGACCAGATGGCTTTACGTTAGAATTCTACCAAATCTTTAAAGAAGAACTAGTACCTATATTACTAAATCTCTTCCAAAATATAGAAAAAGAGGGAATATTACCCAACACATTCTACAAAGCAAACATCACCTTGGTCCCCAAACCAGGGAAAGACCCAACAAGAAAAGAAAATTATAGACCAATATCACTAATGAATATTGATGCTAAAATACTCAATAAGATCCTAACAAACAGAATCCAACAACATATCCAAAAAATTATACACCATGACCAAGTTGGAATTATCCCAGGGTCTCAAGGCTGTTTCAATATATGTAAATCTATAAATGTAATTCAGCACATAAACAAACTAAAAAATAAGTACCATATGATTCTTTCAATTGATGCAGAAAAAGCTTTTGATAATATCCAGCATTCCTTCATGATTAGAACACTTAGGAAAATTGGTATAGAAGGGACATTTCTTAAACTAATAGAGGCCATCTATAGCAAACCCACAGCCAATATTGTATTGAATGAAGTTGAATTGAAATCATTTCCACTTAGATCAGGAACCAGACAAGGTCGCCCATTGTCTCCATTGCTCTTTAACATTGTAATGGAAGTTTTAGCCATTGCAATTAGGGAAGAAAAGGCAATCAAGGGTTTCCATAGAGTCAGAAGAGATCAAACTTTCACTCTTTGCAGATGATATGATTGTATATCTGGAAAACACTAGGGATTCTACAAAACTTTTAGAAGTGATTAAGGAATACAGCAATGTCTCAGGCTACAAAATCAACACCCATAAATCTGTAGCCTTTATATATACCAACAATTACCAAGCCAAAAAAACAGTCAAGGACTCTATTCCTTTCACAGTAGTGCCAAAGAAGATGAAATATTTGGGAGTATACCTAACAAAGGATGTGAAAGATCTCTACAAAGAGAACTATGAAACTTTAAGAAAAGAAATAGCTGAAGATGTTAACAAATGGAAAAACATACCATCCTCATGGCTGAGAAGAATCAACATTGTTAAAATGTCTATACCACCCAAAGCAAGATATAATTTAATGCAATTTCTATTAAAAATCCATTGTCATATTTTAAAGATCTTGAAAAAACAATACTTCGTTTTATTTGGAATCAGAAAAAAACTTGAATAGCCAAAACATTACTTAGCAATTAAAAACACAGCAGGAGGAATCACAGTACCAGACCTGAGACTGTACTATAAATCGACAGTGATCAAAACAGCATGGTATTGGCACAAAAACAGAGAAGTAGATGTCTGGAACAGAATATAGAACCAAGAGATGAATCCAGCTACTTACCATTATTTGATCTTTGACAAGCCAATTAAAAACATTCAGTGGGGAAAAGATTCCTATTTAACAAATGGTGCTGGGTCAACTGGCTGGCAACCTGTAGATTGAAACTGGACCCACACCTTTCACCATTAACTAAGATAGACTGTCACTGGATAAATGATTTAAACTTAAGACGTGAAACTATAAAAATACTTGAAGAAAGTGCAGGGAAAACTCTTGAAAGAATTGGCCTGCGTGAATATTTTATGAGGAGGACTCCCCAGGCAATTGAAGCAGCATCAAAAATACACTACTGGGACCTGATCAAACTAAAAAGCTTCTGCACAGCCAAGAACATAGTAAGTAAAGCAAGCAGACAGCCTTCAGAATGGGAGAAAATATTTGCACGTTATACCTCCAATAAAGGTCTAATAACCAGAATCCAGAGAGAACTCAAACCTATTAGCAATAAAAGAACATGTGATCCCATCTCAGGGTGGGCAAGGGACTTGAAGAGAAACTTCTGTAAAGAAGACAGATGCATGATCTACAAACACATGAAAAAAAGCTCATCATCCTTAATCATCAGAGAAATGCAAATCAAAACTACTTTGAGATATCACCTAACCCCAGTAAGAGTAGCCCACATAATAAAATCCCAAAACCAGAGATGTTGGTGTGGATGTGGAGAAAAGGGCACACTTCTACACTGCTGGTGGGAATGCACACTAATACGTTCCTTCTGGAAAGATGTTTGGAGAATACTTAAGAGACCTAAAAATAGACCTGCCATTCGATCCTATAATTCCTTTACTAGGTATATACCTAGAAGACCAAAAATCACAATATAACAAAGACATCTGTACCAGAATGTTTATTGCAGCCCAATTCATAATTGCTAAGTCATTGAAGAAGCCCAAGTGCCTATCGACCCACGAATGGATTAGCAAATTGGTTTCAAGAAACTTGGGAACTACGACATCTCAGGGAGACTGTAAACATTTGTAAATATCATTTAATTTTTAATATACCTTTATTCCAAATTAAATATATGATATTATTTTTTAGGAAGTGTTAGAAGGATGATCTTGAAGTCCAGCAATGTCAGAATGCTGTATCACCTAAATCTTAGAATCTTTGCATTAAGCCAACAACAACTTGTAAAAGTTTTACCTTCTTTTCCATAACGCCTCTTGTTACACCCACCTTTCACAGATTATATTTTATCTCAGCTTAGTGGAGACATTTTTTGTTCTGGGATGGAATGGCCTGTAATTTTTTATTGGATTACCAGAATCATAAAGAAGTTTAAAATGCCCACCAAGCCCACTCCTCAAAAAAAAAAAAAAAGAAGAAGAAGAAGAAAGGATGATTAAAAAATCCATGTACTCTGTGTCTAGTTGTTGATTATGGGAATGTGGATACAGCTCCCATCTTGTTGCCTCTATTTCTTAGATATATATTCTTAAGGATTTACCTATTCTTTCTAAGCACCAACATCCATTTTTAAGTGTTTATTGTTTGGTTGGTTGGTTCTTTTCGATAGTGAGTATCGTAGTTCATATCTCCAAAGTTTTGTGTGATGATACATGCTTTAAATAATGCCTGATATACAGTAAATATTTAATAAATATAAAATGTATTATTACTATGGGGTATATACCTACCATGGAAATCAGATGACTTATGATCAATAAGAAGCAGAATTACCAAAATATTATCCAATGCTCAAGTGTGCTTTTCACAGAATCGTAGTAATGTGGTTCATGGAGGAAAGCTAAGACCAAGAAAGTGATTATTTAATTTAATTTATTAAGTTGAAGTACCTTTCAGAAACCAAGATATATTGAGTGCTTAACACAGGTGTCCAGCCTATGTTAAGTGCTGGATATGTTAAACAAAAACACATATGGTATAGTACTGTATATAAGGAAGATAAACTTTCATCAAATGATCTTGTAAATTAACATATACTTACAACTGACATATATAGTAAGGGGAGAAAGACTTAAAAATGTGAAATTAAAGGCTGCTCTAGAATTACGGAATGTGACCATGCAGGTGATGAACTTTCAAAATGATGAAATTCTGAATTTCCTAAATGTCTTTAATTACTTACCCCAAATCCCAGAGGCTTTTGCAGACAATATATAGTCTGTAGACGAGCCTTGAAGTAAACACAAGGAGATCACATTTTAAAATGAGTGCAAGCAGGAACATTAAAAAGCAAGGTGTTTAACTTACAGCAAGTGTGATTTAATTCAGTCATAAATATTGTTAAGCACTGAAATTTGGCTGCCTTCCTGTAAAAAATAAAACAGAACAGAACAAGCTATAATCACAGAATATGTTGGACAAGTCTAGGTGACTGCTTTAAGAATAACTGCAAATCCATGATGGAAATGGAAATACCCCCCTTCACAAAAAATAATGTTTTACCTTTTGGTAATAAATTGACCATGTATCCCCACATTGTAGAAGTTATTTTTGCTAAGGACTTACTAATGTATTATCAAATATACTTACACTTATACTTTGAATTAAAAAATTACTCTTTAACTATGTATTCTTTTCAACAACATTATAGAATACTTACATTTTGTTTTTGTCAGTTTCTTTCTTAAATGAAATCTTTGGAGTGTAAAACAACTAATTCAAACAATTATATGTCAAAAAAGTACATTTGTTATGAATCCTTGGCTATTTACAAAGTAAGATAACGATACATAATTCACTTGACCACCCTTCAGAAAAACCATAGTAAATATAATATCACTGATTTCGATGAATCAAATCCATTATTTCATTTATATTTTTGAATAGTTTTTAGAGATAATTAGGAAAATAATACCAGACATTTTATTTTTGTAATACTAATGTAAGTTTTAATCAGAATGTATTAATAATTCCTATAAATTCTTCTTTAACAGAATGGAAAACTGTGTGTTTAGTGAAAATAGATCTTATTTAAACAATATAAAAATGTTAATAAAATTGCCAGCCTTCTATTGATCAATGATTATTAATTAATTAATTTTTAGTTTTTTGAGATAGAATCTCACTCTGTCACCCTGGGTAAAGTGCTATGGCACCGTAGCTCAGAGCAACCACAAGCTCTTTGGGCTCAAGCAATCCTCTTGCCTCAGCCTCCCAAGTACTTGGGACTAAGGCACCCTCCACAATTCCCAGCTAGTTCTTTTACTTTTTAGTAGAGACAGGGGCTCACTCATGGTCAGGCTGGTCTCAAACTTCTGAGCTCAAGCAATCCACTTATCTTGGCCTCCCAGAGTGCAATTAATGACAATTTAAAGGTCATGTCTTTGTTACCAAGTGTATTAGTTTGTTAGGTCTGTGTGTGATCATCTGAGAAGAAACAGAAAATTAAAAGAAAAAATATATGCATATATACAAAGAAGCTTAATAAACTAACATGTCTTTGTCTCAAAATAATGACTTCCTTAAATACGATTTTTTATGTAGCAAATTTACAGTATTTCCCCTCAATAATAAAATATATGAATGTTTATTTCAATATAAGTAAGAATATAATTTAACAGATATTGAATATTCAAAAAGTTGTTTTTCAGGGTGGCATTCTTAGCACCTATAAAATATTTTAATATCTACAAAATGGTATGTGCCTTCTATTGCAATCGTATAACACTTTGTCTAAGAGAATGTAGACAGTAATACCAGAACTTCAGATGCTCCACTAAATATCTCACACACACAAAGACAAACATATAAACCCACACACATAGATACACACAGAGGTTCACACATACAAGCACAACCACTTCTACTCCTTCTTATTAAAAAATATGGCTTATTGGTAAAATTGCTGTTGGGCAACTAAGAAGTAAGAAAATAATACTGAAATAAATTTGGGAAGTTAGCATGAAATGTGAAATGCGTGTTGTCTATTCAAACACACTAAAGCCATCAAGAGATAAGTATCAGTTCAGATTATGAGTCCTTAAATTGTTACCTAAAATAGTACCAGAATGTAATTATCAGTAATACTTGTTAAAGGAATTCACTAAAACTCTATATGGGAAAATATAGACATTTCACATCTATTTTTTTTTTTTCAAATCTTCAAGTTTAGAAAAAGATAGCTTTGGATTCCTTCTTTATGATTTCCGTGGCTTTAGATTTTATATCTGATAAATTTCTTGCACGAAGATTATAAGAAAACTAGACCTTTCATTTTTTAAATTTTATTATTTTTTGTGTTTCTTATACACAAAAGTATTAATATAATTATACATTTTTACTAAAGCCTGGAAATTTGCTATTAGTAGTATTTCTCACTTTATCAAGAGATAATTATTAAGCCAAAATACTTATAGAAAAGTTGATGCCCTGGAAATGACAATATTTCTCTCCTCAAATGAAAGGAAAATTAAAAATATGTACTTAGAAAATTATGTTCAAATTTAACAATTCTTAGAATTGGAGTTACCCATATATCATTATAGTATTATATCTAAATTTAGCTTATAGATTTTCAAAGTAATTATGGCACTTTTTTAAAAAATTATTTTAAGAATATGGATGATGTTAAAAACTTTCAGAGCACTTTCATGTTCATTTATAAAAGTACACGGTTTTATAGAGGAGTTTTAAACTCAAGGAGTTTAGATCTTGGGATTGCTATCAACCAGAAGCACATTCCTCTGTACCTTGCAAAAGTAAAGCTGATAAATTTAGAAAATAATAATGTAAAACTTCCTTCCTAAACTATAAGATGCCCATCCTGTCAAAGTTTTTCTCCATAGAAAAGAGACTCTGTTGAATGGTTTGCAACAATTTCTGAGAAACTTTTATGGACAGATCCATACACAATGGCCATTGTCTTAAAATACAATGGGAGTAACTTGCTTCCATTCATAATGTATAGAGTAAACTGAAAACAGATTTCCAGAAATAATTATGAAGTTTTAAACATGGTTTGGTGTTTGCTGCTTTTTATCGTATGTCTTTATCTGCCTATATCATCTTGCTCCCTATACACCAACCTATTCCTCCCCATAGAAGGCTTTATGATTTTGTTCTTTATAGAAAGGAGACAAATGAAAACATGTTAAACTAAGTTACCCAAAAAAACAAGATGAATTTACCTAAGGGTTTTATAAGAGCTTCTCTGTCACTGGACAACATTATACATTGTATTCCTCTGAGCTTTATTAGCCTCATTCCATGTAAGATAGGTAAATTGCTGTGCCTTCTCCATACTGATATGTTACCGTTAGAACTATCTCTGTCAAATGTATGTCCAGACTTAACCTTTTAAACTCAATATGGTGTTATATTATCACCTGCAAATAACTGAACACATTTCTTATAGTAAAATAAAGGAAAAGTGGGCATTGTTGAATATAGTCAGAACTGATAATGTGTACTGTTAGAAAGTGGAATTCACTTGGCCTTGGGAACATGGATATTGAAGGACTTCCGAAAAATAGGGATTGGTTTGCAAGAAGAAACTTTTCAAAGTTATAATGATGGGTTTAAAATATTGGCATTATAATGTAATTGTTTAAAATATTTTTGCTTAGCTAATCTAAAAACAATCTCAAAAATATTTATTGAGAATACAATAAAAAAC
Source organism: Nycticebus coucang (assembly GCF_027406575.1). NCBI lineage: Eukaryota > Metazoa > Chordata > Mammalia > Primates > Lorisidae > Nycticebus > Nycticebus coucang. Next base: position 579,295 of record NW_026515588.1, on the reverse strand, counting down.
TGAATTTATGAATGACAACTTTTTCCTTGTTTATTCTAAAAGTTCTGATAACAAGGAAGACAACATAGCTGATGGCTTCTCTTCCCACCTGTTTGCTACGCAGGGCTGCTCTGGTGCACTGACAAATACACTAATTGTCATAGAGACACTCAGTTCTAAGAATCATCACCATTATTACCTTTAGTAGTCATGGAATCTGACTTCCACTTAATATTATATTCTCTCAGAAGACATCAATGCCGAGAGTTAATGCTCTGATCTGTTCTGTTCCGAAAGATGAAAGTCTGGTCTCCAGAACTGTGCCAGGTCAATGAAAAAGTCATTGATGTAACGTTTCATGGACTGATCGTAAAAACAAAAGAACAGTGGTAGGCAAACATTTGCTGCAATTTTGATCACATAAGTGACAAGTATGGGTGTCTTACTTCAAGGATGGTTTGATATTTTACATGAGATCCTCATTCTCTTACTAGGGCTCCCTTGTTAAAAATGCATAGGGCCTGTGGCTCAGTGAGTAGGGCACTGGCCCCATATACCAAGGGTGGTGGGTTCAAAACTGGCCCCAGCCAAACTGCAACAAAGAAATAGCTGGACAGTGTGGTAGGTCCCAGCTACTCAGGGGGCTGGGACAAGAGAATCACCAAAGCCCAAGAACTTGAAGTTGCCGTGAGCTGTGCCACCATGGCACTCTACCGAGGGTGACAAAGTGAGACTGTGTCTCTATAAAGAAAGAAAGTACAACTTATTTCACATGGATAGCTTTTATAAGGCTGAAGTCAGAAATATTAGATTGTCTATTACTGGAATAGTGTTTTATACCTGACAGTGTTGTGTACCTTACTCTTTCTCCCTTTCTTGATTGACAATGACTTTTACTTCTCTTTTTTTCAATATGTACCCATTGGTTAGTTCTAAATTATTAGCGAGAAGATATAGTGTTTGCTTTTCCATTCCTGAGATACTTCACTTGGATTATGGTCTCCAGATCCATCCAAATTACTGCAAAATACATTAAATCATTCCTTTTTATGACTAAATAGTAATACAGGGTGAATGTGTGTAGACTTATAACATTTTTTTAATCGTGAATTGATGAGCACTTCAATTTATTTCACATTTTTGTGATTATAAATTTTGCTGCAAAAAGCATTGGGGTGTAGATGTTCTTTTGATAAAATGATTCCTTTTCCTGTGAGTAGATACACAATAGTGGATTGCTGTATCAAATAGTATATCTACCCCGTTTCCCCGAAAATAAGACATCCTTCGAAAATAAGACCTACTTAAAGGAAAGATGAGACGTCCCCTGAAAATAAGACCTCGTGCATCTTTGGGAGCACAACTTAAAATAAGACACTGTCTTATTTTCTGGGAAAAAGGGTATATTTATTTCTTTGAAGAATACTATACTGTTTTCCATAGAAGTTGCATTAATTTCCAGTCCCATTAATAGCAGGACTTTCTTTGTGCATCCAGCCCAATGTCTGTCATTTTTTTACTTTTCAATAATAGTCATTTTGACAGGGGTCATGCAATGTCTCCTCATGGTTTTTAATTTCTTTACATTTCCCTGATGATTAGTGATGTTAAACATTTTTTCACATGACTTTTGGCCGTTCACCTAGCTTCTTTTGAAAAACTGTTCATGTCTCTTGCCCACTTTTTAGAGGAGTTGTTTGATTTTTCCCTTCCTGATTTGAATTTGCATTGTAGATTCTGTATATTAGCCCTTTATCACATGTATGGTTTGTGATATCTTCTCACATTCTGTAGATTGTCTATTTGCTCTATTTATTATTTCCTTGGTTGTGAGAAGATTTTTCACTTAATCAAGTCTGACTTGATTATTTTTGTTGTTGCTATAATCGTTGTTGGGGTCTCAGTTATAAATTCTTGGCCAAAGTTAATGACTGCAAGAGGTTTTCTTATTTTTTTTTTGCAATTGTTATGGTTTTATGCTTTACATTTAAGCCTTTTCTGCATCTTGAGTGGTTTTTGTACATGCTGAGAGTAGGTGTCCTTCTCCAGTCTTTACCATGAGGTTATCCAGTTCTCCCAACACCCTTTATTGAAGGACTTCCTTTCCCTGGGGTATGTTGTTGTCTGCTTTGTGAAAGATCAGTTGGTTGTAGGTAAATAATTTTGTATTTGGGTTCTCTAGTCTGTTCCATGGTCTGCATCTCAATTTTTATACCAATACCATGCTGTTTTGGTAACTATGGCTTTATAATATAATTTCAACTCTGATAGTATGATTCCTCCAAATTTTTTTTTTTTTTTCTGTTTAAGATTGCTTTGGTTATTAGGGCTCTTTTCTGTTTCTAAATAAAGCATAAAATTATTTTTTCCAGATCTTTGAAATATGATATTGGTCTTTTGATGGGGATTGCACCAAATCTGTAAATCACTTTGGGAAGTATGGACATTTTAACATTGTTGATTCTACCAGTCTATGAGCATGAGATGTTTTTCCAGTTGTTTCTGTCATCTGTGATTTCTTTCATCAGTGTTTGATACTTCTCCCTGTAGAAATTTTTCACCTCCTTGGTTAAGTATATTCCTAAGTATTTTATTTTATTTGTAGATACTATGAATAGTATCAACTCTTTGATTTGACTCTTAACTATTAGTGTGTAGAAATGCTGCTAATTTGTATACATTGATTTTTTTTTATCTCAGACTGCTGATTTTTTTTTTTAGGAGTATTTTGATGGCATCTTTGAGATTTTTTTTTAGATTTAGCATAATATCATCAGCAAAAACTGATAGGTTTACCTCCTCTTCCCCAAATTGGATAATTGCTTGATTATTCTGGCTGGGAATTCCAGTATGTGTACTATGTTGTATGGCAGCCATGGGCACCATGTTACTTTGAACAATAGGATTTTAATTCATATTAGTGAAGAGGACTTCAATAAGATTCTTATTAGAGATTGACATGAAACCAGGCACAATTATGGAGAGGAAATGCATGGTAAGTGTCCTGCCAAAGCAGGACAGAGAAAGTGGAAAATGAGACAGGCGCCAACAAAATGGAGGTCCTTACCTCCTTCAAGAAAATAAATTAAAACTTACAAGTTCCACCAAAATCTACCACTTTACCCGGTGTAAATTATTTAATATATTTTCATTGTTTAGAATTAATAAGGGAAAAGTTTCTGAATATTCAATGCATAAATTAAAATATGAAATTAAAATATTTATATTTCAAGAAAATAAAGAATGATCTACAAATTTGAAAGTATTTTACTGATTATTTCAGGTCATTTAACTTTAATTTGCTTTATAGGCATATTTATAATTCTTTACACTATCCAGGGCTGTTTTTAATTATTTTATGCTTTCTCTAGAGAGTTAAGTTTTCTTTAGCTTAATAACTGGTATGGGGATGGGATCATCTGTTAATGAGTCAACAAGAGATATAATTGATTGAATATGGAGTTTATAATTGTTCATAGGGTAGTGAAACCATAAACCATGTTTTCTCTGTAATTAGTGGAGGTATTATATTTTAAAACTATTTTTAGGGCAAGGAAATGTGGACAAACACATAAACAGAATTCTCATTCTAAATCCATATATGCTCAAGTTAGATATAAAAGCAATAGTAATAATGTGAAGTAGGAGTCAAGAAATGATGTAAAATGAATTTATGATAATAAAGTTTTAAATGGCTATCATAAATAGAATATATTTTGCACAGAATCATACATGTACTTTTTTCTATAAATCTATAGGTTTCCTATAAATTTATACTAATATGTATTTAAGTAATAAGCTAAAATAATTTAATAGAGGAAAGCGACAGGAAAAGCATGTTTTTTCATGAAAAGAAAATCAAACTCTTATGTAAATCTTCTGAAAATTTATTTTCAATATCTCTACTGAGTAGTTCTCATTTTTTGACACTAAAAGAGTTTCAAATTATTATTTTCCACCAAGAGGCTAAAATATAGTTTTAGTCAACCAATTTATAGAGAGACGAGCTTTGATTTTAGTATTACAGAGTCAGATTAGATAAAATTCCTTGGCAAAGATTCAAAGAAAATAAAAAGCAAATGAAAGTACATGTCCAAGATCTTGCTGCTACTTTTCATTTTATTTTTATTTATTTCTTTTTCAATTTCAGATTAACATGAGGGTACAAACAACAAGGTTATAATATTTGCATATGTTATGTAGAATTCCTCTTGTAGTTGGGTCCTGCACACAAAAGGTATGCCGTACACCCTTTCATTGTGTCTGTTAAGTGGAGCTCATCAATACCTCACCTCCTCCTCTTTCCCTTCCTCTCATTACCCCTCCCCCCAATTTGAAATGAATCAAGGTTTTCTCCTACACGGGCATGTATTAGATTGTCTCCTGGATTCACATTAGTATTAAGTATATCAAATATTTGTTTTTCCATTCTTGTGATACTTTACTAAGAAGAATGTGTTTCAGTTCCATTCAGGTTAATACAAAAGATCTAGAGTCTCCACCATTTTATGGCTGAATAATATTCCTTGGTATGTATAACACATCTTGTTAATCCATTCCTGGGTTAATGGGCATTTAGATTCTTTCCACATCTTGACAATTGTAAATTGAGCTGCAATAAATAATGTAGTGCAAATGTCCTTATGATAAAATGGCATTTTTCTTCTGGGTAGATGCCTAGTAATGGGATTTGCAGGATCAAATGGGAGGTCTAATTACAGTTCCTTGAGATTCTATATATTTCTTTCCAAAGAGGCTATATTCCTTTGCACTGCTACCAACAATGTAAGTAGCAGATGTAAGTGTTCCCTTCTCTCTGTCTCCAAGCCAGCATCAGCAACTTTGAGACTTTGTGATGTGGGCTAATGTCACTGAGGTTCAGTGACATCTCAGGGTGGTTTTGATTTGCATTTCTCTGATGACTAGGGATGATGAGCATTTTTTCATCTTTCTTAGCCATTCGTCTGTCTTCTTCAGAGAATGTTCTGTTCATGTCTGTTACCCAGTGACAGATGAGATTGTTTTCTCTTTTTTTGTCATCATTGTTGATTAACTTGAGTTCTCTGTAGATTCTAGTTATCAAGCCTTTGTCATATTTGTAACATACAAATATCTTTTACCATTCTGAAGGTTGTCTATTTGCTTTAATTGTTGTGTTAAGCTGTGTAGAAGCTTTTCAGTTTAATTAAGTCCAATTTATTTTTGTTGTTGTAATTGTCACAGAAGTATGCATCAATTGTACATTACGATCAAGTAGGCCTCATCTCAGGGTTGCAAGGCTGATTTAACATATAAACATCTATAAATGTAATTCACCATATCAATAGAGGCAAAAACAAACACCATGTGGATACAGAAAAAGTATTTGATTAAATTCAGCATCCTGGGCAGCACCTGTGGCTCAAGGAGTAGGACGCCAGCCCCATATACTGGGGATGGCGGGTTCAAGCCTGGCCCCAGCCAAACAAACTGCAAAAAAGGGTGGAACCTATGGCTCAAAGGGGTAGGGCGCCAGCCCCATATGCCGGAGGTGGTGGGTTCAAACCCAGCCCCGGCGAAAAACTGCAAAAAAATAAATAAATAAAACTGCAAAAAAATAAAAAAAAATGTAGAATCATTTTCCTACAAGGACACTGGGATGCTGACAAATATAGGCAGAGGTGGCACATTTCTACTTTTCATTTTATATGAATCATAACTTGACCTTTAATGACAATTACTGACTTAAGTTTTATTTGACAACCTTAATTTTTTAATAACACAAAACCTAATAACAACCAAAAAATTTAAATTTCATTATAATACTCTCAATTTTAAAGGAAGTAAGTTGTCTTTAGAACATTTTTTATAGTAAACTTTGCATTGGAGATTTATAGAAAGACCATAATAGAATTCAACTGCCTGTTTTTAAAATTCCACTAGAGGGAAACATGTACCAAGATTTTTGTCCCATTGTAGTTTCAAGGGGAAAAATCCTATTTCATCTTTTTTCGCGAATAAATACCACTGACTTTATATTTAGTATCATTCAGAATTGTTATCTTTATGATGCACATGTGGCTCTGTGTTAATACTATTTCACTTTTAAAAGTGAGTATTATTGGCATTACTCTATCTGGTTTTAATCAGTTACAGTTAATACTTATTTTTCAGTTATCATAATAACCAGAAGATAAACAGCCCCAAATAAAAAAGGCATTATTGTATATGTAAAGAGCTCATGCGGTTGTATAGTACATGTTATATGTGTTTTAAATTATGAATATATATAAGTCTAATTTGAAGAAAAGTAATTTAAACATCTTAAGAAAAATTGGTAATACATTTGAAATTCAATTTTGAAGTATTAAAAGCATTTGTTCATTATACATTCTCAGTGACCATTTTAACAATGAATAGAAAGACTGGTAGGATGGTGTGTATCAGATTAGTGCTTCTAAATCCTTGCACTAATGGGGATCTACTGAGAACTTGCACCATCTCCATCCCCTTTGTCTTCCCAAATATCACTTTGTCTACAACCTGTCCTCTCTCATCACCTACTTCTTCACCTACCAATTAATATTTACTAGAGAGAAAATATTCTGAATATGAGTGGTTGTCAGTAAGGCTCTGGCATTAGAAAGCACATAGTGGTTTTGTCTCCTTCTGTTTCCAGATTAATTTTTCTGTAAGAGAGCAAAGCAACATTGAAAAGTAAGAAAGGACACCTATGAGTTTGAGACAATGACTATGTAGGTATTAGTGGAATCATATTTAATAGCAAAGCAATAACAAAATCCACAAACAACAGTGGACCTTAATTCTGTATGCTATACAGAAAGAGGCATTATTTTAACCTATTGGAATAAAACAGTTAATTTCTCTCCAGAATTTTTGTTAAAGGATATTTTCATATTCAAAATATAATAGGCATTTATTATACCTAAAAAGTTAAGCAGCAAAGATTTGTTTTTAGATCATACCAAATCTTATAGACAATAGAAAAAGAAGAAATACTTCAAATTCATTCTACTTCATCTGGATATACTTGATATTAAAATCGGAAAATAAAATTATTATGAAGGGAAATTACAAACATATTTCACTTTTAAATGAGGATGTAATATCCTAAACAACATATTAACAAGTTGCATTAAAAATTATTGTTCAAAAAATGTACTTTGGTCAAAATTAAATCCAACTTATGTGAGAATTAGTTGCTATTTTCTTTTTCTTTCTTTTCCTTTCTCCCACCCCCTCCCTCCGTCTGCTCTCCCCTTCCCGCACTCCCTACCATGTCATTCATTGTCATTAATTGTCCTGATACCAAAGTTGAATACATAGGATTCATGATCTGTTTTTTGAAATTATCTTCTAGTTTTATTTATAAATATTAGTTGTCTATTTTTTGAGACTTTGGAAAATAAATAAATAAATAAAAGATTTGTTTTTAATATTATTAAATCATCAGCCTGATTAAACTATCATCTTTGGTATACATTTTATACAAGTAGAAAGTATGCGAATAAGGTTTTGCAATTATGAGTCCATATCCACAAATGAGAAAGCCAAGGTACTGATGTCAACAAAGTAATTAGAAGAATATATAGATGTATAGACTGAGATATGTAAACAAAAATAAATGAAATATTAGTTCTCAATAATACTTTTAAAATTAAGAATGCAAGATTAGAAAGAACTTTTTTAAAATAGTATCATTTTAACCCCATTAACAGATTTAGATAATGAATGATAGAAATCACCGCCCTTGCATGTAACCCTTCTTCCCTGTGTTAATTATCATTCATTTTATAAATAATATATTTTTACGTCAAAGTTTAAAGTTCCCATTTAATTCTGTACCCATAATTCATACTGTTACTTAGCCTTAGATCTGTATTTACATAATCTCTAACAAGATTTCATTTTGAAATGTCTACTAATTTCTTGACGTTTTTAATATCTTCAGAAATATTTTTTTCAAGAAGGAATTATGTGGGCTAGGTTTGATGGCTCATGCATGTAAACTTAGCATTCAGGGAGGCCAAGGCAGGAGGTCCCTGTGGGCTCAAGAATTTGAGACCAGCCTGATCAAGAGAGATACTTTGTCTCTAATACAAATATAAAAATTAGTCAGGTTGGGTGTCAGGAGTTGGGTTCCTCAAACCCATTTGAGCTGGTTCAATTACTCTGCTGAGCTAGAAAGTTCAGCAGAAACTGAAAATAAAACTGGAGCAGCTCAGACAGAGTAAATTGAAAGTAGAAGTAACCTGTACAAATTTCAGCGTAACAAAGAGAAATTTTATTTAGGAAGAACAAAGAGAAGATTTAGAACAATTCCAAAAGAGCTGGAAGTGGTTCCTCTCAGGATTCTAGAAGCTGTCAGAGAGACTTAAAGGCCTTGCAGAGGGACCTGTTTGAAATTGGTCAAAATTGGTTGCAAGTCTGTTTGAAATTGTTTGCAAGTCTTTCATTGACCTCTCTGAGCCTCCAGGCTTTATTCTATTGGTCATAGATTATAGTCTCTTTCCATTAGTCATTGGTTACCTAGGTTACCTCACACCCACATTATTATGGGCCCTCCAGACTTCCTGGTGCAGCAGGCCAGGTTTATCTCCTATCCCAACTGCCTTCTTGCCTTCTTGAAGCCCCTTTGTTTCTTAGTATTCCTTCTCAAGCCTTGCATCCTGGCATGCACCTGCAGTCCCAGCTACTTGGGAGGATGGGTAAGCAGATTGCTTAATCCCAAGAGTTTGAGGTTGCTGTGAGCTAGGCTGATGCCATGACATTCTAGCCTGGGGCAACTGACTGAGACTCTGTCAAAAAAAATAAATAAATAAAAGGAAGGAAGGAAGGAGGGAAGGAGGGAGGGAGGGAAGGAAGGAAGGAAGGAAAAAAGGAAAGGAATTATGTAATCCTCAAGTATTCTTTTGACTTCTGTTCATTATTTTGAAACTTGTCAGCTAATTGTCAAGGCACACTTTGAATAAGTATTTCCTTGTTTTATATTTCAGTGGCTAGTTACTCCAGAGAACACTGGTCAGCAAGAATGTCCTCTTGAATGTGACTTGCTCTTTTGTATATGACTAATTACTTTTAATTTATTTGTTCAAAAATAGTATAGTAGCTAGAGATAAGTCATATTTTAAAAAATATCTGGCTTCTTAGAGCTTACATTCAGTGAAAGGAGGCAATGAACAAATTATCTATCAATCTATCTATCTAATGTCAGATAGCAATCAGTGCTTTAGGGGAAAAAGAGTAAAACAAGATATTAGAATTTTAGATCAAAGTGTAAGTGATCATGGTATTTTAGAAAAGATCATTATTGAGACTACCTTGAAATGCTCATGTAGATGAATTAGCCTTTAGGAGATCTGGGATTCCATGACAGATACCATTTTGCATCATTTTTCTTTATAGAAACTGTTTCTTTTCTATTTATAAATTCAAATAAATTCATCACATGAAACTTTTTTGTAATATATTTTTGAAATTTTTCTCTTATTTTTTGTTTTTGTACACTTTCTTATGAAAACAAAAGCTACGAATGACAAATCTGCTTTCTCCATCATTTTCCCATTCTAGTCTTTCATGTCCTGTACAATTGTCATATTGTTTTTCATTTGTTTTATGTGAATTCTTCATGTTTTTGTTTCCTAAATCTGTAAAGCTATGTTTCTTCTCCATTTTTTTTTCTGAACTCTGTAGTTAGCATTTCATCCTTTTATATTTTCTATAAGTCTGTTCCATCCCTTCTCCTCTTCTTAAAAATTATACCTTTTGGTGAAGGCCCTTTTTCTGTTTTGTTTTGTTTTTCTCTTTTAAATGAAATTGTACAATTTAAGGTGGAAAATAATTATCTAAAGAACTTGTTTTAGTTCATTTATGATATGTGGCCTTCATAAGACTTTTTCTTTTTCTTTCTTTATTGTTTTCATTTTTTCTAGGTATCTTTGAGGGTTTCACACTGATTTATGTTTAAAACTCACCTTTGAATGTGCCTGCCTATTTGCTAGAAAAACAAAAAAGATAGCTCATGGGGTGGGGAAGTATGAAAAGGATGTAGGGGAGCAGTCTAAAGTCTACATTTCATAGAACTTGGCAGTTGTTCTTCAAGGGGTTTCTAAAGTCTTATGCTTACAGGATTCTTAGAGTAGAGTTCAAAAAGTCATGTATATACAAAAACTAAGAATTTTGTGATTTTTCTGTCGTGATCTTTAAACTTATCTTTGGCATACATTTTATATTTTTTAAATTTTTTTAAATTATCAATTATTAATAAAAAACCTTTTATTTTCAATAAAAGTCACCACCAAATATCAATTTTAATATAATCCTTTTGGAAATAACATATTTTAAAATCAATATCTCACTGCATAAATACCTTAACAATGTTTGTTAAGTAAATCAATAACTTTATATTTTAGTTCATTAATATCTGTAAATTTCCCGTTTTGCATAAATCCAACAAAGAAATTTATCACATATTATAAATTCTAACATGTAATGTTAATTACTGTTTTTTGAATTTATAAAATTCCCAACCAAAAATTAGAATGTTCTTATAGTTAATGCATTTTTTGAAAATTAAGCAATATGGGAAAGTATGAATAGCTATTAAAACTAAGAAGAAAATGCTTTGAAAATTATGATGTACTATATTTTTATATTATAATAGCTCTGTTTGATCCTAAACCTTCATGTTATATTTATTTGCTAAAGCTCTTATTTTTAAAAAATGCCTGATATATTTTGTCTTCTAAAATCTTTATATGTTTGCTTCTTATTATTTGTGTTTTGGCCTCTTTTATAGTATAAAATGTACCCTTAGAATTTATTTAACTAATGAAAGTAGTAGAGTATTGACTTGTGCCCTCAATTTCTGATTCAAAACCATTGTCATGGACTAGATAAGGAAATGTTAGTAAGAATAGTAATGTTGAGGACTTGGTCATCTGACTTTTCATCAAGAAATTATTTCAAAATCATTTTGTCAGTTTCATGGATATATAGTTAATTCCAGGTAGAATTATAATTTAAATTTATAAATTATGCATTATATACTAAGTAATAGAATGCTAACATATTGTGTTAGATATGTAATTTAAGTCATTTTTGTGTATCTGTGTTTTAACTGATTAATTTATGAATTTCTAAGGAGCATAATTTTAAAATGTCTTTGGCTTTGATTTACTACCTTTTAGAGTATTCCCATAATAAATGCATTTGATATATAATTATATATGAGGGTATATATAGTATATATCAGTGTGTATGTATATGTAGATGATATCTGTATTTGTTTTGTGGGTAAATAACTCAAATAGTTTACATATTTTTAAATATATAACTCTACATTAGAGTCCACTGCCTCCCTTTTGTGGTGCAAAACAATGTCGTAATTCAAGGTTAGTGTACTCAGTCCTTAGTCCCTTTGATTAGGTATCTAGGGCATCCTAGCTCTAGCAAAAGCCTCAAATGATAGTGACAAACCAAAAATAACCATTGGCCTAGAGTGTTCATGCTACAGTTTAATAGCCCCTTATTCAGACTGCTGCTGTAGGCATTCGCAGCAGATGCCTCATAACAAGGACCCCGCCACCTGCTCACGTAAACAGCCATTTCCAAACAGCATCTAAACACTTTCCTCTTTCACCCATGAAGCTGGTTTCTTTTCTTTTAAGGCTCACAAATTATAAAATATCAGATTCAATCATTTCCTAGACAAATAACCACTTTAATCTTCTCAAGTCCCAACATTCTACTTCTCCTATGAAAGAAATATTTCATCAGAATTCAAAATTATCCACTATTTTAAGAATAGCCAAAATACATGCTGGTAAGTTACTCTATTACTGAAAATGGTAAAAGAATAAGAGTTTAGACATACTCTGCCATCCCTTACTTCTTCATAGTTTTTAGGGATATGCCGAATACTTGAGAATTTCATGGACTTAACAAATCTATTACTAACAACAACGATTCATGATTGACAGAGCCAGAGTAGCGTTTCCTTGACAGTTTTATTTCTGCTCCCCCATTTTCTAGCAACTGCAAATTGTACAGAAGCTCTCTGGGACTAACTTTCGAACCTACTGTCCCAAACTCAGCAGATCTCAAGGAAGTCCAGCTTGCAGGTAATGATCAATTAAAGCAACAAGCCAAAAGTAAAAGTTGATAGTCAAGTTTTCAATTAATCAGTTACTGTGTAGGATAAGCAAGAAGCTAATAATTAGGAAAAAAAAAAGCCACTCTTCTTCTAACCCCTCCTTTCCATATTTTTCCATGAATGATACCTGGTTAGACTTTCTGGATTAGCATAAACTCAGCAGTCATTTCACTATTCAGGGAGCCCTAAACAAAAAACCCTGCACAACACTATAAATGCATGCAATTTTATCTGTCAATTTTAAAACAAATACATTCACTAGAGAAAATGTTTTTTTATTAAAATATTTTTTTATTAAAAGATAAAGGCTCCTGCAGTTTTCTATACCCCGGGTGAAGGGAGGGGAAGAAGGGAAGAGGGGAGGAAGACTAGAAGGTGAAAATTACAGAGTATAGGAGTCAGAATGAAAAGTAGGTCTTCAAACTTTCCCCTCCACTCACCCTCTCTTAGGGAGGCCTCTGCAGAGATGCCTGACAAAGGCCTTAGTTAAAGACCCCGGATACAGAGGTCTGCAAGTGAAATGAAGGAGCCTGGACTGGGAGTGCAAATGTGCATTAACCACAAGACTGGCCAGAGGGGCCTGAGTGCTTCCCTGGAGCGCCCTTCAGAGACCACAGTGTGCTGGCTCTGCACCAAGTGTGCTGCAGGGAAGGCAGCTTTTCCCTGCCTGCCAAGTGCCATTTCTTAATTGCCTATGGTCAGGCCTGAAAAATTACAGGTAGTTTTATGACTAAGAGCCAAACTCTTTGTCCAACTAGTTCGTTCTCTTTATTCTCACTCTTCCCATTTCCTCTTTCCCCACTTCTCACATGCCTGTTTGTTGGCTCATCATCTTTTAATGCATATGCTGTTAGTCAGAAAGCGATCAGAACAAGTGCACTAGTTCAGAGACCATTTAAGGGCAGGAGCTAAAAAGAGTTTATTAGGCAAAAAAGAGGGGGTCTGCACTAAAGAGGGGGGCATTCAACGTGTGACATATACGCAGGTGCTGACTCCATGAGGGGACGATAACACCCTGGGTTTAACTGGAGGGAGCCCCAAGTATAAGGCGAGGGCTGAAAGACTTGTCTTGAGGAGGGCAAAATATGAAGAGCCATCTACACTACATTCAACTTTTAATCTTTTTTTCCAGTAAAAGAAAGCAACACATAACATAACCATGCAAATTTTAAGAAGCCATCCAACCAAGGCAAGAACAGGGACTAGGAATTAATATAAAAACAAATAACAATGTATCTCCATTTTTAAGTAGTATTTAAATTTCTTGGCACAAATGCAAAAGGATTATTTGGATTTGTCCCTAAAGGAGACAGTTTCAAAGACCAACAAACGCGCTGTTTGAAGAAAGGCCAAATTCTTTATTAGCATATGAATACTTCCTTTGAAATATACATTATATAAAATCCTCATGTAAAAATATACTTCTGAGTGTTGTATTGCAGCTGCACACCAGGACTGGGGACTGGGGGAAATGATGGCTGCCAATGAGGAAAAATGACAGCCTGCATGCAACCTAAAGAGAACTCCGATTATATAAATCTTGTACAGTATTGAACATCTTGATAAGCTCTTAAGTTTGTAGTGTGGAAAATGCATTTTTTTTTAATAGAAAGTACTACTTTTCTTAACACTAGGCACCTCATTTTATAATACACAAATTGCAATTTCAGATATATGTTTTACTTCTCATTATTGCCATTCTATTTTTATAATGTTTCTGTAATTTATTCAAATTTATGTTAAGAAACAGCTGAAAATATTTCCTAATTCCACAATTGTAATTGCCAATTTTTTTCTTTTACTTAAGTTAACTGGCCGGGAGTCTTTTTTAAAAAGTCTGGCAATGTTCTCACCTACATACAAATATATTAGTACTTGCACATATTTCTGTATTTTCATATTTTTCTTCTCTAATACTACCTGTGAAATCATTTTAAACAATTTATCATTTTAAATAATTTATCTAAATTCAATATTCAGCCACATGTTTAGTCATTTGTTCCTCATTGTTATTTACTTGTAGGAGAAGGAGTGACATCGTATTCCGACGTTGGAGACTCGAGATAGTTCTTACTGATGTCAGCAAAACACTATGCACCTATGTAGACATTGGTTCAGATTGAGAAGTATGTTTTTCCTGAAATGTAGGTCTCCAAACTTAGTACTTTTTCTTTGTCCAGATTTGCAATGTACGTTCATTGGAGTCACAGAATCCTAGTACAGTCTCTGGTGTTAATTAGGCATCCATAAAATAATCCAAGAGTATTAATCCAACACCATGTTTCCAAGTCACAGGATTTATATTTTCCAAATAAGTTCAAAATATTGTATGGTGTAACTTTGAGACAGAAATTCAGATTTTTCAAAACAAAGCCATAAAATATGTTATTTTTGTTTGGTTGCCATGATTTTTCCTATTTTTGTTTTGGTAGCCATGTTCATTTTTGTTTTTTCTCAAACAGTGTAAAGCATAAATATGGCATTTAGCAATATTCACTATAAGAAAGCTTTTGTTCTCAATGTCATTCTAAATCGCTATCTTACTATGAACATTTTCTCGTATATACTTTGGGCCAAAGGTGATATGAGCAATAAACCAGTGCAACATAATTTGAACCATTAAAGTGCTCTATAAGTATTCAAATAATGTAATGAAATTTTGAGGAAAACTATTCCCTCTGATATGTGAGATTATAAGGAAGAGATAGAAAGCATCAGATATTAATTTACTTATTTTGTGCTTAATATGTTAAAATTATTGATAATTTTTGATTATTGTAATTTTGTCACATAAATATTGATTTTTGTCATTCAGTTTCAGAAAAATTCTTGGGTTTTTCTCCTTTCTTTTAACTTTACTTGAAAATTTTTTAATCCATGGTTTAAGCATTTTCCTAAAATTTTAGTGGCACAGAGTGTCCCGTTCAAGAAACTTGACCATTAAATTTTGGACACATTTGTTTATAATTCACATTCCCATGTTACTTCCTTTGGCTAGTTAATAGAAACAGAAAAGGAATATGGTCATAGGTTACTTTTACTTTTTAAAGCTGGTCTGTGTTTTGGTAACGTAATAATGATCACATAAGTGCACTGATCTTGTCTATACAATTATCTTTAGAGATGAATTCATTGATATAATGTTCACTTTTACCTAGATTTCAATTTTTATTTTCCTCGGGTAGCATTGTGCAAGAATTAAAGACCTGATCATATTGACCAGAAATCACATAGTTTATAGAAAGTAAAATTGTGTTGGCCAAAATTCAGCTGTGCGCCATTCTACCAATGCCTTTATTTTTCTTTTGAAGAACAAAGGAAGTGAGTTCACTTTAAATATAAATTCGTAAATCTTTTACAGTTTCTGTTCATGCTCTCCTTGGCATTTTTGTTGGGAGGCAATCAATTTCTTTCTATAGATGCATTTCATTATTCAGACTTCACCGTCAGTAGAATACATTATAAATTATGTAGAATGTGATAATTAGTACAAACAAAGAATATAAATAAAACTGCATAACCAATAAAAGGCCATAAAACCTGGCAAGTAAAATTAGTTACTGTGGGTTAAAATAGGAAATGTATGGAGGGAAAAAAATTGATCTCACGTGTCTTCTATTTCCTGGAAAGAAATTGCTATATTATGCTTAGCTCTGGAATAACATGCGAATAGTCTATTAGAAATAAAATAAGATCATATGTAATGCAGTGATTTAGAATGTCTAAGAACAAAAGAAGCATGGTCCCATAATGGTAAATGGTTCTTTTGCGAAAGTAATAACATCATCCCCACTCCACACTAAACCAAGCTCTAATATTTCTAATATGCATTGATTTCTGCAGTTCACTTTTACAGTTTGCAGTTTTGAAAATGACATTGAGAATCTTAATAATTTATATTTGTTAAACCAAAGACATATACATACATACATATACCTACAAACTGTTTTTTTGTATTTCCTGAAAATCTCTACTTAGTGAAATGGCCATTTTATTCAGCAATATTGAACAAAAGATAACCCCAGTGTATGCAATAAGATGCACTAAATTTGCATAACCCACCAGCAGAACTTGGCCATAATCAGGGGGAAAATTGCATATGAGGATAAAGTGTGCCCATCTAGAAAGGAAATATTTTTTCCTTTCAATATAACTCCCTATAGATACGCCTGAGAAATTGCATTGATTTCAATATAGTCCCTATAGATATACCTGAGAAATTGTAATACGAAGGTTAAAATAAGAATGAGAGTTCATTTCAATAATATATTCAAACATTCTATAAGAATCAGTTCAGTGCATTAAAAAATCAAAATGTACATATAAAATGTACCAATTACATCAAAAGTGCCAAAATACTTTGGAAAGGATCACTTTCTTCAAAATAATTGGGAAGTTTCTTTAGCAAGAGAGTATTTGGCATTCCAGTAATAAAATCAGCTTCCAAAACTTTAGGAAACAATTGCAGCTAAAACCAAGTTATACCAGCTCTAGAAACCAACTGAAATTTGTGCACAAAGTTCCTTTTGGATACTAGATATAATATGTATGTTAACATTCTTTTTTTATCATTATGGTTTGCTTAGATTTCAGTGTCAAAGTAGTCAGAATGCTGAATAAAAATGCAAATTTCCTATTCAATGTTTAATAGGAAAACTGGGAATGTGAACATCAGTGCTCAGGTGGTCTGAGTCAGAATAGGCTTATTTATTTATTTATTTATTTATTATTTATATATATATATATTTTTTTTAAGTGTCTCACATTGTCACCCTTGGTTGAGTACCATGGAATCATAGCTCACAGCAACCTCAAACTCTTGAGCTCAAATGTATTCTCCTGCCCGACTCCTTAATAGCTGGGACTACAGGCACCTGCCACAATGATCGGCCAGTTTTTTTTTTTTAAATTAAATCATAGCTGTGTACATTAATGCAGTCACGGGGTACAATGTGCTGGTTTTATATGCAATTTGAAATGTTTTATTCAAACTGGTTAACATAACCTTCATGGCATTTTCTTAGTTATTATGTTAAGACATTTATATTCTACATTTAGTAAGTACGTTCCTTTTGGAAGGAAGTTTGGAGAATACTCAGGGAACTGAATGCAGACCTGCCTTTTTATTTATTTTTAGTAGAATTATTCAGGCAGGTCTGGAAGTCCTGAACTCAGGCGATCCACCTACCTCAGCCTCCCAGAGTGCTAGGATTACAGGTATGAGCCACTGTGCCCAACCTAGCATATGCATAATTTAGACTAAATATTGCATGATAACATTATAAAATATCATATGCTACTTATGTTTAAGGTCTAAAATATGCTTGATGGAAGATCTAATTCCAGAGAACCAATCATCAGTTCAATTAACAAAATTATACTTTTATTCCTTTTAAGGGGAAAATAATTCCTCTTAATCAAATAGGAGTTAACCAGTGATCAGTGAGTTATTTAGAGTGCCATCAAAAATGAAGGTCAGTTTGGCTCTATGGATTTCCTATATTCATTATCCATTATGGCAAGATAACTTACACAAGAGTTTGACGGATATTTCAGACCTGCAAGTGTGACTTCTGTAGATCAGATTTTGTCCATCCGTCCTCTTATGCATTGTTCCTGTTCTAGGTCATAGATGATTTATAGGTTTCATTTACACTTGATTGTCATTTATTTCATGATTTGTGTAACAATTGTTGATTTAAGTTTGGCTTATAGGATATGCTAAAAGGAGAATAAAACAGACATAGGGGTATTAAAACACAGTCTGACTCTGAGACTCCCTTCTCCTATGCCTCCTAGAGCACACTGCATTTTCTCCACCTTACTCTTTTGTTGCCTGTGTTGTTATTTATAGCTCCTGTGAGATTTTAGGTTATTGTAGCTCTTTCTGGATTTCAGGTTTATCGACAATATTTGCCAAGCAGAGATTTTTCCACCACACACCTACTGCCTAAAAAAGTTCAATTTGTGTGATGGAGCACAGTGATGCATGTGTCAGGGAAAGGCTATCATAAGCCACTCAGCAAAACTTCCTGGGAATGCTAAAGAGGCCATCGATTCTACTGGCAGGTGGAGGAAAGAAATGAAGAAGGCTTCATAAAGACAAGCCATATTTGAAATAGTTTGGAAGGCAGCATGGGAGTGGAGTGAAGAAGAGGGGTAAACTACAATGATAGAACTTTGAAATATACATCACATTCTGAGAAAATTAAATAATCCCCCTGAGAAGCTCTGAGTTTCTAGTAATCAGGTAGCACATGGGATTGGAAAGGTAATTTCCACAAAACTGATATGAAAGGGATGAGGATGGGGCAGTTCGATCCACACCAGTTGACGTATTCCAGGCACATTGTTCAATAACTGCCTTGGACCGACAGGTTTGACATGTGAGTCTGATTTCCCCGCGGTTCATGTTTCAGTTCCATGTTGGCTAAGCTTCTATTATGCTTAACCTTTGGTGAGTTAGGATGAGTACTTTCTGTCTACAATCAAGTGTAATTTTTTAGTCAAACTTTGGGTTCTATAACAATATCAAGCCATTCCCCTATTACTTAGTATCTTACCATTTTTAATCAAAAATCCTATTTTTAGGCTTTTGATTGAATATTCTTTTCCATATAACCTAAGACTCATGCACATAGTTGATTCTTCCCTTTGCTTCCACTCTGATTACAGTAGAAGATATATTACAGATAGTATAGTAGTTACCCATAATCTCTGTAGCATAAAGAATAAGATTATAATATTAACATGTACAAAATGAAGGAGAAACTCATTAATGTCTGCAGATGTAGATTTAGTTTATATTTACATATAGATTAATATATTAATATAGATTAATTGATTAGCTAGTTAGATAATTAATGTTAAAATGATGCGTAGGCTTTTGTACATGAATATTCCATATAATCCTAAATCAGAAAGTAAACTGAATCCAAGGACTTTAAACCAGTATGTGTCCAATTATTACTCTTATATAATAATGATACAATACACTCAGACTGGGTTTTTAAAGAAATGTGTTTTAAAATTACCTTGTGTTTTAAATAGAAATATTACATATTTCATGTACCTATAAAATCTCAACCAAAAAATGAAAAAGCATACACAAATCACGTGGTGAAATCTACGGAAAACAGCTTTTCTTCTCCTCTATACCAACTCGGGGAGGATATGACATGCTCATCTTGGTGCTGGGTTTTCTTCTTTTAGTTCTTAAGGGAAAATGTTTTTAAAAAGCATACCGTAAGCCATCTTTCATCTGTATCTAATAGAGAAGAAGACATCATGTTTGAGTATTTACTGCTCACTGGCCATAAATTCTCATAGAACGTATTTAAAAATGAGAGATTTACTAACTGGTTGGTGGGACTTTCCCAAGCAAAGGAGCAAATTCAATGGTTAAGCCGAGAAGAATAGTTTAGAAGCTTTTAACCCCATTGTTGGCTGCTCAGGGTATCTTACCTGGGGTCCACAGATCTCCCAATTCGGGGAATTTGAGAACTTGAATAAAAACAATGATATGTATTTATTTCCACTAAACTTTCTTGAAATACAGCATTTTTCAAAAATTCCCCAAATTACCCAGTGATTAAGGAACAGAACTTCGCAAAAACAAGGCTTTTGATTGTCTGGGCAAGTATTCCTGTTTTTACTAAACATGCTAGTAAGTCATGAGAAAAGCATTTTGCAGTTAAATAAGTCTTGAAGATGCTAGGTTAAACTGGTTTCTTTACTATAGAATTTGAGGTGTCTTTAACATTAGCATTCATTTTAAATCTTCAAGGGGTAGGTTGATGTTTCACAAAATTATTTAAATGCGAATTGTTTCACTTTTTGAATCTAAGTAAAGCACATAAACAAAATATTTTTTTTTTTCTTGAAAGTAATGTGCCACCTTTCTAACATAAGGCCTGGAGCTGGTTGCTAGGGAAGACTACCTAACATTCATTGAGCGCTTACCATTTTCTCTTTTAAGATCTTCCTATTTGTGTTTTCATTCTGTCCTCACCTAAACTTCCCTGATTGATACTATTATCACCTCAATTTTTTAAATTGAGGAATATCAAAGTGAAAGAATTTGTTGAATGTCACAGAAAAAATAAAAATTAGAACATACTTATAGGCTAGTGAGCCAGCATCCTGTACATTTTTAATTTTTGTTTCAAAATTCGTGATGTGTAGCCTGTTGCTATGTAGTCTTTTTTCTTGTGACATGCAGCCATTTACACATATACTCACTCCACTAGAGTTTGTCTTGTTGACATTTAAGGTTTATACATAATTAAGGAGTTACCTTCCCTACAAACATCTGGGTGGGATCTTGTACAAAGGTTGAAAGAACATTGGGTCATTTATTTTTGACCAAAAAGTATTGAAGTTCTGTCACTAGAAAATCATAGACATTTATTTCACTTTCCTCACCTATGAAATGAAATAATTCATACTATGTTTGTTTACATTAATAATTGTAAGATTAAAAAGCTTCATAAACACTTCACGCAAACAAGTTGTCATCCATTCATTTTGCTTTTTTCAGAACTGACACATACTCCTTAGACATGGAAATTATTATATTCTGGATACTTGGAAGGTGGTATTCAAAATGAAATGCATAATGCAGTTGTTGATATAAAGAGTGAATATCTTTGTGTTTACAAAATGTACTCTTCTTTACCAATTTGGATCTTTATTTCTATAAGAAGAGTATATTAGTATACGAGGCTGCTGTAATGGTTACCTCAAACTTTGTGGCTTAAAATAATGAAAAATAATTGTCTCATTTCCAGAAGCCAGAAGTTCAAAATCAAAGAGTAGTTCGGTTTGATTTTTCCCTGGAAGGTCTACAAATCTGTTTCATGTCTCTCTTCTGGCTCTGGTGGCTGCTGGCAACCTTGGCCTTCCTTTGCTTTGGTCGCATCTCCCACTTAGTCCTCACAAGACCACCTCTCTGTGTGTCTGTTCCAAGTCTGTGACTGTCAAATATTCTACTTTCTTTTTAAGGACACCAGTCATTGGATTTGGGCTCAGCCTAATTACAAGATGTATTTAACTTTACTACATCTGCAGAGAGTCTATTTTCAAATAAAGTTTCATTTATAGATATCAGACATTAGGACTTGGATATATAATTTTTCAAGAATCAATTCAACCCACTACACAGAGAAACAAACTTGTTTTTTTAAATTAAGTTTGCTGATTAAAGCCTTGAACACCCTCCCACTTCCATTCTCATTTACTAACACCTTCTCCTCAGACCTAACTTTTCTTTTTTCTTTTTTTTTTAATTATATATATATATTTTTTTATTGTTGGGGATTCATTGAGAGTACAATAAGCCAGGTTACATTGATTGCAATTGTTAGGCAAAATCCCTCTTGCAATCATGTCTTGCCCCCATAAAGTTTGATCTTAGTTACAAAGTCCTTCTTTCAAGGAGAGACTTTTTCTCTAACCCCCAGACTACATTAGATAATGCACCACAATATGTTCTCAGCCTTCAAACTCTCATCATCATAATAATTACTTGTTTAATCTGTATTCCTCATGATAACTAAAAGCCACCCACCAAATAGGGGCTCTTTCAATAGTAATTTGATGGAATTCAACTAAAATTGTTTTTCAGGTTTATTGAATATTAGAGTTTGGGAATGTTCATAACAAAATGCATTTTAATTTTCTTCTTCTTCACTTGAGGAACTCATGACCTCCTAAAGTTTGAAGTGTCTTCAATATGAGGTCCCTCTTCTCTCATTAATGCATTCAGCCCTTAGTTTTAATTTAATTACTACTTTTACATGTTTACCCAGTAATGTCCTAGTGTAAAGTATGTGAGTTCCAGTTAGAGAAATTCACTCAATTATAAACCGTAAGTTATGTTTATCACTAGACAAATTTAAAAATTGCATTTTTAGTTCCTTGAATAGACTATAGAGAGACATATGACCCCTGGATTATTTTATAGTTGTCTGTTTCTTGGGCGCCTCAATATTTCTAAGTCTCCTAAAAACTAGAAAGTATGACATTGGGCAGGATTTTAGGAAACTACCAAGGAAGTTAAAGGGGAAGATCTATGTATTAGGTCATTTCTGACTTAGGAAATAATTATTTATTTGAGAACAAACTTTTTACTCAGAGTTTCTGTCTGGATAAATTTTTAAGTGCCACATAAAAAACACAAATTTTGTTTAAATTCAGAAAATTTTGGTAAAAGAAAAACTAAATTTTTTCAAATAACTTCTAGAAGCAGAGAATTTCAATGATTCTAATAGCTAATTTTCAACCTCTTATTAATGCAATACCTAAAATGGAACTTGATATGATAATATTTTAACATAATTTTCAAAAAAATATGTCTTTTTGAGTATATTAAATAACATGTTCATAATATGCCTAATTTTTAGAAAAATTAATAGCATATTGTAAAGCACCAGATAATATTAATACTAATACTACTAAAACATATCAGATATTATATATTTAAGAAGTAAATATAGACTAATAGTTATGTAGATGTTAGACATAAACAAGCAACACAAAGACACATAGAAAAATATGTAACAATCTTAGTAAATAAGTATAGAAAGCAGAAATATTATATAAATACTAAATTAATTAAAATTTAATAAATATCCTTGTCATTTCTACTCAGTGTTACAAATGCTCTATAAGATATGCAGAATAAATTAACATCATTTTATTATAACTTTCCATCAAATTATTTTTTAATTTTATTATTATTTTTTTATTATTATTATTTTTTTTTTTTGTAGAGACAGAGTCTCACTGTACCGCCCTTGGGTAGAGTGCTGCGGCGTCACATGGCTCACAGCAACCTCTAACTCTTGGGCTCACGCGATTCTCTTGCCTCAGCCTCCCGAGCAGCTGGGACTACAGGCGCCTGCCACAATGCCCGGCTATTTTTTGGTTGCAGTTTGGCCGGGGCCGGGTTTGAACTCGTTACCCTCAGCATATGGGGCCGGCACCCTACTCACTGAGCCACAGACGCCACTCTAATTTTATTTTTAATTAGCATATAATAATTATACAAACTTAGGGAACATAATGTGATGTTTTAATACGTGTACTTACTGTGTAATGATCAAGCCAGGATAATTAAGATATCAATCACCTGGGCGGCGCCTGTGGCTCAGTGAGTAGGGCGCCAGCCCCATATGCCAAGGGTGGTGGGTTCAAACCCAGCCCCGGCCAAACTGCAACAAAAAAAATAGCCGGGCGTTGTGGCGGGCGCCTGTAGTCCCAGCTGCTCGGGAGGCTGAGGCTGGAGAATCACATAAACCCAAGAGCTGGAGGTTGCTGTGAACTGTGTGACGCCACGGCACTCTACGAGGGCCATAAAGTGAGACTCTGTCTCTACAAAAAAAATCCAAAAAAAAAAAAAAAGATATCAATCACCTTAAACATTTCTTTTTTCTTTGTGGTGGGAACCTGTGAAATTCTTTCCTCCAGCTATTTTGAGATATACAACACATTATTTTTTACTATAGTCACCCTACTGGGCAAGAGGACACCAGAACTTATTATTTTCTGATTGTAACTTCATATTTGTCAACCATCCTCACCTCACCCACTGTCCAATCTCTGGTCACCCCTGGTCTCATCATTATTTCTATGAGATCCATTTTTTTAGATTCTGCATTAAAAACGAGAACATGTGGTATTTGGTGTTCTGTGTCTGGCTTATTTCACTTAATTTGTCTGCCTGGTTCATCTGTGTTTTTAGTCATGATAGAATTTTATTCCTTAATTGTCTATCGATATGTACACGTAGCACATTTTCCTTAACCATGTGTCCATTATTGAACACTTAGGTTGATTCCACATCTTGGATATTGTTAATAATGCTATGATAACATGGGAGTGCAGATATGTCTTCCATGTCCTGATCTGATTTATTTTGGATTTATACACAGTAGTGGGGTTGCTGTATCACCGAGTAGTCCTATTTTTAATGTTGGGGGAACTGCAATACTGTTTGCCATAATAGCCGTACTAATACATATTCCCATCAATAATATGTAAGGATTCCCTTTTCTCCACATCATTGTCAATTTTTATCTTTTGACATTTTTATCACAGCCATTCTAACTTGAGTGAGGTGATACACTATTGTGTTTTTGATTTGCATTTTCTTAATATTGTAATTAGTGATGCTGGGCACTTTTGCATATGTTTGTCTATTTGTATATTTTCTTTTGAGAAACGTCTATTAAGATAATTTGCCCTTTTTTGATCATTTAAAGATTTTTTCGCTACTGAATTGAGTTTCTTATATATTTTGAATATTGACCCCTGTGAAATGTATTGTTTGCAAATATTTTCTCCTATTTGGTAGGATGTCACTTCACTCTGTTGAAGCTGCAGAAGCTGCTTAGTTTGATGTGATCTCATTAATCTACTTTTGCTTTCATTGTTTGTGGTTCTGAGGTCTTATAAAAAAAAAATTGCTCTGTCCTATGTCATAAAGCATGTTACCTCCATTTTCTTCTATTAGTTTTATACCTTTGGGTCTTACCCTATGTCTTTGATTCATTTTGAGTTGATTTGTGTTTATAGTGAAAGACAGGGGTCCAGGTTCACTCTTCTACATGTGGATATCCAATTTTCCTAGCACATCTTTTACAGATAGGTGTTCTCAGAACCTTTGTTGAAAATCAATTAGCTATAGATTCCAAACATTCTCCAGGATAAAAAAGAATAAATTAAT
The DNA here is from genome assembly GCF_027406575.1 of Nycticebus coucang. Lineage (NCBI taxonomy): Eukaryota > Metazoa > Chordata > Mammalia > Primates > Lorisidae > Nycticebus > Nycticebus coucang. Next base: position 554,435 of record NW_026515588.1, on the reverse strand, counting down.
ATCATTTTATTATAATTTCCCATTAAAGTCATAAAAATAGCTACCCTCAGCAATTTTTAAAATTTTCCCTTATAAATATTTTACAATTTTTTAAAACTCATTCCCATAGTTTAATATGAGATCACTCTCTATTCTGGATACTTCCTATAGATGTCTTAGTCCAAATTACCAGATTTTTAAGTAACTAGTAATGGGCTTCCATCCAGGCACTGACACATTTTTTAACTGTATAAAGGAAGAAAAGATTGTCATTAGTTCAAATTGTTGTGACTTTTTTTTTTATATTAAATCATAGCTGTCTACATTAGTATGATCATGAGGCACCATACACTTGGTTCATAGACCGTTTGATACATTTTCATCACACTAGTTAACATAGCTTTCCTGGCATTTTCTTAGTTATTTTGCTAAGACCTTTACGTTCCACATTTACTAAGATTCATATATACCCTTGTAAGATGCACCACAGGTGTAATCCCATTAATCCCCCTCCCTCCACCGGCCTCCCCCCTCCCTCCGCTTCATTTCCCCCTTCTCCCTATTCTTAGGTTGTAACTGGGTTATAGCTTTCATGTGAAGGTCCTACATTAGTTTCATTATAAGGGTGAGTACATTGGGTACTTTTTCTTCCATTCTTGATACACTTTACTAAGAAGAATATGTTCTAGCTCCATCCATGTAAACATGAAAGAGGTAAAGTCTCCATCTTTCTTTAAGGCTGCATAATATTCCATGGTGTACATATACCACAATTTATTAATCCATTCGTGGATCGATGGGCACTTGGGCTTTTTCCATGACTTAGCAATTATGAATAGGGCTGCAATAAATATTCTGATACAAATATCTTTGTTATGATGTGATTTTTGGTCTTCTGGGTATATGCCCAGTAGAGGGATTACAGGATTGAATGGCAGATCTATTTTTAGATCTCTAGGTGTTCTCCATATCTCTTTCCAAAAGGAATGTATTAATTTGCATTCCCACCAGCAGTGCAAAAGTGTTCCCTTTTCTCCGCATTCACGCCAACATCTCTGGTCTTGGGATTTTGTGATATAGGCTAGTCTCACTGGAGTTAGATGATATCTCAAAGTAGTTTTGATTTGCATTTCTCTGATGATTAAAGATGATGAGCATTTTTTCGTATGTCTGAAGGCGGTGCGCCTGTCTTCTTCAGAGAAGTTTCTCTTCAAGTCCATTGCCCAGCCTGCGATGGGATCCCTTGTTCTTTTCTTGCTAATGCGTTTGAGTTCTCTGTGGATTCTGGTTATTAAACCTTTGTTGGAGACATAACCTGCAAATATCTTTTCCCATTCTGAGGGATGTTTGCTTGCTTTACTTACTGTGTTCTTGCCTGTGCAGAAGCTTTTTAGTTTGATCAAGCCCTGTTTAACAAATGGTGCTGGGTGAACTGGCTGGCAACCTGTAGAAGACTGAAACTGGACCCACACTTTTCACTATTAACCAAGATAGACTCTTACTGGATAAAAGATTTAAACCTAAGACATGAAACTATAAAAATACTAGAAGAGAGTGCAGGGAAAACCTTTGAAGAAGTTGGGCTGGGCGAGTTTTTTATGAGAAGGACCCCCCGGGCAATTGAAGCTGCTTCAAAAATACACTATTGGGACTTTGTTTTAAAAACACTGAAATTTTAGAGTAGAATAGCCAAAATATAATACATATTACCCACATTTATTAAGTGCTAACTATCTTAGGCAGCATTGAGTGTATGTTATTTCAGTCATTTCCCTCTCAAAACAATCATGTGAAATAATTTTCTTCATTTAATAGAAAAGAAAACTAAACTTAGAGTAATTAAGAAAGCTATCCAGACGAGCCAAGGTACATGGCAGAGTTGACATTTAAATTGGTTGCTTTTTGTTTCATTTTGTGTTGTTTTGTTTTGTTTCCAAGCTCATGATGTATATGCATGTTGTCAGTTTCTTCATCATTTTTAAAAGTCAAGTGTTTGAGGTCATTCAGTACTTAGAGCAGACCCATAACAATCTCTCCTTTTAAGTTTTAGGGGTTTTTTGTTTATTTGTTTGTTTAGTTAATTTCTTTTTGTTTCTTATATTTCCACCATCATGATGTCTACTCTGATCAATCTACTTTGGAGTTTTGGTAATAAATTGCTAATTAATACCCTTTATCCATATTTTATCAACTTCAGTTCATTCTTTATGCTGCAGCCAGATTGATTATTTCTTCCAATTAATCATCATATGCTATAATTTCCAGGAACTTTCCTTGGTAACTCACAAACTCTTTCAGAATGTTTCTAAATTCTTCAAAAACTGTTCTTCCTCTCTTAACTAAGAGTCTGAGTATTCTTCATTATTTTCTAATAGGACTTTATCATTGTTATGCAGTGTTTATACCTTCACTTGTCCACATTCACTGGGTTCTTTTCTCTTCACAATTTAGTCTAAGTTTTTAAAGTAGGTTTTTAATACTTACTGAGTGCCAAATACCCTTTTATATAATTTTCATGCATAATATCATTTAGTGTTCACAAGATTTCTTTGAAACAAAGGAAATGTCAAGATAATTAACACTTATTGAACTATACTTTACCCTTATTAATTTATCTCTTTTGATCCTCAAAATGGCCCAAATGGAAACGCAGAGCTTCCCCAGGCTTCTCAGTGAAAGACTGAGAAAGATTTAAAGAAGATTTTTTCAAATCCAGTTCAGGGTTCTTCCCACATCATACTTGTTCTTTGCAGGCAGGAGCGGTCATTCTCACACTTTCTCGGTGCTTAATATAGTGTATGTGTATTTCAGGTGCTCAATAAATAAATGAATGAATTTGGCTTTCTTCCTACTCTTTGCTTTGCTTGTTTAAATTCTCTATAATTTCAAATTCTGTTTCTTGATTAAACTTTGAACATAAAGATGTATTTCTTGTCATTAAATATGACTTACCTCTTCACATATTACATATAGAATTACTTTTAATTAAGGGGCAGAATAGGTGGCTGTTAACAGTATGATTTCTGAACCACACTGTTCAAATCCTGTTGTGGCATTGGACTTGGAAAATTAATTTATCTTCCCTGTTCCTCATGTATAAAATATGGATAATTACAGTATACTTTTCAGAGGATTTCTAAAATGATTAACCAAGAAGCAATGATTTCTAATAGGCTTAGAACAGTTTCTGACATAGTAAAACAATTTATTAAGTACATTAAGGGTATACTAAATATTGAGCACTGTAGTATTAAGGCTCTGACCCAATACTGAATAAAATCAGCAGTGTCCTTATTTTCCTGGAACTTTTAATCTGTCACCTAAATAATACTGAGTTGTGTCAATGTTTCTTTTATTAGTTTGAAACTTATCTTTTTATCAATGTTGTAAACTTCAACAAATAGTAAACGGGTCTAGATTTTCTCCCCCCAGTGCTTATTAGCACAGTGGGATGTGTGTGACAGGAGTTCGGTGATGTCCTTTGCCTGTTTGTGCTGGTGCCAAAGTAAACCAATTAAGGTTTAGAATCAGAGTCTAATAGAGGTTACTGAGGCAGGTATCTAATGTAAAATGCTCTTCCCTAGGATCTTGTTGCATATTTCTGTGGACTGTGCTGTTGCAGAGAAATGTCTTCCATGTCCAAGGCACTCTAACTTCTTCATTAAGAGCAAACATTTGCCTTCAGATAATCATTGCATTTTTCCATTAGGGCCACATGACACCTGCATAAGCTGTGCCTTCCAATATTGTGCTGGTTTTAGTCATTCATTATGTGTTATCTTTTTAGGTGAAGCAAGCCTAACCCCTAACCATAGTTCCCACCTAGTCATTCTCTCTAGTCATGTGCTGGATATATTCCAATCAGTTCCTGAAATAGTCCTATTTGTGAAAAATGCAGAGTGCAAAATTTCCATTGCCCTTTTCTAAAGGTAGATTTTTTATTTTTTTTAGAGACAGGGTCTCACTTTATCGCCCTGAGTGCTACGGCATCACACAGTTCACAGCAACCCCTAACTCTTGGGCTTAGGCAATTCTCTTGCCTCAGCCTCCAGAGTACCTGGGACTACAGGCACCCACCACAACGTCTGGCTATATTTTGGTTGTTGCAGTTTGGCCAGGGCCGGGTTCAAACCTGCCACCCTTGGTACATGGGGCCAGTGCCCTACCCACGGAGCCACAGGCTCCACCCTAAAGGTAGATAGTGACAGAAAAGTAACATAAAGAGGAACAATTTATTTCTCTGAATTAATCAATAAATCGTTTTAAGTGAATTAACATTTTCCTGGTAAAAACTGAAAGATAGAGCCTTCTCATTATGCCACCAGTTTTTCTTAAATGCCTTAGATCTGAGATGCTTTATTACCCAAGCACCTAACCTCTGGGGGAAAAAGTAAGATCCACCTGAACATACTAGTTTTGTAGAAACATGAGGTTCCTTGGGTACATATTTAATGTATTACCAAATAGAGCTCATCTTTGAATTTAATAATAATTGGGCTTCATTTTACTTTTAAATAAAGCTAGCTCATTTAACATGTGGAATGAAATGTATTGATTTCTATGTCGTTAGAATTTAAAGAGCCAATCTTTTTAGGCTACATAGGTGCTATTTGTCTTTTAAGAAGTAGAAAAGAGAATATAACTGAAATATAAAGTAAAATAATGATACCATACAAATAGAAATAATAATTTTTAAGCTAAGATTCATATAGTCATTTGAATAATACTATTGAAGACATTATTTGTTTTTTTAAAAGTTGTCTTTACACTTCCCACTTTACAAGATGAAAAATGTTATTCCTTTAAACGAAGCCATAGATTGTTTTAAGTGTCACAAATAATAGTTTTATTCTTTTAAAATCTGCATTCTTATAAAAATATGTGTATTTAAGAATAATAATGTTGTTAAATATATGTCCATAGCCTTCAGCAAGAAAGACAATCTTTTGGATACAGAACAAAGAACTAAATGGCTATTTCAAGTGGATGTAGGGTTGTTCTCAGCATTTTAAATTTAGACACAACTCTGGTTTCTTTCAAAGCAGATAGACAATGCTAATATCAATTCATTATCACATGTATAAGCTGCCTAGAGTTAAGACTGTTTAAAAATGACCAGATGAAAAATGAAAGAGAATCCTAATGATCATTATTGTAGCTAATTCTTGGAAACTGGTAATTTTCTTAAGGAAACACTAATTAATGAAAGATTGAAAAGGCAAACTTTTGGTTGATAAACAATGAGTCCTTTGTTCCATTAAGAGATAATCCAAGACTTTAACTTTTGCTCATGTAAGATTTAGATACATGAAGAAACATTCTCTTGTGACTTTTGAGAATTTAATTAGATAAATATTTTTTAACAAAAGACCCTCCACATTGCAATGAGTCAACTCATTTAAAAATGTTTAGGAGTAATGAGGGTCATGGTGAATTAGTGAACCATCAGACTTGAAAACTGCTGATAAGTAATGAAGATAGTTCAGGAGTTGAAAAAACTGACTCCCAAATTCCTGCATAAGTATACCATATGTGACAATGAAAGTAAATATTAAATTTGATATTAAAATAGCATATTATTTAAGAATTCAAAATGTTGTCAGCAGAGTTTGAAGCTGAGAAACATGGGAGTATCTCAATATTTGGTTACTATTGTAGACAAAGAAAGTATAACCAACAAAATAAAGGAAAAAAAATTAAGAAAATGAAATGGAGCAGCAAGTAACAGTTTTAAGAGGTTCTTATTTTGTGATGATTCTCAATAAAGATAGTTTAGAGAGCTATCTGGCATTCCTGGAGACCCATTGTTAAAACAGATTATTAAAATGTAGCATTCTGTGATTTATAGTGAGCGTCCTCATTGCATATATAAACAGTTAAATGTATCTTTAGTGTTTTCATAAAAGTGAGTAAAATATTATTTATTCAAAAAAATTCATGCCATATAAGAGTAAATAAAGTAGTTGGTTCAGTAATGTACTGTGTGCTACTTGTATTCCATTTTTCTATTATTAAAATACAATTCAAGTTTTACTAGGAATGTCCTTACATTGTTATTTTCTGAACTATAAGAAACATTTCCCACATTCTTTAAGGATTAGAGCCCTTGTTTCTGGTTTGTCTTCTAAGCCTACAGAGGTGCCTTGAATCTACAGCTGCTCAAAGCCTCTGGAATGTGATTAAGGCCAGAAAGGCCGCTGGAGGATTAGAGTCATGTGGAGGACACCTGCACCGATGGGCAGATTTAATGTCCTCTTGCTGTCAAATTTTTCACCCAACATGCTGATCATAATCTTTTCTTCAAAATTTATAACATGCAAGTGAGCAAAGAAAAATACATAAGTTTAAATTCATCAAAATTATAAACTTTTGTGTTACATCCAACACCATCTCTGAAGTGAAAGACAGAAAATGGAGTAGGAGACAATATTTGCAAGTCTATAGCTGGTTTGGAACTCATATCAAGAAAATATAAAGCATGGTTAAAACACAAAGGATAGACAATGGATCTAGGTGGCCATTTCTTCAAATGAAGATAGATATATAGTGGCCAATATGCTCACCAAATATAACAATCAGAGGGAATTTCAAATCAAAACCAAAATCACATCCAAAAGGATTAACAATGATCAGAAAGTTGGATAATAACAGTAGTACATCTATATATTCTAAATGCTGTATGTGTGAATTGTAATATTGATTTTTATGTCAGGGGCTATACATTTTCTTATCCATTCACTCATCCATTCCTAGAACTCTGAGTGCTAAATTACGTGAAGGATTAGGTAGGTACAAAATATACAAGATGATAAGAGTATAGATTCTGTTTTCAAAATGTAAAGTAAGTTTAAAACAAATCAACTTTCCTGAAGCTACATTGAAAAGGCATATGTTTGAAGAGTAAAGTTGTATATTCTTTGTATTGTTTCATAGGTAACTTTATTTTCTTTCCAAATGTTCTCCATTGTCTAGTAATTCTGCAAAACCATTTGAAGTTATCTAGTTTTTGAAAGGATGTGCTTATAGACCATAATCTCAGTTGTCATTTGATATCTCAAACCATATTATCTTCTCAAGTAGTAATTTTTTGAGACCTGATCTTACTCCACTGCCCAGGTTACAGTGCAATGGCACAGTAATAGTTCACTATAGCCTCACACTCCTGAGCTCAAATAATCTTCCTGTCTCATCCCCCTGAGTCCCTAGGACAACAGTTACATGCTAGGATGACATTAGAACCTTCTTTACACACATAATATAACTTAACATAATTTTAAATTCTTCTAAATTCCTTTCTAAGTCTATTAGTTTCATTTTTTTGTGTTCTTATCCTGTGCAGTTCATATAATATGCACATATATATAATGGTAAAATAAATACAAATATATAGTATATTTTTTCCATTTGACAAATCATAAAATACACAAGTGTTTTTCATGTGGCTATAGTCTTCAAATTTTTTGTTACTTAACACACAATACCGGCCTGGTGGCTATTCCATAATTTATTTAATTATAACCTTATTTTTGTTGTTACAGTTGCCAGTTTTCATTAATATGGAAGCTTGATAGTAATAGATAGATATTATTTTTGCTTATCTTGGCTTATTTTTTAGGGAGAATTCTCAATGGTGTTTTTTAGCCAAAGCATAGGAGAACCTTTAATGCTCTGGAAACATTTCACATTTTCCCATACTTATGTTCAATAAGTCTGTGCATATTTATAGTGTCAGTAGGACAGTAAAGTACCAGTACTGTTTTGCTTAGTGTCTTTGTTCTCAGAACATATGCCTTTTTGTTAGTTTGTAAACACTGTGTAAAAACGTCCTCAAAATGTAGTGGTTAAAAGCAACAAACATTTCATCAATCTCACATTTTATGAATGAGAAATTCAAACAGGACTTAGTCAGATGATTCTTCTTGTCCATGTGGTATCAACTGGAATCATTTGATGGAGTCAGTCGGCAGCTGAGATGATAGGTTATGGACCAGAGGCCAGAAAGGTTTACTCTCATGTATGGTAACTTGATGGAGGCAGCTCAAAGGCTCTACTCAGCTGTTCACCTTTCTCTCTTCCTACATTTTCAGGGTAACTTCTTGTGATTTCTTCAACAGAGTGTTCCAGTGTCTTATACATGAGCTCAGGATCCAAAAGGCCAAGCTAGGAACTGTCAGTCACCTCAAGGGCAGTCTCAGATATGGCGGCTTATCATTTCTGCCCATTGTACTGATCCAAGCACCACAGGCCAGCCCAGATGCCAGGGAGGGGAAATCGACCATATTTCATTTCATTTTGAGAATGACACACACAACTAGGCCTTAGAAGCCTAGAAGAAAAGAAGAAACAAGATTTGCTCCAAATGGGATATGAGATGGTGCAAGGCTGTCTCACCTGCAAGCACTTCTTCTAAGTGAAAGAAAGCATCTAGTTGAATGGCAGTGTAGGTATCCTCCTTTAGCAAAACTGCATCTACATGTTAATATTCGCTTCACAGCCACCTTCAGTGAGAGAGATAAAGGCAAGAGTTTTCTGCCTAAGATAGCTCATTGTGAAAAGATTCCATTCAATATTAGGAATCAGGTAAAGATGCATACTCTGAGAAGTAAGCTTTCATTTCATCTTGAAAATACAGTGTGAAAGAATTTGTGACCATTTATTCTATCACATGATGGCGCTGCAAATGTCAATAAAAGTTTTTGGGCTAACACATAGCTCAATAAAAGTTGCAGTGAGACTAAACACCTTTTTTAATGTTTTTATTTTAATGAAGTGATTTTCTATAATGGTAATGGTCAGTATCTCTGATAAGCTCAAGTACAATTTTACAAATTCTTTATTAATTTTACTATAGCTAAGCTCTAAGCAGATGCACAATTAGTATATATTTTTAAATCATCAAATTTAAATATGTTATAGTAACCAAAGCAGACAAGGTTGATATTTACAATATTGTATGTTAGTCATTAGGGGATTATTCCCATTAGGATTATAAAAGTCTGAATTTCAATTTTCTGGTTGGCTCGGAAAAAATTGGTACAATTTTAAGTGCTTCATCTGTTACTGTATTCTAATTTCTCTCTTATATCTATAAATAATCCTAAAAGAATCATTAGACTTTCACAAAAGGCGTCTGGTTTATTCCACGTTGTATCTATTTTGTTTGTGTAAGCAGTTGCTTTATTGCTATAAATTTCTTAGGCAATCACATCACAACACTATATACAATATATTTAAGTTATAAACGTTTTTCTTCCAGTTTAGTAAACATATGTTAGATGGGTAGTATATTTTCTAAATTGAGCCACATGTTATATGGTAAATTTAAAACATGTTTGAATATTTATAGTCAGCGTTAGTGCAAGGTCTCCATGTATTAATGGCAAAACCTCTTGGTAAATGGCATGTACATTAGATTTATCAATTTAAGTCTAAATTATAAACATTTCTCTTTCTTTGCCTAGCCAGGCAGTTTTTCTAAGTAAAAGATAATTAGCCAGAGTACTGGTTGAATTTTTTATGAGGTAAGAATTAGAATTTATGGAGAAAACTATGTCTCAACTATAGTTCTGGATTTTGGAATCAAAATAATTTCTGATTTCATTTTTCTTATAAATTCCATACATTACTTATGATTTATCACTTATAAGAAAACATTATAAAAACCTAAGTTTACTGCTAATACAATTCCTTATAATTTCAAGTATTTACATTTTTTCACCATTAATAACCAGAATGATGGCAAAACGAATTCACTAACATTTGTCTGCCTGGCTTCCAATTTCTGTGTCATGGCATCTTTTATTTTTTATCATTTTTCTCATTCCTAATAACACCTTATGAAATTGCTTTTTCTTTCTTTTTAAAATAATTAATGTAAAATGAATACTATATATAATATTCCTAACTCCAAGTTCTTAAACCTTGACACATATTATCAAATAATAATGTGGGAGAATTTAACAGTAATGATGAATTTCACTTTGGAAGAATCATCAGGATACAAATAATTTTACTGATAAAGTTCAAAGAATACAGTCATGAGCAAATTAAATTTGAGAGCACATAATCACTGGTATAAATAGTCTAAAAATAATTCACATTCGTCAATTGAATTTTGTGCAAAATTATTTTTGTCAATTTAACATGAAGTATTAAATTATAATTTATTTCTATCACTTTATTAGTAAGAAATCTTGCTTTACTTAAATATTATTTGTATGAAGGTTACTGTAAGATAAGATGAAATCAGTGAAAACCTACTTTCTTTCCATTATGAAAAATTGGTGGTAGAAAACTGAAATTCAGTTGTTTAACACGGCCTTAGACCCCGAATCCTAAAAAAATTGAAAAACCCAGCCCAGCGCCACAGGGAGCACTGTAATCCCAAAGGCTTCCAGAGGCTGAGGCAGCGGGATGTCCACAGCCCAAGTCTGAGGTTGCAGTGAGCTATCACGCCATATTGCACCATGCTCAGGGCATAGGGTAGGACTCTCAACAACAACAACAATAAAAAAAAAAATTGTGATTATTCCCTAAATTGTGAACCAGAGCACAGCCGCCATTCATTTCCACCTTCTTCCCCTGAATCATTATTGTTTTTCCTTCCATCTGTGAGACGATGGTGAATGTTGTAGGATTTAGATGACAGCATCAGTGGCAAAGATCTAACCAAGAGGACAGAGGAGGCAGAGACATGGGAGCATTTCCATGGGCATACATACACATACACCCAGGTTTTCACTGATTTCATCTTATCTTACAGTAACCTTCATACAAATAATATTTAAGTAAAGCAAGATTTCTTACTAATAAAGTGATAGAAATAAATTATAATTTAATACTTCATGTTAAATTGACAAAAATAATTTTGCACAAAATTCAATTGACGAATGTGAATTATTTTTAGAATATTTATACCAGTGATTATGTGCTCTCAAATTTAATTTGCTCATGACTGTATTCTTTGAACTTTATCAGTAAAATTAATTGTATCCTGATGATTCTTCCAAAGTGAAATTCATCATTACTGTTAAATTCTCCCACATTATTATTTGACAATATGTGTCAAGGTTTAAGAACTTGGAGTTAGAATCTTCATAGTGGAAGTACATCAAGCCATTACAGTAAAACATGAGAAAACAATTAATTATGGAGTATAGAAATATACAGAAGGTACTCAAAAATATATACATACTTTAAGAAAGAAAAAATTCTATTAAAATTGTAATACTCAAGTCAAATTTGACTTCTGCAATTACAAGTGGTGATCAAATGTGACTTGTATTCAACTTTTGTTATTGGTATACATTTTGTAGTAGGATTTTAATATATATATTTTTCTTTTATTCAAATATTGATACATATTTTTAGCACCCTCAGTATTTACATGGAAGGAAAAGTGAATAAATAATATAAAAATCTTGCTAGATCCTGGAGTAAGTCTTTGTTACTGTGTCAATTTTGGAATAAGATTTAGAAGCTAGAGGGATCTAAATATTTGGGGGAGAGAATATTACAAGGATTAAAATGGCATGTAAAGTTTATAGAAAAGTCACTAAAGTAAATTGCTTTTGGGGAATATTTATTGATTTCGTAGTAACTGTTAGACAAAATTTACTAGATCTGACACAAATAGTGAGAAGCAAAACTAAATGAGTACTGTGAAAAGTTGTAACTGATATAGGTGGAGAGAATGTCTTGCCAGTTCTTAAACTTTTGTAGAACAATCTTGCTATACTTTGTATAGCAATCAACTAAAAATGATTAAAAAAATATGAAATAGAACAAAACAAAACTCGTTATCCACAGCTTTTTTTCCTTCCATAGAAATGGATTGAAACTATACAACCACTGCTAGGCACTGTCCCTGTCTAATAAAAAGGCTCTAATGTTGGCCCTGTAGATCTTTTGTTTGATACTCTTTAGGTTTGGGTAAAACTATGGCTTCCTTTTTTCTCAGTAAAAGTTTTGACGTTCTCACTAAAATACGTTAGACTAGATTTTACATCAACATATTAAGCTAAAGTCTTCTGAGAAATGCTTAAAATTTTGTCATCAAATGGTCTTTTGATTAAACTCTTATGAAAGGACCAAATGCTTGATAAAACATATGCTAATTTCCAAGGCCATCTTATTTCCCCTTAGATATTTGAATTTCTAATTGGTATCTCTCATTTCAATGTGGCTGGTAAAAATGAAGGATATCAAACCAGAGATTCAAACTATAAAACTTATGGTCAGCATGTTTCAACCTGGAGCATGAACACCAAAAGCAGCTTTAGATACATGAAGCTTAATACCTGGCACTCCTCCACAGATGGAAAGTATAGATACATAGAATAGACACCAAGGTAAGTGCAAAGCTATTTGAGTTTCTCTATTTTTAATATAAATAGGGAAACTTAGTTTTATGAAGTCTTTGGGCATTTTACAAAATATTATGTTTCTTATCTAATAATCATCCTACAAGCTATGTCTACATCATACTCAACTACTAACCCTTTTTAATAATTCAGACTTCTTATTACCAATTAGATATTATAGCAAAAAAACCACAATATTGGACAAAATACTGCACTAAGAAGTATTGAGGACACACAGAGACAGCCAGTCCACGCATCTTTAGTCACAGACTTTGGTGGTTTGATTTGTACAACTCATGAATCAAATAGCTCTTCCCTGTATATATTACCAAAATGCAGGAAATCACTCAGAGTCCTACAACTGAGGTAATTATTATGATACACATAAGAGAAGTATAGGTGAGTATTTAAATGCTCCTTCAAACATTTTAGTACTGAAATATTTCACCCGGACTTCAGAAACTTTTTAAATGAATCCAAAATTACTTTTAACATCTCTCTTTTAAAACTACCCACCTCAGTATTGTGACATGTTACTTTTCTTAAAAAAGAGGCAGATTTCAAGTCTTGTTAAAAATTATGCAAGAAATGGCAGAACAGTTAAGCCATCTGGTCCATAATGAGCAGTATTAACTGAAAACTGGAGATTGATGTTAAATGTTGCCCTTCTCCTATACACAGAAGTGAGTGTTAAATCTCATAGTCTACCTTCCGGCCCTACTTTCTGCGTTATAATGAGTCATTCCAAAGAGCAACACTGCTCTTTCTGTTATAGGAGTCTTCTGTGTGCATATTTTAGCCTTTTTTATAAGGTGTGAATTGAAACTGAACTAGCTGAGAAGTTTTTAATAACTTCAAGCAATTAGGTAATAAGAACAGATATTCAGAGAGAGCATAATAAACTGATCTCTCTGGCAAAGTAGGATACTTCGAATTCCCCAAGAAACTCTTGCCAAACTCTGAAAACTAGTTTCACTGAATTTCCCTAGAGCTCTCTACCCAGCCAACTAGTCAAATCAAAATAAGGGGTTACTCTGATCCCGTGTTTGTTAGGGAACATATTGTGTGTTTTATTTCATTTGTGATATTCTGTCAAAGCAATCTGGGCTTTACTACCACTGGAATCATGTGTTTGGGTTGAAGCCTTTTAACAGATTTTGGAATAGTCTACATTGTAATAGTTTACGTTGAAACTGAGGAAATAAATGTAAAATTTGATGAGACAAATAGATGTGAGATAACATAAATTTCAGATTAAAAAAAATTGCATAAGTGAAAAGAAATGTAATAGTTTAAGAACAAATAATCCACAGAGCTAATCTGCAATTTTCTTGGACACCATTTCTTGGAGATTTTGGTTTCAGACGACTGTTTTTGGCCACACTTTTGATTATTTGTTTCTCTTTAAATGGCATCTCTTTATTTTGTGCTAACATTCATTACTGGAAATTTGAAACAGGTCTGTCATAGGACAGACAAGCTGAATGAATTGCCTCTGTGTGCCTCATGTTTGCGTTTGTATTTTTCTTCAGTTTATGACCATAACCCAGGGCCGATGTCAAGTGTAGTAGATTCCCTTGTTAACATGGAGTAGAGTAGCTGAATCGACAGGCATCTAAAAATAGTATATCTTGAGTGAAAAAAAAATGGCTTACTGCATAAAGAGAAAATGAATATTTATAGCACTTGTTTCCCTGCCTTTTTTTTTTTTTCAATAATAGCATGGTGCAATGCGTAATTTTCTTTTTGTCATGTAATGAAATCATTTCCAGTTTCTTTTCAGGTGTGTCCTCAGTAAGTGTACTTTCTATGCTAACTGTGGCTAATGTCCGGGTGCGGGGGGAACTTGAATAAAATGAACTAGCCTAGAACATTGCTCATCAAAATACTTATTTTGAAAACCCAGTTAGACTTCAGCAACTGAAATCAGCATTTACTGCCAAAACAATCTTCCATGGTTGCTGCTGTCTGGGGTTTCTTCTTCCATGACCTTGTCCTTCACACGGAGATGAACCAGAGAGACTCAGGGCCGTCTTTCTTTTAACCAGTGACCTTAATTTGTCCTTGGATAGTGTTTTATTTCCAAGTTTCCGATTCTCATCTTGCCCTTTAACTGCATGCTATCTCATGCTGTGATTTGTTCTAGGCTAACTGCATCTCATTTTCCTAAATTTTCAGCACTCTACCTTTGATGTGAATCTTCACTGAGAAGTGAATTTAGCCAGAATATTGAACAATAGCAAAGCTGCTCATTTTGGCCGTGTCCCTGGCTCTCTCCCTTGTGACAGCTCAGCCTGCCTTTCTCTTAATAATTCTTGATCTCAGAATGCTTAAGCGAAGCTTTGAAAACATCTGGTTCAGAGCTATAGACCCTAAGATCCTGTGTTAATTTGTCTGTTTTCGTTTACAGAAATCTTCATTTTGACAAAACTGAATGCTTCTGTGATCCAAAACCAGTGTTAGGCAAGCATCATTCTGTATTTATCCTCTAATGCCTATGTAGCAAGAGGGAAAAAAGCTTTCAGTTACACAGTCCATTATGATGAACAATCACATCCGATTTGCCAGTGCTAAGTGGTCTTTTGAATATATGGTAGAAGTTTTGCTCAATCTGCAGTCTCTGTACCTTCCCAAAGAGCATTGTGCAGGCTTTTTGCACGGAGGTGTTGCCTTTTCTCTTTGGACAGCTGGAGAGAAAGACACAGGCTCAGCACCCTGGACTCTGGATTTGGCTGCTGAGGGCACCTGCCCGGGTCATTCCTCCTCCCATTCTTTGGGAGTCAGATTCAATCTTTCTCCTTCCATATGTAATGTATACACCTCTCTGTCTGCCTGCCCATTATCGCCTTCCTTTCTTATTTGCTTTTCTCCTTTTACATATCCCCTTTGATAATATGCCATCACACACCATGCTCATCCTTTATTTATTTATTTATTAATTTATTCATTTTGAGAAAGAGTCTCACTTTATCACCCCGGGTTGAGTGTGTGGCATCATAGTTCATAACAACCTCAATTTTTTGGACTCAAGCGATCCTCCTGCCTCAGCCTCCCAAGTAAGTGGAACTGCAGGTGCCCATCAAAACACCTGGCTATTTTTTTTTTTTTTTTTGTAGAGACAGAGTCTCACTGTACAGCCCTCAGGTAGAGTGCCGTGGTGTCACACGGCTCATAGCAACCTCTAACTCTTGGGCTTACGCGATTCTCTTGCCTCAGCCTCCCGAGCAGCTGGGACTACAGGCGCCTGCCACAACGCCCGGCTATTTTTCTGTTGCAGTTTGGCCGGGGCTGGGTCTGAACCCACCACCCTCGGAATATGGGGCCGGCGCCCTACTCACTGAGCCACAGTCGCCGCCCACCTGGCTATTTTTTTAGAGATGGGTTTTGTTCTTTCTCAGGCTGGTCATGAACTCCTGAGCCCAAGCAATCCACCCACCTCAGCCTCCCAAAGTGCAAGGAGTACAGGCCTGAGCCACTGCCAAGCTCAGATTTTTAAATTTCATTCTACTCACAATATCAAGCCTATAAACAAATCCCAAATGACACGAAACAAGGAAAACCTAAGGATTTCCTTTGCACTTAGAAAACAGCTGAGAAACAGAAAAATTTTCTCAGAACTGCAAAAAAATTCATAGTAGCTAAGACACATATGCCTGCCTTAGGCATTAAGACTCATTTCTATTTGTAACCTTAGTACATACATACTTTTACTCTTAATAAAAATGTAGTCTCCCCATAAAAACTTGAGTTCTTTCATCACACTAACCTTTAAACTGCCTCGCTAAAAAATGTTGTTATGCACACCAATTTCTAGCCTCTAAAACATAAATAGATTTTAATCCCTGGAATGAATACTAGCTTCGAAAAGCAGTGCTGTCACTACTGCAATATCATTTGATAGTCAGTATTCTTGGCAAATCTCTGGTAAAAAGGAGATTTAATGAGCAGAAATGTTGGGATACTTGGGGTTTCATTGATCAGGAGAATGTTTCTGAGCTGCGTTTTCTTAACATGTTGATCACAGATCTGGGGTCTTCACTCTTCATAATGGCACTGCCAGACACAACCATGTTAGCGCAAGACTCTGCACCTTTATGGATAGGATTAGGACCTACTCTGGTATCTACCTTTACACGCAAAGATAGGAGCTGGGTCCTCAAGCAGTGAACCTTTGTCAGCCTATTTTCCATGAATTTCTGCCCTCCATACCCAGGTCCCACTGTCATAACTAAGACCATTATCTATGTGATTAGCCCATGGTGCTAAATATTTCCTGATTTGATGGCAAGGCCAGCTTTCATCCCCTGAATATGTTTAATTAAAGCCTCTGGGTTGTCAGTAGATGAAAAATATACTGATTTCTGCAGTAGCCACTGGTTTTATCCACTGTTCCAGCCTGATTACCATCCTGCACTTTTTTTTTTTTTTTTTTTTTTTTTTTTTTTTTTTTTTTTTTTTTTTTTGATTTTGTTATTTTTATTAAGCAAAATTTTTTTTTTTTTTTTTTTTTTTTTTTTTTTTTTTTTTTTATTGTTGGGGATTCATTGAGGGTACAATAAGCCAGTTACACTGATTGCAATTGTTAGGTAAAGTCCCTCTTGCAATCATGTCTTGCCCCCATAAAGTGTGACACACACTAAGGCCCCACCCCACTCCCTCCCTCTCTCTTTCTGCTTCCCCCCCCATAACCTTAATTGTCATTAATTGTCCTCATATCAAGATTGAGTACATAGGATTCATGCTTCTCCATTCTTGTGATGCTTTACTAAGAATAATGTCTTCCACTTCCATCCAGGTTAATACGAAGGATGTAAAGTCTCCATTTTTTTTAATGGCTGAATAGTATTCCATGGTATACATATACCACAGCTTGTTAATCCATTCCTGGGTTGGTGGGCATTTAGGCTGTTTCCACATTTTGGCGATTGTAAATTGAGCTGCAATAAACAGTCTAGTACAAGTGTCCTTATGATAAAAGGATTTTTTTCCTTCTGGGTAGATGCCCAGTAATGGGATTGCAGGATCGAATGGGAGGTCTAGGTTGAGTGCTTTGAGGTTTCTCCATACTTCCTTCCAGAAAGGTTGTACTAGTTTGCAGTCCCACCAGCAGTGTAAAAGTGTTCCCTTCTCTCCACATCCACGCCAGCATCTGCACTTTTGAGATTTTGTGATGTGGGCCATTCTCTCTGGGGTTAGATGATATCTCAGGGATGTTTTGATTTGCATTTCTCTAATATATAGAGATGATGAACATTTTTTCATGTGTTTGTTAGCCATTCGTCTGTCGTCTTTAGAGAAAGTTCTATTCATGTCTCTTGCCCATTGATATAGGGGATTGTTGGCTTTTTTCATGTGGATTAATTTGAGTTCTCTATAGATCCTGGTTATCAAGCTTTTGTCTGATTGAAAATATGCAAATATCCTTTCCCATTGTGTGGGTTGTCTCTTTGCTTTGGTTATCGTCACCTTAGCTGTACAGAAGCTTTTCAGTTTAATGAAGTCCCATTTGTTTATTTTTGTTGTTGTTGCAATTGCCATGGCAGTCTTCTTCATGAAGTCTTCCCCCAGGCCAATATCTTCCAGTGTTTTTCCTATGCTTTCTTTGAGGATTTTTATTGTTTCGTGCCTTAAATTTAAGTCCTTTATCCATCTTGAATCAATTTTTGTGAGTGGGGAAAGGTGTGGGTCCAGTTTCAGTCTTTTACACGCAGACATCCAATTCTCCCAACACCATTTATTGAATAGGGAGTCTTTCCCCCAAGGTAAGTTCTTGTTTGGTTTATCGAAGATTAGGTGGTTGTAAGATGTTAGTTTCATTTCTTGGTTTTCAATTCGATTCCAAGTGTCTATGTCTCTGTTTTTGTGCCAGTACCATGCTGTCTTGACCACTATGGCTTTGTAGTACAGACTCAAATCTGGTATGCTGATGCCCCCAGCTTTATTTTTGTTACTAAGAACTGCCTTAGCTATACGGGGTTTTTTCCGGTTCCATACAAAACGCAGAATCATTTTTTCCAAATCTTGAAAGTACGATGTAGGTACTTTGATAGGAATGGCATTGAATAGGTAGATTGCTTTGGGAAGTATAGACATTTTAACAATGTTGATTCTTCCCATCCATGAGCATGGTATGTTCTTCCATTTGTTAATATCCTCTGCTATTTCCTTTCTGAGGAGTTCATAGTTTTCTTTATACAGGTCCTTCACCTCCTTCGTTAGGTATATTCCTAGGTATTTCATTTTCTTTGAAACTATGGTGAAGGGAGTTGTGTCCTTAATTAGCTTCTCCTCTTGACTGTTATTGGTGTATACAAAGGCTACTGACTTGTGGACATTGATTTTATATCCTGAAACATTACTGTATTTTTTGATGACTTCTAGTAGTCTTGTGGTTGAGTCTTTGGGGTTCTCTAAGTATAAGATCATGTCGTCAGCAAAGAGGGAGAGTTTGACCTCCTCTGCTCCCATTTGGATTCCCTTTATTTCCTTGTCTTGCCTAATTGTATTGGCTAGAACTTCCAGCACTATGTTGAATAGTAAAGGTGACAGAGGACAACCTTGTCTGGTTCCAGTTCTAAGAGGAAAAGCTTTCAGTTTTACTCCATTCAGTAAAATATTGGCTGTGGGTTTGTCATAGATAGCTTCAATCAGTTTTAGAAATGTGCCACCTATGCCTATACTCTTCAGTGTTCTAATTAGAAAAGGATGCTGGATTTTATCAAATGCTTTTTCTGCATCTATTGAGAGGATCATGTGATCTTTATTTTTGCCTCTGTTAATATGGTGGATAACGTTTATGGACTTGCGTATGTTGAACCAGCCTTGCATCCCTGGGATGAAGCCTGCTTGATCATGATGAATGACTTTTTTGATGATAAGCTGTAATCTATTGGCTAGGATTTTGTTGAGAATTTTTCCATCTATATTCATGAGTGAGATTGGTCTGAAATTCTCCTTTTTGTTTGGGTCTTTTCCTGGTTTTGGTATCAGGGTGATGTTTGCTTCATAGAATGTGTTGGGGAAGATTCCTTCTTCCTCAATTTTTTGGAATAATTTCTGCAGTACAGGAATAAGCTCTTCCTTGAAGGTTTGATAGAATTCTGGAGTGAAGCCATCTGGACCAGGGCATTTTTTAGTTGGAAGCTTTTTTATTGTTTCTTTGATCTCAGTGCTTGAAATTGGTCTGTTCAGGAGGTCTATTTCTTCCTGGCCAAGTCTAGGGAGAGGGTGTGATTCCAAATATTGATCCATTTCCTTCACATTGTCAAATTTCTGGGCATACAGTTTCTGGTAGTATTCAGAGATGATCTCTTGTATCTCTGTGGGATCAGTTGTTATTTCCCCTTTATCATTTCTGATTGAGGTTACTAGAGATTTTACTTTTCTATTTCTAGTTAGTCTGGCCAATGGTTTATCTATTTTATTTATTTTTTCAAAAAACCAACTCCTTGTTTCATTAATTTTCTGAATGATTCTTTTGTTTTCAATTTCATTGATCTCTGATTTGATTTTGGAGATTTCTTTTCTTCTACTGAGTTTAGGCTTAGATTGTTCTTCTTTTTCCAATTCCATAAGGTCTCTTGTGAGATTGTTGATGTGCTCTCTGTCTGTTTTTCGAATGTAGGCATCTAAAGCGATGAATTTTCCTCTCAAAACTGCTTTTGCAGTATCCCACAGGTTTTGGTAGCTTGTGTCTTCATTGTTGTTATGCTTAAGGAAGTTAGTGATTTCCTGTTTGATTTCTTCCTGCACCCATCTGTTATTCAACAGAAGATTGTTTAATTTCCATGCCTTTGGATGGGGTCGAGCATTTTTGTTAGAGTTGAGTTCCACCTTTAGTGCCTTATGGTCTGAAAAGATACAAGGTAAAATTTCAATTCTTTTGATTCTGTTGATATTTGTTTTGTGTCCCAGGATATGATCAATTTTGGAGAATGTTCCATGGGGTGATGAGAAGAATGTATATTCTTTATCTTTGGGGTGGAGTGTTCTATATGCGTCTATCAAGCATAATTGTTCTAGGGTCTCATTTAAATCTCTTATATCTTTGTTTAATTTCTGTTTAGAGGATCTGTCCAGCTCTGTAAGAGGTGTGTTAAAGTCCCCTGTTATGATGGTATTATCAGATATCATATTGCTCAGACTGAGTAAGGTCTGTTTCAAGAATCTGGGAGCATTTAAATTTGGTGCATAGATATTTAGAATTGAAATGTCTTCTTGTTGTAGTTTTCCCTTGACCAATATAAAGTGACCATCTTTGTCTTTTTTGACTTTAGTTGCTTTAAATCCACATGTATCTGAAAATAAGATTGCAACTCCTCTTTTCTTCTGAATTCCATTTGCCTGAAAAATTGTCTTCCAACCCTTGACTCGGAGCTTTAATTTGTCTTTTGAAGCCAGGTGTGTTTCTTGCAGACAGCAAATGGATGGCTTGTGTTTTTTAATCCAGTCAGCCAATCTATGTCTCTTCAGTGGGGAATTCAAGCCATTAACATTTATGGAGATAATTGATAAGTGTGGTAGTATTCTATTCGTCTTATTTGGTGAGAGTCCATTGCTTAGTTTTATCTTTTGCATCAGTGTGGAGGTTAGGTTCTGTCCTTTGATTTCTGAGTTCTTACTTTGCTGCTGATCCATTGTGGTGGTCAGTGTGCAGAACAGGTTGAAGTATTCCCTGTAGAGCTGGTCTTGTTGTGGTGAATTTCCTCAATGTTTGTATATCCGTAAATGATTTGATTTCTCCATCAATTTTGAAGCTTAGCTTAGCAGGGTACAGAATTCTGGGCTGAAAATTGTTCTGTTTAAGTAGATTAAAGGTAGATGACCATTGTCTTCTTGCTTGGAAAGTTTCATTAGAGAAGTCTGAGGTCACTCTGATGGATTTGCCCCTGTAGGTCAACTGGCGCTTACTCCTGGCAGCTTGCAGAATCTTTTCTTTTGTCTTGACTTTGGACAGGTTCATCACAATGTGTCTTGGAGAAGCTCGGTTAGAGTTGAGGCGACCTGGGGTCCGATAGCCCTCTGAAAGCAGTGTGTCAGAATCTTTGGTGATGTTTGGGAAATTTTCTTTTATAATATTCTCTAGTATGGCTTCCATTCCTCTGGGGCATTCTTCTTCCCCTTCTGGAATTCCTATAACTCGTATGTTGGAACGTTTCATAAAGTCCCATAATTCTGACAGTGAACGTTCTGCTTTCTCTCTCTTCTTTTCTGCCTCTTTTACTATCTGAGTTATCTCAAAAACTTTGTCTTCTACCTCTGAAATTCTTTCTTCTGCATGGTCTAACCTGTTGCTGATACTTTCCATTGCATCTTTAAGTTCCCTGATTGACTGTTTCATTTCCTTCAGCTCTGCTATATCCTTTTTATATTCTTCATATCGTTCATCTCTGATTTGATTCTGTTTTTGGATTTCCTTTTGGTTATTTTCCACTTTATTAGCAGTTTCCTTCATTGTTTCCATCATTTCTTTCATTGTTTTCAACATGTGTATTCTAAATTCCCTTTCTGTCATTCCTAACATTTCTGTATAGGTGGAATCCTCTGCAGTAGCTACCTCATGGTCCCTTGACGGGGTTGTTCTGGACTGGTTCTTCATGTTGCCTGGAGTTTTCTGCTGATTCTTCCTCATGAGTGATTTCTTTTATCTGTTTCCTTGCCCTAATTTTCCTTTCACTTCCTCTTGCTCTTTAAGTTCTTGTGCCTGTGGAAGTTGTGGGCGGGTTTAGACGGGTTGAACACACGCGACCACTTGCCGGTTTTCCACTGTTTTAGTCCTCCTCTTGGGGTCCAGAAGTCTCTCGCTGACTCCCTGTATCCTCATAGGAGTGATGATAGGCAGTTCCCACCAGCCAGAGATGCCTGGAGTCCTATCTCCCCAGACTCACGGTGCCCAGATGCAAGGAAGCTGTTACTCGGCTGCCATCTTGCTCCGCCCCCACCATCCTGCACTTTTTAAAGAGTGGGTTCTGGCCTGGCTGCTTTCTGAAGGGTTCTACCACAGTGTGACCAAAAATGATGCTCAGAACAAAATGCCCATCTAATGCATCCAGGTTCGGATAATTGCCCCAGAATCTAGCACCTGGTCTAGCATCAGAAGGTGCTCAGCCCCTTAATTGGTTGGTTTGCTGTTAAGGATGAACAGGCCAGTCTTCCAATCCAAAGCCATAATGCTGTTTCCCAAAAGTCTACATCCCTTTCCTTTTTTACACTAGACCCCTGGAAGACAATAGCCAGGAATGCTTGCTATCAACAGAGCTTCTGTTTTAAGTCCCACCTACAAAAGTCTCTGCCAAGGCTAGGGACACATATTATGGATAAATGTTTGAAAAGAATATGAGAGAAGGAATAAACTGAATAAAGTACACATTAATATCATGTATATTTCAGGTAAAAAAAAACCATAAGCGTTTTCTAAATAAAACTCTTCAGGTATTTAAAATATTCATGCTTTTTAATCTAGCTATTCTAGGCATATTAAAATAAGTGATTTTGTTTTAATTTAGGTCATTGAATGTTTCCATTCTTTCCATTCAATACCTACCCAAGTACAAAGAGAAAATAAACAAAAAGTAGATGTAATTCTGGACTTTATTGAGTATAGATTTTAATGGCACCATGTATGGTAGTCAATTATCAAACAAAAATATAAAAGTTAAGTATAAGAGTTTCTATTAAAGAGCTGCAGTCACTGTATGTAATAGAGATGTGGCATAGTCCAGGTGATCAGGGGATGTTTTCTGAAAATGTTCCTTCATTGCAGATGAAGGAACAAAGAACTGAATGAGAGATGGATGATAGGACATAAAGCCAGAAGGGTCATTGGGCCCTATTTGGAGTCTTGAAAACAAGTTAAGTACTTGATGTTTATCCGAGAGCAGCGGGAAAACAGTAAAATCATATATAGCAGTATGAACAACTATGGGTTTTGATTTCATAAGCTCATCTGACTAATGTTTTGGAAAATAAATAAAAAACAAAGGTGGATTTGGAGTGAGTTATATCATTAAGACAACAGTAACTGGGCCAGGCTCAGTGGCTCATATCTGTAATCCTAGCACTCTGGGAGGCTGAGGCAGATGGATTGCCTTAACTCACAGGTTCAAGACCAGCCTGAGCAAGAGTGAGTGAGAGTCAGTCTCTAAAATAGCAGGCATTGTGGTGGGTGCTGGTAGTCCCAGCTACTCAGGAAGCTGAGACAAGAGAATTGCTTGAGCCCAGGAGTATGAGTTTGCTATGAGCTATGACACTACAGCACTCCATTGGGGGTGACAAAGTGAGACTCTGTCTTAAAAAAAAAAAGACAACAGTAACTAGGATATGTGTAATGTTCCTGAAAATGAGATAAAGTAGATGAATGTGAAAGAAATTTAAGGGGTTTAACCTAAAATAATTTCATTCTGAATTAGATACTGGTAAATGAGTGCTTAATAATTGCATGATGTGGAATGTAAAGACTAAGCATTTTCTTGCTTAAACATTTTTATTTTCTGGACTGACTCCGCAGGAAGTTATGTTAAGTATACTCCTCCATCAAGTATAAGCCAATATTGACACCACAGCAAGACCCCTCTGTTTATTTATTTTCTTTTTCTACACGGTCCCTTTGCATCTCCTATAGATACCCAGTCTAAGCCTGTCTTAGCTGGTGTATTACAACAAAATACCACAGATTTTATAAATTAAGGAACAGAGATTTACTTTTCAAATTTCTGGAAGCTAGGAAGTGTTCTGCCAGATCTGGTCTCTAGCGATTGCCCAGTTCATGGCTTGTCAGTGGCCACCTTCTCTCTGTCAGCTCACATGGCCTTTCCTTGGTGCATGATCCTGGAAAGATGGGTTTCTCTTCTTTTTCTTCCTTTGTAAAGGGGTTAATTCCATCAGCTGAGCCCTACTCTTTTAACCTAATCTAAGCCTAATTAGCTCCCAAAGACCCAAACTCCAACTACTACCACACTGAGAATAAGAGGTTCAACATAAAAACTTCTGCGAGGGTCACATTCAGTCCCCAGCATGCCCTTCAACTTATTGTTGTCTTTATATGTGTATGTTCAATTTACCTAAGTAATACAAGCATAATGCTGTGATCTCATTTTTCTCTGTTTTTTTCTCAATGCTGTGTTTCTAAATGCTGGGTATCTGTGCTGTTGTATTTAGTCTACTGCTTCTTTCTGATGTATGGTGTTCCACAGTAACCATTGGTGTATCCTCTTCCATAGTCCTGAACACTTGGATTCTACCAACCTTCTACTAAACGAAACACAGTTGCAATAAATATTACCATACATTTTGTTCTCTAGCAAGCTAGCACAATCATTATCCTCTAGTAAAACAGCCAGATTTAAAGCATGTTTATAATTAATTTCACTTTCTATTTCCAGGAAATTCATCCTCACAGTACAATTGATGTTTCTCACCCTTGACTAGAATATACATTTTTATTTTTTTTACTTTTTTTAAAATTTCAAATTAATATGAGGGTACATACGATTAGGTTATATTGTTTGCATTTGCAAGGTAAAGTCTGAGTTACACGTGAGTCCATAACCCAGAAAGTGTGCCATATACCTGTGCATTGATCCTGTGGTGTGGAAATTTGCCTAAACCTCTCTCCCCATCCTCCCTTCTGGGATGTAATTGAGTTTTTGTCTTATGTGAGCACCTTGCTGTTTATCTACTGCTTTCAGATTAATACTGAGCACATGTGATGCTCTTCTTTCCATTCCTGTGATCCTTTACTTGGGGGAGTGTTCTCCAAATCCATCCAGGTTGACATGAAAGATACAAAATTCCCATCTTTTTATGGCTGAATAGTAAGTAGTCAATGGTACCCTGTTTCCCAGAAAATAAGACAGTGTCTTATTTTAAGGTGTGCCCCCAAAGATGCACTAGGTCTTATTTTCAGGGGATGGCTTATCTTTCCTGTAAGTAGGTCTTATTTTTGGAGGATGTCTTATTTTCGGGAAAACAGGGTGTGTGTGTGTATATATATATATATATATACATACATACATACATATATATACTCGGGTATATATAGTTTATTCATCTATTGATAAGCTGAAGGACATTTGGGTTGTTTTCATATGTTTGCAATTGTGAATTGGGCTATTATAAACATTCGAGTGCAAATGTCCTTATGGTAAAATGACTTTTTTTCTTTTTTTTTTTATTGTTGGGGATTCATTGAGGGTACAAAAAGCCAGGTTACACTGATTGTAATTGTTAGGTGAAGTCCCTCTTGCAATCATGTCTTGCCCCCATAAAGTGTGATACACACCAAGGCCCCACCCACCTCCCTCCGTCCCTCTTTCTGCTCCCCCCATAACCTTAATTGTCATTAATTGTCCTCATATCAAAATTGAGTACATAGGATTCATGCTTCTCCATTTTTGTGATGCTTTACTAAGAATAATGTCTTCCACTTCCATCCAGGTTAATACGAAGGATGTAAAGTCTCCATTTTTTTTTAATGGCTGAATAGTATTCCATGGTATACATATACCACAGCTTGTTAATCCATTCCTGGGTTGGCAGGCATTTAGGCTGTTTCCAAATTTTGGCGATTGTAAATTGAGCTGCAATAAACAGTCTAGTACAAGTGTCCTTATGATAAAAGGATTTTTTTCCTTCTGGGTAGATGCCCAGTAATGGGATTGCAGGATCAAATGGGAGGTCTAGCTTGAGTGCTTTGAGGTTTCTCCATACTTCCTTCCAGAAAGGTTGTACTAGTTTGCAGTCCCACCAGCAGTGTAAAAGTGTTCCTTCTCTCCACATCCACCTAGTAATGAGATTGCAGGATCAAATTGAAAGCCTCACAGTTAGTTCTTTGAGGACTCTGCATAGGTCTTTCCATAAAGACTATTCTAGTTTCGCAGTCCCACCAATATAGAGTCATAAAAGCACTAATTCTGAAACCATGGCCTAATTTCAAATGCTTTTCCAGCCACTTTAAAACTACATGATCTTGAGTAACGTTCTTAATTTTGCCACAGTAGAGTTATCTTTAAGATTGGGCTGTTAACAATACCTACAATTATGTGTAGGGTTGCTTGAGGGATAAAAGACTCAATTTATATAGCATGCCAAATCAAGTACTTAGCATGTCATAATAACTCAGTAAATGTTAGTGGTAGTGTCAGCACTGTTAGTATTAGCAATGGCAGATATTAAAAGCAAGAGTCCCAGTGGTCATGGTAGAAGTAGCAGTAGCATCAGTAATAAAGTAGTGCAGGTTAACCCCACAACCTGAGGAAATTGTTTTGCCATTGACAGAGCATAAGAAACTTAACAAGGTGTATATATTCTAACTCATATACTGTATATAATTAACATTAGCTAGTGGTTAGGAATAGAAGAATTCACAACCAAATCCGTTATATCCGTAATATTAGCATACTTCAGGACTGGTTTCTATATGCTTAGGGACTGGTTTTTACAGCTTTATATTATCATCAAGTACTATAGAAATCACTTGGTTCAAATTACCTCATGTTGTAGTCAAATCAATTTAACCCTAAAGTCTTTAATTATCTGAGTGCTATGTGCTTATTTCTTTTGATGAGACCTTGAGTAAATAATTAAAATTATGTAACGATATGTGGTATAAAGCAGTGTATCTAAAGTCTAAAGGGCGGTAAAGGGTTTATGTTGTTGAAACTCTATCCAACACGTGAATGTTTGTTTCAATACAACTACTTTTGTTCAGATAGAAGCTAAATATCAATTGGTGGAGCTATTATCCATTCCGTTTTTGAATGTTCATTATGTTAGAAAATCCTTGCTTCTGTTGAATTTGTTCTGCAGAGCCACTTAACATCTGTAGCTCTTTGCTCTGAGAGTAGCCTTTAACTATGGGAAATTGTTTTTCACCTCTGCAGACCTCTCTGTAGTTTAGACCATCAACTCTCAGTTTCTTAAAGGATGCTCACATCACCACATTTCATTGCTTTTAATCTTATTGTTTACCTTTCTTTTTAAACTAGTCAATCCTGTCAGAGTCCATATTAAACTTTACACTTTGTTCTAGCCTGTATTTCTTTCTGTTAATGAAACCCCAAATTGCACAGATTTAGTTTAATTTACTAATTAATATTCAGCTTAATTCATTAATTAGTCTAAGATCATTAGTTCAGTTTTGTTTAACTTTATACTTTGCATTCATGTTACATTATTGAAAAATAAATGAATTTATGGTCAGCGATACTCTGGTATTTTTGTCCTGGGCTGGTTGAATATACATTTTTATCCTCTTCTTTAATTAGACAATTTAAACTTTATACTCATTTTCAAGATTTCACATTATTTGTTGCCATTTGTCTTTTCTTCTAACATGCTGACATAGTGGCCTACTTTGTAAGTTAGGGTAGCTAATGGTTGACATTTCCCTCTAATCAGTTTTGTCACTATAGAAACCTATTATATTTACTATAACAGAATTTCAAATTATGAAGTATATTATCAATTGAAAAAACTTTTTATTAATTTAAAATTTGTTTTTATTTTTAAAAATAATAGGGAGGGCGGCACCTGTGGCTCAAAGAAGTAGGGCACTGGTCCCATATGCTGGAGGTGGCGGGTTCAAACCCAGCCCCGGACAAAAACCACAAAAATATAAAATAAAATGAAATGAAAAATAATAGGGAATAGGCTAAAAATTGAATTTCTATTCTTAAACCAAGAAGATAAGACTATAAAGAAAACATATTCTCAAATACCCTAATGGTCCCCAGTGTTCACTCTCTTAATCATGTTTGAGCGTGTGAAAGTTCGCTGAGGTATATTGTAAGAATATCATTAGCATGTAGATCATCAGCAAGAAAAAAAAACAGTATAACAAGGTTTGTAAATAAAAAGATGTTCTCCAAAAATAATGTGATGGCTTAAAGGAAAAAATCCTCCATTTATCACATTTTAATTAAGCTTTGTACATTATCTATTATAAGTAACACTAATTGCATCATGATCTTATTTTTTTTCAAAACACTGAAAACTGGCTTTAATGTATACAGTGCCAAATTCAAGTGTCTGTTCAAATAATGTACTGACAGGTTATTATAAAGAACATGTTGCATAATAAAATTTTAGACATATACTTTAGAAAAGATGATCTGCAATTATAGATTCTTATGATTTGTTGTATAAGAAATGAAATTTTAGAGGGTCCAGGGATTTGGAAAATTTACTTTTGATTTTAACCACCAGAAGTAAAAGTGTGAATATACCACTCACATACTCAAGATTTATTTAGAATAAGGAAACAAAAATAGTGAAATAAGAAGTAAAGTGGACATTTGTGCTTTTGTAAGGAACAGAGAAAACGGAAAAGGGATGAAGAAAACAATATTTGTATTATTTACTTAAAATAACCATTTGAAATGTAATAAAATCTGTGAAAATTACTCTGCATATAACTCTAGAACTTTTTATGATAATCATCATTATATTTTTATAAAATAAAAGCCCCACATGTTCACCCTGGAGTGAATAATGATATTGAGTATGTTAATATATGTTAGCTATAATGTATTGATATATATCATATATGCAGTAATATGTACTTAATATAAATATGGTAAACTCTCAGGGGAGATACAGAGACTTTAGCAGCCACCACTGTCTGTAAGTAGAGTACGGTGCACCTGCAGCAAAGGGATTCTAGTGGAGGATCAACAGCCACCACCACCAAAATAGATCCTAAAAGTCCTCAAACAGGTGGGCCTCATTGATTTCTTAGTAATTACATTTTAAAATATAAAAGAAAACATGATAGTTACTTTATTCTCTAAATCCATGAGATAGATGAAAAGCAGATATTTCAGGAAAGCTTGAGAAATTTCCAGCAGAAGTCTTCATACAAAAGATATTTTGAAATATTTGGTACTGTGTTTTTATACTTAGTATCCCACCAATAGGCATACTGATAGAGTTTTTTAATACTTCTACTCAATACCAGTTGATAGTATTATACCAAAAGGCAATTTGCGGGGGAAAAAAATCTGTGACAGACTGAAATGATGGTACATGAATATAACTTAATAGTTTGACTTGATCTGAGGATGTCATCTAGAATAAAAGGATAAGGATGAAATACATACATTTCAGGCAATTCTCTATGAATTTATTTATTTTCATCTGGGAAAATAAAAAATAAATAAGCATTGAGAAGCTGAGAGATTACATTCTTCAACAAGGACCAGAGTTTCATCATTCTGTGGTGTTGATTAAAAGTGAAATAATGAATAAATGTAAACACGTTCAATTAGGGTTTTTTCTGTCCTAAAAAAAATTGACCTTCTTATGTTCTTAAAAGTCAACCTCCCAAAGTCACTCTTATCTTTGGTTAAATCAAATTTTAATATAGCTTTAGAAGATTAATTTATAGAACTACAGCTGTGTCAAATACAAAGTCATTTTATATTGTGTTTTTAAGTTCAATCAATTTTGAAGTAAGCTCTGGAGCATAGATTCATGCTTTTAGAGCATCCTACCTATTAATACCTCTAAATCATTTCAGTTTTCTTTTAACTTTCCCTTACACTAGCGATCTGCAGACTCTGGGAAATGAGATTCATTTTTTTTTTCCTTTGACATACTGTATATGTAGGTGCCCCAGAGTCATATCATTATATCCAGGATGACCAATTGCTTTTTCTGAGAATAGAAATTCATGATGTGGCTATTTGAAGGACTAAGGAGAGTAATGATGACTTTTTCACATGCTCATATTCTATTTTCATGCTGTGAAAATGAATAAAACAAATCTATTCCCACTTCATACTCTATCCCACAAAACACAATCACCAAAAGACCTTGTAGAAATTATATTGTGCTATTTACTTTAAAACTGATTGGCTATGGTGGCAAGAAATCTTAATAGATCGTTTGAAAAACTTAGATAGTTTGAAATCTTACAGACACAGACAAACCTACATAATATATCACAGTGAAAGATACGATGTGGCCTTGGTTGTCAGCATCCAAGAAAGTACAATTCACTGATTAATTAGAGTTCTGTTTGCAGTTAAGAATGTCAAGACTCATTGAATATCATTTTCCTATGTTAAGTATTTTTGCTAAGAGTTTCCTTTCTTGAGAACTGGTTGAGATTGTCTGTTACTAATAAATATAATATACTCTAATTAGTTCCATATTCTTTTGAAATGCAATATTAGGCTCTCTTAATGGGAGACAATAACAATTATAATTAAAGAGACATTCATTTGGTATACATGTTGTATGGTTGATAACAAAAGTATAAGCATGACTTTAAGTTAATAAATGTGATATGAATTGTTGTCTGTGCAAAATGTTAATTTGGTAGTAGTGTTTTTATTTACAATGTCAAAGGATAAATGGGATCATTCATCTGATTAAAATTCTTGCTAGCATGCCTGTGAAAATAGAATAGAGAGCTATTTCCATCTGATGGCATTCAGAGCGCTCCGCATGATTCCATTATTTCCACTAACCACTTTCTTCATCATTCCAAGGGCTTTATTTCTTTCCTGTATCACAACCATACAACCCCTGACAGTATTCTTCAGTATCTGCACTTTCTCATCTTCTTGCCTTTGCTCAATTCATCTAATTTAAAACAAATTTGCTCTTACTCTGTATTGGTTTCTAAAGGTAGAAAATCCAGGATACACAGAATCTATGGTCTAAGAGAGAAGCAAACAGTGGAAAACTGCAGTCAGAACTTAGGAAGTATCCTGGGGAGCAATCACGTAAACAAGGGGAGCTTGTTTGAGGACCATGACTGACCTCGTTCTCTCAGAGGGAAGCTATTCAAGGCTAATAGATCAGTAGTTAAAGTAAGAGTCACCTAGCCATTGTCATCTCTTTAAAACAGGCTTTGAAATATGACAAAAAATCAGCTACATAAATTATGAGCAAAGTCTCATTCCAGGCCAAGGATACCGCCTACAGAAGATCATGATGTTTCTGGAAAAGTGCTGATTTTTTGATATGGCTGCGGTAAGTGGGAGTGAGGGGTGGAAGAGAAGTAATAGGAGATGGGACTGGTGAGATAAACATAGCTGATGATAAACTTTTGCATGCAATATTAAAGGGTTTTTATTGCACTTTGAACCCCTGATGGGGGGAGATGTAATCTGATGCTTTGCCAAGTCCAAAGATGACTCTCACAGCAATGTAAAGAACTTCTTCAGAGGGTTGGAATTAAGATCATTGATGTATAAGATCCTGCAGGTTTTGATACAAAGAGAATATTGAGCAGAATTTCCCGTTCACTCTCCTATGATTATTTGATGGCGCCCTAACTACCTTTTAAGTTCAGCTCACACTTTACCTCTCAGTGAAGCCTTCCTGGATTCTTTCCTCTATTAAAATATTCTCTCTCTTTCCTTATTATCCTCACACCAATCTCTACCTTTCTAGCTTCCCCTTTCTCTCTCTCTCCGCCATCTATTATCTGCACCTAGTTCATGCATTAGAATTGACATATATGGGATATCTCTTCAACTAGAAATGAACTGAAATAGAGAGGATTATTCAACAAATGTTTGCAGAACTGAAAACTTTTATCACTTGTTTAAAGGACATAGATTTGCATTAACATCTGAAAATGATACAGTGATGTAAAAGAGGTGAATTTGAAAGAAGTGGATTAATATTTAAATTATTATGTTACTTCATTAGTTCTCTGGTGCACACCAACTGGGGATTTCCTCGTATCAAATAAGTGTTAATTCTAGAAAGTGAAGGAAATAAATAAATATTCTCTCAACTTAGCACAGTAAGAAGAACAGAAGCAAACCTAAAATAGATTTAGATAATAATTCTTTCTAGTCATTTTATTTCTATCAGATGTTTAAATTACTTTCACCTTGAAATGCAGGAGGAAATGTGAATTTTGTACCAAAAAGATTGTCCCCAAAAGGCTGCCTTACTCTGAAACATTTTTTCCCTTTAAAAGTGGAAAAAAATAGTGCCTAGGTCCTTACTGCATATATC
Source organism: Nycticebus coucang (assembly GCF_027406575.1). NCBI lineage: Eukaryota > Metazoa > Chordata > Mammalia > Primates > Lorisidae > Nycticebus > Nycticebus coucang. The sequence goes on along the minus strand of NW_026515588.1, from coordinate 522,117 downwards.
AATCATCGATTGTAATATTTACAGCACCAAATGTAACTATCTTTGCTTTGTAAATAGGATCATATCTTTATGTGAATATTTTAGACATATTTTCTAGGTAGCATTATCTTCTACACTTAAAGGTAATTAAGAATTGATAAAATATTATTTTATGAACATATTTACCTTGAGAAACATACCTAAATGGATTTTTTTCCTCAAAAATAAGAATAGATAGATAGATATTGCAAGTTCTGTGACTGTTTTGCATTCGTATTTATTTTAAACACTCTAAGGAAAAAGATTACAAAGTTACTAGTAAGTATATTTAAGAAGTTCTTACTTTTCATAATAATATTATCCAAGTTTTTATAAGGGTGTGCATTTTTTATTGATGTATAGCCTAGATAGAAAAGTCAAAAAATCTCCAAAGTACAATTCAATGAATTTTGCATGTAAACACACTTTCATGTGTATATTCAAGAAATAGAATATTATCAGCCCTTAAAAGTGCATAACTTACCCCACCCTCCTCACTAACTGTCCCCGAACACAACCTCTTTCCTAACATCTGTCACTGTAGATCAGTTTTGCTGTTTCTGCACTCCATAAAAATGGAACCACACAGTATACGTGCTTTTATTTTTGGCTTCTTTGATGAAATATTACATCTCTGAGTGTTTCCCATGTTGGGCATGATATTTCATTGTATGAATATATTAAAAACTCACACATTCTACTGTTGATAAGCATTCATGTAGCTTTCAGCTTTTGCCTATTACCAGTATAACTTCTCTGAACATTCCTGCAAATATGTTTTGGTTAACATATGTATAAATTTCTAAAGTGAGTATAAGTATTGGGTTGTAGCATATGTACATACTTGGCTTTAACAAGCATGTGGGGTACTTTTTTGACAAAAGAAATGAATGGGCAGAAGGAAAGGTCAGGTCTGGGTGAGGGAAGGGCCAGAACTGGCTATGTATTTCACCAGCTTTATTTTCATATTGACTTGGGCAATATGAAGTGGCCATTTATCCCAGGTTTACCAGTTATCTCAGTCTCTCATTTCTTCCTGCTTTCTTGGCAAAAGTTAACAAAGTATATAACCTTTTATCTGTAACATTAGCAGTTAGATCTACCCTTCTTTGGTTAGCAGTGATAACATAAGGACAGTCAGGAGCAACATGATGATTAGACATTAATGACAACATGTAGAGTAACCATGTAGCCATGACCATGCGTGTTTTTTTTTAGACAGACAAGCTGTTGCCCTGGGTAGAGTGCTGTCGCATCACAGCTCACAGCAACCTCCAACACTTGGGCTTAGTGGTTCTCTTGCCTCAGCCTCCCAAGTAGTTGAGATTACAGGCACTTGCCACAAAGCCCAGCTATTTTTTGTTTGCAGTTGTCATTGTTTGGCAGGCCCTGGCTGGATTTGAACTCACCAGCTCTGGGGTAGTGGCTGGCACCCTACCTAGCTGCTTGAGCTACAGGCGCCAAGCCCAGTGATGCATGTTTCAAATGCACAAAATTAATTCCTTTACAATATGATGCAGTCAAGAATCTGAATAAGAAAACTCAGAGATTTACCTGATCAAGAAATCAGGGCAAGACAAAAGCGATGAATCCAATATGCACGATGGAGAGCAAAAATAATCACTCTAAAAATCATGTTAGTGGCATGGGTTGAAGTTTTAATTTTTAAAGCTAATTCCTACAGCTCAAAATGGCATAAGCCATCTTTCTGTAACTGCCCTCACTTTTCATAATGCTTTTTTTCATACAAGGAAGCTCAGCCTGAAGTTTTTGGAATGATCAAAATTAAGAACATGATCTTCATTTTTCTTGGCCCAGATATCCGCTTTAACACTTCAAACACTCTTTTAAAATATCTCACACTGTATCAAAAATAACTTTCCTTAGACACAGAGAAATCTGAGAGCTTTGTCAGTCAGCAAGCCCACATGTAAGTGAGAAAGAAATGAGCTGCTTGGTTTACATGACAACCTGCAGATCAAAGCAAAATAAATAAATAACAGGGAGTTGACTAAGCCTTCTATTTCTTTGGGACTAAACATTAAATATAAACGTTTTGAAATATAAGACTGACGACACTGCCAGATTCTATGGTGAAAGATGGAAAATTAAAGTCCATGAAAAAGAAGAGTTATAATTTTTAATGTAGAATTTTAATGCTACCAAAAAATAACAAATCAAACATGGTACAGATTGGCAGGCTAAAAATAAAGGGTTTTGTCCATAGTTGTAGAAATTCAGATATTGCAATGGAGAAATAGTTTAGTCTTTTAAGTGCAAACGAACCATATGTGATTTGTCCAGTTACATTTATTATTTTAAAGATGGCATTTTATTCATTAGCACATGTTATGAAGATTTAGTTCAAATGAAACCAGGATCTATGGGATTAAAAGCTAAAGGAGCCTTTTATATACCAATAGTTATTTTCCTTTCTTTACAAAGGCCTCCTATGTTTTCCTGGAATACAGAGCAATTAACTTTTACACAGGGTTTTATCTCTATGGTGGTTTAGACTCCCCATGAGTGATTCTGATTCTCACAATAGTTTCTTCCTTTTCTTAGGCTTCACATTTTAGTGTTAATCAGTGTTTTGGAAGATATATTGAAAGAAAGGTATCCTTCCTCAGAGAAGTGAGCTCAAAAGAGTAGTAAACGTCTATGCAGGGAAAGCTCAAATATCTTACATTCACTTTGCTTTTGGCCTAGTTTGAAAGGAAACCCTCTGATACAAGTTGAACGGGCTGTGCTCAGATTAAAAGGACATTGTCAATGTTAGAATCCAGAATTTTATAATGGAAGTCCTAAAATATTCTGAAACAAATTCCTTTATTTAATTTCATCAATACTTTTCAGAGCTTGAATTCTAGCTTCTAGAATGAGTATGGTTTTTTGTGACTATATTCCTTTGTACAGACAAAGAAATCCATGTGTAATACATACATGGAGTCAGCCTAAAATGCTATAAAAATTCACTTTTGTAATCTAGGTAAAAGAAAAGAATAAACTTGAAAAAGAGTTGTCTTTTTCCGTTCCTAAGTTTCAAAGAGAATGTTATATGTAAACATAAATATGATGCTATATATTTCTTTTAATTTACTCATTAATTTTAATTTGCCTAATTTTTAGTTTTGGAGTATAGTAACTTCAGGAAATGACTTTGATGTATTGTTGAGGATACAGTTTTCTAGCGTTTGAAGCCAATTATAATACATGGACTACATAAATTATACATGTTTGATAATACTTAATCAACCAGGATGCCACTGATGACCTCTACATAAAAAGAAATATTTTAGCATTGATTTTTTAAAAGCATGGTTCAGTAAGCTGTTCAACAGTAATCATAACCTTGAGTAGGAGATGGGGGAAATGTGTATGTTGGGGAGCAGACATTAAGGTAAGTGCATTATTTCTCTCTAAGCCCCCCCCACACACACACACCAAAAACATTTCAGGCTGAAAGTAGAGTCGGTGGTGATTAGGAACCATAAGATAAATCTCCCCAATATAGTTAAGTAGTTTACAATATAGTTTTGGTTTTCTCATGTTAGCTGTATTATTTTCTAACATCTTTATAAGTGTACTGTGGTTAGGATTTTAAGATTTAAAATATGATTTCTCAGCATAAAAACCTATAATTTTTATAAGATAGTTTAATCTCTGTTAAAGTTTGATCTCCGTTAAGGTTTGAAATCCCTATGCATGTTTCAGAATCCTCAAGTTTGTTCTCTACCCTTTGGATCAAATCACGTCAGCCCATTTCACATGAAGCACACAACCACCATTGTACAGTACGCTTGAGTAAATATGGAGCATCTATATATTTTTTTCCAGTTTGGTAAAAATGTAACTCCTTATATGTTCCTAATATATCTGTAAGACAGGCCTGATTTGTTGAAGCTTATGGGATCGACAAACTCAAATTGTCATGTCAGCCTCTGTACCTTTCTTTGCAATAAAAACATTAGACTAAATCTAAGGGGGAGACGGAGGGAGAAAATCTTCTAAGTAGGACTATTAAATGAACACATTTATAGTATCTGTAAATGCATTAAATTGCAGTGAAAACTTTTTTCCCAATTCAGTAATTAAATTGTATCATTTTACATGTTGTCATTTTATGTACTAAGAGTGTTATTCAAAAGTGGCACCTTCTCAATTTACTTTATCCTTAGTCCCAAATAGTGTAGGCTCCAAAAATGAGTTACTTGGTAATTGTGTGACACATTCTGACTTCCGCTAATAAATTGTCAGAATTTGTAACACATGGTGCTCAAACAAGTTTTGTTGAAACTCATTCATAGAAGATTTCAGGAGTTTTGAGTTGACTGATACAAAAATGTCAAAATCATTTTTGTTGTGTGAATGTTTTCCTGTAAGATGCCTGCATGATTGTTTTAGCTTCATTATGTCATTTGCTATTTTGTTTCCTTGCAAAATATTTAGACTTAGAAAAAGAAGAAATATTTGTGTTAATGAATGCATATGGCTTAATAAATGGTTCGCTCTTCTCTTTCTGCATGTTTCTGTCTCCTGAATCTTTCGAAATTCCACCTTTTTTTTTAAAATATGTATAATATCTCTGGTATCACAGTGTTCACTGAAGATAATAGAAAATACTAGTGTTATTTCAAGAAGAAAGAACATAGTACTTTACTAACTTGCCAGAAGATGTGCAGCAGTGAAAATTAAAGGACCCACTGGGTGGTGGGAATCTAGATCCCCACTGTTGCTGTGAGTTGGGCCTTAGGAAACTGTGCTGTGTCTCTACCACAACTAGCTGACACCCCAACATGTAGCACAGGGATCAGCAAACACTGACCTCTACCTACTTTTTTTGTTTGCAATACCAACAGTAGCAAGAAAGTGGTCATCACTTCCCTTTGCTGCCAAAGCTCATGCAAGGACACCTACTTAGCAAGACCTATTCACAGCTAGACCCTTCCTGGAAAGGGAATCTGGGAATGCAGATTTTATCTTATCAGTCTCTGCAGATAGAAGTTGGAAGGGAAGGTGAGAGAACCTCCTCAGGCATCTTCTACTGTCCACACCTTTGGCTACTCAACATCCATTTGCATCCTTCTGTAAATAAGTGAACTTCTAAAAAACAACAATAGCAACAACTTGCAACATCATGCAACTTCACCCTATACAGACTTCTTTATTCTCTTCCCCAAAATGGACGCTCCAAATACTATCAGTAACTGAGTAAGTGTTCAAGCTTTTCTATAGTTCACTTGCAGTCCCAATAGGTTATTCTGTAAAATCTTCAAACCACGTAAAGAACAGTCCATAAAAGGAAAAAAATATATAGAAATCTATGTCTTCTTATATCTGCAACTGTTCACAAAATTGTGATTGGTCTGTACAACTCTGTTGATCCTTCGGCGCTTCTTTTATCCACAACACTTTAACTGTTTGGGGTATTCTGTATGTAGGGTGACCCAAATTGATTTCTTACATACCTAATTAATTGAGGAAAATACAATTTTCTGAAATGAAATCAATTTAAGTTTAAATTCTTTAAAAAGGCTATGGGCCTTTAGTTTATATAGGTTGTATGCATGCTTATAAACATTTGAAATTAAATACTATCAAGAGTTGGGAGAATTAAGCATGGATTAAGTAAAAAATTATTATTTTTGTTTAACTTCTAAAAATTTACAGATCATAAATATTATATTAAATGATTAAAATATTTTGAAAAACCATCTGTCTTAAATTATATGGCCTCTAGTACCTTAATAAATTAATCTAGTTAAATATTATTCACTTTATTTATTTTATAAAATTATAAAACATTTACAATCCCTATAAATTTTATAATCACCAATTTAAAAATTACACCACAAATCAGACTTTTCCTAATCATGAACATAAAATGCCAATAAAAAGGTAACAATAAAAAGGAGGGGAAAGTGGGAAAGAGAAAACATGTAAATATTTAGAAAATTTACAAAAAGCAAGTATAGGAGCATCCGGTAGATAGCAGCAGTAAGAAACAGGCATATTTATATTTAAGAAGAAAAAATAAACTCAGAACAAATTGAATTTTAAAAATTAAATATTTAAAATATTTTAAAAATGCTATAAAAAGAGCAAGTTTGCTACTTACTTGTAATCAGAATCTTCAAATAAAAATTTATCAAATTGATGGGTGTTAGTCACTAAGTAGATTTAACTGATGCTATATGAAATACCCCGTTCTGAGAAGTGGCTGACCTAAAACTTGATTGCCTTTGAATTATTGCTATAACAACATTTACTAGGATGCTGCTGATAAAAATATCTGGCTTCCCACCTGCGTAGCTTATGAATCTCCTGCCAGCTGGGTGTTCTGTCACTTGCTGCCAGGAGCTTTCTTGCTGAGCTCAATGCCAGGAAACCATATTTGTTTTGTCCCCTCTGTGCGCTGACCTGACCTCTGTCAATATCTCTGTAACCTGGAATAGACTTTGCATGTTTCAAGGCTCTTCGTCAAGAGTCCTTTTCTCTGACCCTGACCCCCTGTGGCAGGGTGAGACTTCGAGCAGTACTGAAGCCTTGTGAACCTTGAATATTTATCTCAAAATGTTCCCGGCTTTACAGTCTGGCACCATTTGAGGAATAACCATGAACTTTATGGACATAGATTGATTCAAATATAAATGTTCAGGATAAACCAGGAACTGCAGTCAGAGGCTAGGTTTTATTAAAAGTAGGGTATGTATGATCCTTAGAAGGTGATATTAATATTTCCATATATTCCTTCATAGCAACATTCCTACACATAATCCTGCTATTATTTTTATAGGTGGGTAACAGCTATATAATATACATTATATTATAAAAGTAAAAGTCATTCTTTATAGTTGCATATTTATATGAGTTTTAAGAAATATATTTAGTAATGTAACCACAACCATAGCAAAGATATGGAATGTTTTCATCATCCCCAAAGGTTCTCTTATGTCCCTTTGTTATCCATCCTTCCAGCGAACTTTGACCCAATTCTTTTCCTCTTAATATGACTTTACTAGAACATTATCTAACTCAAATTGTACAATAGGTAGGCTTGCTTTCTAGACCTTTTTCACTTACCATAATGCATTTAAGATTCATACATATTGTTGCATGTATCAATAATCATTTTAAATTATCAGTGTTCTATTTTACAGATGTACCATAATTTTCTCGTTTACTCACCATAAGATAAGCAATTAGTTGATGATTACTTTGGAGTGTTATAATAAAGCTCTTATACACGTTCACATAATCATCATGTGAGCATATGTTTTCTCTTCAGTAAATGCCAAGGTGTGGAATTGCTGAGTCTAATGTAACAGTACTTCATAAGAAACTGCTACATTGCTTTAACATACTGACTTTAGTATTTTATGGTCCACCAACAATGGACCAGAGTATGTGCTGCTAAGTAATAAGATAATAATAAGAATGCATCAAAGGGGCTGCAATGATTGAAGTAATAACAATCTAATTGAGAACCTATTCAGCATCTCCCATGTACCAGGAATCGTACTAAGCACTTGGCACATTTTTTAATTCATTGAATCACCACAAGAATCCATGAGCTGGTTACTATTATCATCTCCATGTTAAGTAACAACCTAAAAAAGGGTTCCATAACTTGCCAAAGTTATCTCAACACACAAGATGTAGAACTGATATTTAAACCGCAGTGTTGGCTTCCTCTGAAGTCCTCTCCCTGCCTTGTACGTGGCTGTCTTCTTTATCCCTCTTCACATAATCATTCCTTTGTGTGTGTCTGTGTGTTCACGTCCTAATCTCACCGTGAATACGGACAACAGGCATGTTGGATTAGAGTTCACCATATTGACCTCATTGTAACTTCAATACCTCCTTAAAGGTCCTATGTCTATGTACAGTTACATTATGACATACTGAGGGTTAGCATGTCAACATATGCTCTTCATGCGGACACAATTCAGCCCATATTACACGTGGAAAACAGTTACAATAGAACAGTACATGGCACAGTAAATGTTCAAGTCAGTTAGTGATTATTGTGATTGATACCCTAATGTGATGATCTTTGGTCATACTGTTAAGAAAACATGGTCAAGACTTACTTTTACTGGAAGAAAGTTGCTAAACACTATGTTTGATATTATCCCTAGTTAATGAATATATAATAAATAGTCATGTATGCTTAGGCACAAAACATTTTAAAAATACAAACAAGCCACTCTGAAATTGCTATATGCCATACTAGCTGAAATATTATATTCTGGAAAAAATAAAACCAGAGGCACTGAAAGATTAGTAGTTGCCAGGGGTTGTGGAGAAGGTTGGGAAGAACAGGCAGAGCACAGAGGATCTTTAGAGCAGTGAAACTACTCCGTATGATACTATAATGGTGGATACACGCCATATGTCCAAACTCAGAGGATGTACAAGATCAAGTTGTTGCCTTAATGTAAACTGTGACTTTGGATTATAATGGAATATCAATGTACGTTATTCAATTGTTCCAGATGTGCCTTTCCAGTGGGGGGATGTTGGTACTGTGAAGGCTCTGAGGGAGTTGGGAGAGGTGCCAGATGGAACTCCCTATACTTTCTGGTGAATTTTGCTGAGCACCTGGCTTTGCCTAGGAAATAGTCCATTAAAATTTAAAAAATACAAAACAACATGCCAAACTCTTACTAATAATTGCAAGGAGAGGAGAATAGCTTAAAGATCGTATTGGTTACATATTGCAATCATGTTTTAGGGTCTTTGTGCATGTATTTTTGTGCGTGTTCTGTGTAAATCTGATATTGAGAAAAAATATATAAATTAACAAAAGTAAAGGATGACTGGCTCTTCTGGGAAACAATAATCAAAGACATAGGTGGGTGGTCCCCATCCTGTACTTCTGCCTGATGCTCAGGAAAGGATGGTGAAAACTTCACTGCTTGTTGGTACTCTCTGCCAGGTAACATCTCTAAGAGATGCACCATGCGGGAAGGGCCTGACTCTTGGAAGGAAGCACTGCACCTTCACTAGTAACACCTGTCTGGATCAAGAACTCCAAACACAATGATGCCTCTGATAAACAAAGACTCATGAAACACCCTCTGTATTTGTCAACAGGTGTTCAGGCGACCATGGGAAGGGTCACTGGAGGAAGCCCCAACCAGGGCCAGAACTAATAGGGAAGGACTTCCTTAGGAGCCACCAGAGACCATAGGGCACAGTGAGGCCTTTTGAGCCAGGGCAAAAGCCCACTAGCCCTTTCCCCCTTTCTTTAATTACAATATTTTCTAAAACGTGGCGATGTTTTGGGCTTCCACTGGGGAATCTGGTGTCACATTGAAGCTTTACTACTGAAAGCTCTGGCACCTCAGATGTTGTTTAGGCTTTTACCCATAGTTTCCATGTGTACAAAATGAAGGCAACAGCATCTGTCCTTCGGGATCCTTGTACAGATTGCCTGGCATAACGTGGGTACTTAGCTGATGAATGGATTGAAGTATGTCTTCAAGCAGTGACCACTCATATGCTCAATTGAAGGGATTTCTGGGTGAGGATGTGTGAGGATAAGGGGGGCAAAGAAAGGAAGGATGGACAAGGCTTCCATGCAGGAAACAGGGCCTTCAAGACCTCCTGGTTCTGTTTACAAACACCTGTATATGTTTCAAATAGCACAAGACAAATATAGAAATTTTCCCAAGGGCGAAAAATAGGGTCTTCAGGTACCAAATAAGGAAGGAATTGTACAAGCTGGTGGTCCTCCGGTGTGTCAGGGTAGGGGTGTGTTATCCTGGGAGAGCCCCCAATGGCTAAGACCATTCAGAGATGAAAGAGGAAACCCGAGGCCTACGAAGATTAAGTAAATAACTCTTATTCTTTTATCTACAATGAATCTTACAAAAAGCAATGGTGCCTGACCCCCAATAAGGCCTTTGTCCATCCTTAAGTAATCTGGACAGTTGCTGACTTCTACGTTTTCACCAGCAAACTTCAGCCCAAGGACTTACTTGATTAACACTAGAATGGGATACAAAACTCCTCATGTCCCTCTCTGCAATTTCAAATTCTCATGTAACAATTATTCAAGTGTGAGAATCTGTATACCTACGGTCACTCATAGCAACATGGTTGAGATTGGTGAAAAATGGGAAACACCAACACGTCCGCTAATAGGAAACTGGTTAAATGAATCCTAGTGTGCCGTTATTAAGGTATTGCCTATCAGCTCCCAATTCATGCTTCCTTGCCTGCTCTATGACAATGGATCTGGACCTTTGAAATAGTTTTCCTTTGCTAGCAACAGGGATGTCAAGCCCTGTCAGCAGAGGGTACGATTCTCTTCCTATTCCAGGGGTGGCTTGCTCACCAAACTCCTGGAGAGCTCACTGCTTACTCCAGTGCCTGCCCCCAAGTGGTTTTTTCTTTGTGCTGCCTGATAGGCTTCTGCTTTTTCCACCTCTCAACCACATTAGGATAGCCAGAAACCCCAGATTGTGTGGGCCTGTGTTCCAAGGAATCTCTGTTCTTCTTGGTGGTCAGGCTAGCCTTTTCTTTCTTTCTTTTTTTTTTTTTTTATTGTTGGGGATTCACTGAGGGTACAATAAGCCAGGTTACACTGATTGCAATTGTTAGGCAAAGTCCCTCTTGCAATCATGTCTTGCCCCCATAAAGCGTGATACACACCAAGGCTCCAAACCCCACCCTATGTCCCTCTTTCTGCTTTTCCTCCCCCCCATAACCGTAATTGTCATTAATTGTCCTCATATCAGAATAGAGTACATAGGATTCATGCTTCTCCATTCTTGTGATGCTTTACTAAGAATAATGTCTTCCATTTCCATCCAGGTTAATACGAAGGATGTAAAGTCTCCATATTTTTTTTAATAGATGAATAGTATTCCATGGTATACATATACCACAGCTTGTTAATCCATTCCTGGGTTGGTGGGCATTTAGGCTGTTTCCACTTTTGGCAATTGTAAATTGAGCTGCAATAAACAGTCTAGTACAAGTGTCCTTATGATCAAAGGATTTTTTTCATTCTGGGTAGATGCCCAGTAATGGGATTGCAGGATCAAAAGGGAGGTCTAGCTTGAGTGCTTTGAGGTTTCTCCATACTTCCTTCCAGAAACGTTGTACTAGTTTGCAGTCGCACCAGCAGTGTAAAAGTGTTCCCTTCTCTGCACATCCATACCAGCATCTGCAGTTTTGAGATTTTGTGATGTGGGCCATTCTCACTGTGTTTAGATGATATCTCAGGGTGGTTTTGATTTGCATTTCTCTAATATATAGAGATGATGAACATTTTTTCATGTTTGTAGGCCATTTGTCTGTCATCTTTCGAGAAGGTTCTATTCATGTCTCTTGCCCTTTGATATATGGATTGTTGGCTTTTTTCATGTGGATTAATTTGAGTTCTCTATAGATGCTAGTTATAAAGCTTTTATCTGATTGAAATATGCAAATATCCTTTCCCATTGTGTAGGTTGTATCTTTGCTTTGTTGGTTGTCTCCTTAGCAGTACAGAAGCTTTTCAGTTTAATGAAGTCCCATTTGTTTATTTTTGTTGTTGTTGCAATTGCCATGGCAGTCTTCTTCATGAAGTCTTTCCCCAGGCCAATATCTTCCAGTGTTTTTCCTATGCTTTCTTGGAGGATTTTTATTGTCTCATGCCTTAAATTTAAGTCCTTTATCCATCTTGAATCAATTTTTGTGAGTGGGGAAAGATGTGGGTCCATTTTCAGTCTTTTACATGTAGACATCCATTTCTCCCAACACCATTTATTGAATAGGGAGTCTTTCCCCCAAGGTATGTTCTTGTTTGGTTTATCGAAGATTAGGTGGTTGTAAGATGTTAGTTTCATTTCTTGGTTTTCAATTCAATTCCAAGTGTCTATGTCTCTGTTTTTGTGCCAGTACCATGCTGTCTTGATCACTATGGCTTTGTAGTACAGACTAAAATCTGGTATGCTGATGCCCCCAGCTTTATTTTTATTACTAAGAACTGCTTTAGCTATACGGGTTTTTTTCTGGTTCCATAAAAAACGCAGAATCATTTTTTCCAAATGTTGAAAGAACAATGTTGGTATTTTGATAGGAATGGCACTGAATAGGTAGATTGCTTTGGGAAGTATAGACATTTCAACAATGTTGATTCTTCCCATCCATGAGCAGGGTATGTTCTTCCATTTGTTAATGTCCTCTGTTATTTCATTTCTGAGGATTTCATAATTTTCTTTATAGAGGTCCTTCACCTCCTTTGTTAGGTATATTCCTAGGTATTTCATTTTCTTTGAAACTATGGTGAAGGGAGTTATGTCCTTAATTAGCTTCTCATCTTGACTGTTATTTGCGTATACAAAGGCTACGGACTTGTGGACATTGATTTTATATCCTGAAACATTACTGTATTTTTTGATGACTTCTAGGAGTCTTGTGGTTGAATCTTTGGGGTTCTCTAAGTATAAGTTCATGTCGTCAGCAAAGAGGGAGAGTTTTACCTCCTCTGCTCCCATTTGGATTCCCTTTATTTCCTTATCTTGCCTAATTGTATTGGTTAGAACTTCCACCACTATGTTGAATAGTATAGGTGACAGAGGACAACCTTGTCTGGTTACAGTTCTAAGAGGAAAAGCTTTGAGTTTTACTCCATTCAGTAAAATATTAGCTACGGTTTTGTCTTAGATAGCTTCAATCAGTTTTAGAAATGTGCCACCTATGCCTATACTCTTCAGTGTTCTAATTAGAAAAAGATGCTATATTTTATCAAATGCTTTTTCTGCATCTATTGAGAGGATCATATGATCTTTATTTTTGCCTCTGTTAATATGGTGGATAACGTTTATGAACTTGCGTATGTTAAAACAGCCTTGCATCCCTGGGATGAAGCCTACTTGATCATGATGAATGACTTTTTTGATGATAAGTTGTAATCTATTGGCTAGGATTTTGTTGAGAATTTTTGCATCTATATTCATGAGTGAGATTGGTCTGAAATTCTCCTTTTTGTTTGGGTCTTTTCCTGGTTTTGGTATCAGGGTGATGTTTGCTTCATAGAATGTGTTGGGGAAAATTCCTTCTTCAATTTTTTGGAATAATTTCTGCAGTACAGGAATAAGCTCTTCCTTGAAGGTTTGATAGAATTCTGGTGTGAAGCCATCTGGACCAGGGCATTTTTTGGTTGGAAGATTTTTTATTGTTTCTTTGATCTCAGTGCTTGAAATTGGTCTGTTCAGGAGCTCTATTTCTTCCTGGCTAAGTCTAGGGAGAGGGTGTGATTCCAAATATTGATCCATTTCCTTCACATTGTCAACTTTCTGGGCATAGAGTTTCTGGTAGTATTCAGAGATGATCTCTTGTATCTCTGTGGGATCAGTTGTTATTTTCCCTTTATCGTTTCTGATTGAGTTTACTAGAGATTTTACTTTTCTATTTCACGTTAGTATGGCCAATGGTTTATCTATTTTATTTATTTTTTCAAAAAACCAACTCCCTGTTTCATTAATTTTCTGAATGATTCTTCTGTTTTCAATGTCATTGATCTCTGATTTGATTTTGGATATTTCTTTTCTTCTACTGAGTTTAGGCTTAGATTGTTCTTCTTTTTCCAATTTGATAAGATGGCTTGTGAGATTGGTCATGTGCTCTCTTTGTGTTTTTCGAATGTAGTCATCTAAAGCGATGAATTTTCCTCTCAAAACTGCTTTTGCAGTATCCCACATGTTTTGGTAGCTTGTGTCTTCATTGTTGTTATGCTCAAGGAAGTTGATGATTTCCTGTTTTATTTCTTCTTGCACCCATCTGTTATTCAACAGAAGATTGCTCAATTTCCATGCCTTTGTGTGGGGTTGAGCGTTTTTGTTAGAGTCGAGTTCCACCTTTAGTGCCTTATGGTCTGAGAAGATACAAGGTAAAATTTCAATTTTTTTGATTCTTTTGATATTTGTGTCCCAGGATATGATCAATTTTGGAGAATGTTCCATGGGGTGATGAGAAGAATGTATATTCTTTATCTTTGGGATGGAGTGTTGTATATGCATTTCTCAAGGACAGTTGTTCTAAGGTCTCATTTAAATCTCTTACGTCTTTGTTTAATTTCTGTTTAGAGGATCTGTACAGCTCTGTAAGAGGAGTGTTAAAGTCCCCTGTTATGATGGTATTATCAGATATCATATCGCTCAGACTGAGTAAGGTCTGTTTCAAGAATCTGGGAGCATTTAAATTAGGTGCATAAATATTTAGAATTGAAATGTCTTCTTGTTGTATTTTTCCCTTGACCAATATAAAGTGACCATGTTTGTCTTTTTTGACTTTAGTTGCTTTAAATCCACATGTATCTGAAAATAAGATTGCAACTCCTCTTTTCTTCTGAATGCCATTTTCCTGAAAAATTGTCTTCCAACCCTTGACTCGGAGCTTTAATTTGTCTTTTGAAGCCAGGTGTGTTACTTGCAGACAGCAGATAGATGGCTTGTGTTTTTTAATCCAGTCAGCCAATCTATGTCCCTTCAATGGGGAATTCAAGCCATTAATATTTATTGAAATAATTGATAAGTGTGGTATCATTCTATTCATCTTATTTTGTGAGAGTCTATTGCTTAGTTTTGTCTTTTGCATCAGTGTGGAGGTTAGCTTCTGTCCTTTAATATCTGAGTTCTTACTTTGCTGCTGATCCATTGTGATGGTCAGTGTGTAGAACAGGTTGAAGTATTTCCTGTAGAGCTGGTCTTGTTGTGGCGAATTTCCTCAATGTTTGTATATCCATAAATGATTTGATTTCTCCATCAATTTTTAAGCTTAGCAGGGTACAGAATTCTGGGCTGGAAATTGTTGTGTTTAAGTAGATTAAAGGTAGATGACCATTGTCTTCTTGCTTGGAAAGTTTCATTAGAGAAGTCTGCGGTCACTCTGATGGAGTTGCCCCTGTAGGTCAACTGGGCTTACTCCTGGCAGCTTGCAGAATCTTTTCTTTTGTCTTGACTTTGGACAGGTTCATCACAATGTGTCTTGGAGAAGCTCGGTTAGAGTTGAGGCGACCTGGGGTCCGATAGCCCTCTGAAAGCAGTGTGTCAGAATCTTTGGTGATATTTGGGAAATTTTCTTTTATAATATTCTCTAGTATGGCTTCCATTCCTCTGGGGCATTCTTCTTCCCCTTCTGGGATTCCTATTACTCGTATGTTGGAATGCTTCATAAAATCCCATAATTCTTACAGTGAATGTTCTGCTTTCTCTCTCTTCTTTTCTGCCTCTTTTACTATCTGAGTTACCTCAAGAACTTTGTCTTCTACCTCTGAAATTCTTTCTTCTGCGTGGTCTAAACTGTTGCTGATACTTTCCATTGCATCTTTAAGTTCCCCAATTGACTGTTTCAGTTCCTTCAGCTCTGCTATATCCTTTCTATATTCTTCATATCATTCATCTCTTATTTGATTCTGTTTTTGGATTTTCTTTTGCTTATTTTCCACTTTATTAGCAGTTTCCTTTATTGTTTCCATCATTTCTTTCATTGTTTTCATCATTTGTATTCGAAATTCCCTTTCTGTCATTCCTAATATTTCTTTATTGGTGGAATCCTCTGCAGTAGCTACCTCATGGTCCCTTGGCGGGGTTGTTCTGGACTGGTTCTTCATGTTGCCTGGAGTTTTCTGCTGATTCTTCCTCATGAGAGATTTCTTTTATCTGTTTCCTTGCCCTAATTTTCCTTTCAGTTCCTCTTGCTCTTTAAGTCTCGTGCCTGTGTACTAATGTTTGGTGAGTACTTTTGGTACAGGACCAGAATGATGAGAAGGTTGAAGAGCAAGAAAGGGATGAAAGAAAGGAGGATTGAGCGAAAAGAAAAAAAAGATAGAGAAAGGAGGGGGGTGGGTGAAAGGAATATTGACAAAAAGAAGAGAGGCACAGAAAGAGGGAGACAGAACAATATACGTGCACAGTAGGGTACTTTGACACAACCTTAAAAAAAACCCCACCTGCTGGGGGTGCCCATTTGGGTGGTTCCCTTGAGGTCAGCAGCTCTTTGCTAAGCTGGTCAGACACAGTACCCCACCTCTACCAAGTATAGAGGAAAGACAAAAATGCTATGAATCAAACCAAAACAAGCAAACAGAAAACTTTACAGAATAAAATTGGGTGAAAAACCAAATAATAGTGGTAGAAACACTAGCAAAAATTAAGTTCTAGTTATTGAAAAAGGCAGCAATGGGAAATTATAATTACACTAGAAAAATTGAGAAAGAAAAAAATCTGTACAGAAAAGGTTGAAATTAAAAAACAATACAACATCAAAATAAACAGGAAAACAACTAAACCAAAATAACAGAAAAAAAAAAAACACCAAAGCAGTATGTATACGTTTTTGAATATTGTCTGGGAAACACGTGGTCTCCTGGGGTATGAGCATTAATCACAGATCTGATACGACTGGAGGCTGCACATTTCTCCAATCCCAGCAGGTAGACACCCTAAATCTCTCTTCAGCCCTCTTAAAAGGCACTTTGAACTTGTAAACTCGCTGAGTAGAAGCTTTCCCAGGAAACTGCTTGTCGCTGGAATCACTGCTAAAGTGGCGATCCACTTACCCAGTGTGCCAAAACTGGTCTCATTCTGCCCCTGAGGGTTAGGGTTGTAGGGTGGCTCAGACCCCGCCCTTAGGCTACTCAGTCACTGGGTTACCAGCTCCCGCCCGATTCTTGCTTTGCAACCCTGAGGGTGGAGCTTGCCAGAGCAGATCACTCACAATGGCTCCCTGTGGCCCACAGCCAAACACCATTAGCTCCGTCTGGCTCAGCGGCTCAGACTGGGGCCCTAGACAATGGCCAAAGTTCTCTGCACTCCCACTCAGGCTCTCCCCAAGGCAGTTCAACTGAGTGCCAAGTCCAAAGACACCAAAACAGTTCACAGGTAAGGCCTTTCCGGTTTGCAGTCTCGCTGCTACTGTACTTACTTACATTTGCTGGTGGGTTTAGACTGATTGAACACACGCGACCACTTGCTGGTTTTCCACTGTTATAGTCCTCCCCTTGGGGTCCAGAAGTCTCTCGCTGACTCCCTGTATCCTCACAAGGATGATTATAGGCAGATCCCACCAGGCAGAGATGCCCGGAGTCCGATCTCCCCAGACTCACGGTGCCCAGATGCAAGGAAGCTGCTACTTGGCCGGCATCTTGCTCCCTCTTCCAAAACCACTCAATGATATACTTGAAAGAGTGAATTGTATGTCATATGAATTATATCTCAATTAAGTTGTTCATAAAAATAAATGTGTGTTGAGCTTATCAAGGTGAGAACCACTGGCCTAGTTCCCATATGGCATATTTCTGATACTTTTAAGTGCATGAATGGGAGAAATAACAGTTTTCTGTGGATGTGCTGAGCCTGTGTAGAATTCCATTTTCACGCACTCAACCTCTGAAGGGCAGAAGGATCCATTCAAGGCCTGGTGTTTGAATACTTGAAATCAATAGTTGGCAGACATCAGCTGTTCATGCCCATCCACAAGCCTCTCTCATCATTCTCTCTGGAGCACCCATGATAACATTTACTTTACTTGTTGAAAACTCATTAACAGAAATAAATCATTTTAAAAAATAAAGAAATTATTTGCTACTACCTTTAACCCTATCCTTATAAAGTTAGCTATTTGATCACCAAGTGTGACAGACTCCATTTTTCAAGACTGTTTGCTGATGCCTTTGAAGCCCTCCCCACTTGCCCCCTCTCCTTCCCAACATCTAAGCAAGTTAACAAGAAAGTCAGTGTTTTCTCCTTGGTGTTGGTGGGAGGTTCAAATCATGCAAGCCTCAAAAATGGCAAAGCCACACCTATTTCAGTCCCACTCTCTAATCACAATAAAAGCCTAGCTAGTTTCCTTTTCCTACTTTATCAAACTATTTTAGATAGCTTATAAAGTCCTGCCCTGTTCTCTGAATAAAGCTATACCACAAATAAATCTTCTACCTATTAGGGTGTATGTGTGGCATTATCAGTTTCAACATCAGAACCATATTTAAGTAGAAGTCCTTCTTACCTCTCCACAGTGGCCACAACACGTAGTTATTTTTTTATTTCACATTAAAGTACATGGATATTATTATTTTAAATGTAACAGTTCATTCACAAGGTTAACAGATATCATAAATCATGAGCACTACCAGGGAAGGGATTTGGGACAGTTAACTTATGTATATAGCGCAAGATGCACATAGTAAGTAGTCAATAATCTACTAAATGAATAATGATGAACACCACTAAACAATACTTTCCTGAAATAACCACTTAAAAATATTTTAAAATTCCGGGAGGCTGAGGCAAGAGAATCGCTTAAGCCCAAGTATTAGAGGTTGCTGTGAGCTGTGACACAACAACACTCTACAGAGGGTGACACAGTGAGACTGTCTAAAAAAATAAATAAATAAATAAAAAATTTACAATCTCATACAAAACAGAAAAAGCCAACAAAAATCAGACATTATCTTTGTGCCAAGAATTTGTAAAAGTTGGCTGGGCATAGTGGTTCAGGACTGTAATCCTAGCACTCTGGGAGGCTGAAGCAAGTGGATTGCTTGAGCTCAGGAGGTCTAGATCAACTTGAGCAAGAATGAGACCCCATCTCTTACAAAAAAAAAAAAAAGTTTGAAAAAGTTTACTGAAGATCTCAAAGGATACTTAAGTAAGTAGAAAGCTAGACCAAATAGACAAATGAGAGGGGCCCAATACTGAAATTATGACAACTTGCACTGTCACAAAACTTACCTGTAAAAGCAATGCCTTCCTAATGCAAATCTCCGAAAGAATTTCACCAGAACATGACAAAATTCACACAGAAGAGGACAGTCCCTGAAATACCCAAGACAACTCCTTTAAAACAAAAGGAAGAGGATCTTGGAGTTACTCTGCCAAAGTCAAGGGTTTTCCTAAAGTTCCAGTAAGCAACCAGCCCAATGAAGGTATGGGGAAGAACAGATAAGCCCATACCCATAAACTTGGAGGTCGATGGCAATTTGGTAAGTGGTAAAGACAGACTCACATATCAGCAAAAGTAGAGATGCCTTTTAGTGACTTTTCAGATGGGAAAATAATTACAAACCCTAATTTACACACACTCTCATACATATATGCTTATAAATTCTAGATGGAACAAAAGACCTATATGGGATGAAGAAAAAAAAAATTTTAGAATGACTAGAATAAAATGTAGAACTACAAAATATTATTGAGTTAGCGTAGAAAAGAGTTTCTTTCTTTCTTTTTTTTTTTTTTGTAGAGAAAAAAAAAGTCATAGGACTCACAGCAACCTTAGCTCTTGGGCTTCCGCAATTCTCCTGCCTCAGCCTCCCAAGCAGCTGGGACTACAGGCGCCCGCCACAATGCCCGGCTGTTTTCTTGTTGCAGTTCGGCTGGGGCTGGGTTTGAACCCGCCACCCTCAGTATATGGGGAAGGTGCCCTACTCACTGAGCCACAGGCACCACCCAGAAAATAGTTTTTTAACCACCAAAAGGCACAAAACATAAAAAGATGTGAAACGTCACATTATATCAAAGTGAATAATGCTCCATGAACATAAAATTAAAAGAAAAAATTTAAAAACCCAAGAAATTAAAAGTACTACTCCAAAGACTACTTAATAATTACAAAAGGGAAAAAGTAGAGGGCCCTGGCTGATGGTACTTTAACCACATGATCCAAAGTCACCACCACCAACCTCGCATGCTTCCTGATATGACAGTGGTTCTCAAGCTGTGGGTCGCGACCCCTTTTTAACAATGAAAATACATTGCAGCATCAGGAAGGTTGAGAACCACTGTGATATGATGTACCAAGAAAGACAAGATTTCACTTAGGTAATGTCCTGCACAAGATAGAGTTCCTGAATTTAATTATGAGAATATCAACTGAATCCAAGAACCTACAAAATAACCAGATGGGGCTTTTAAAAAAAATCATCATAAAAGAAAGAGAAAAGAGTATCTCCTTTAAGTCTGAAGGAGACTAAGAAGACATTACAGATAAATTTAATACACAGGCCAGGGTACAGTAGCTCATGCCTGCAATCCTAGCAGTTTTGGAGGCTGAGTCAGGAGGATTGCTAAGGCCAGGAGTTTAAGACCAGCCTAGGCCATACAGCAAGAAATACTCTGCCTCTACAAAAAAAAAAAAAAAAAAAATAGCTGGGCATACTGGTACATTCCTGTAGTCCCAGCTACTTGGGAGGCTGAGGCAGGAGGATCACTTGAACCCACGAATTTGAGATTGCAGTGAGGTATGCCACTGTACTCTAGCTTGGGCAACAGAACAAGAGTGGGGAGAGGAGAGGGAAGGGAGGGGAGGAGAGGAGAAGGAAGGAGAGGGAAGGGAAGTGAGGGGCACAGAGGAACAGGATTTTGCACGGGATCTAGATCAAAACAAATACGAAGAAACCAATCCACCCACATATAGAGTTCTATATTAATAGTAAAGTACTTGGGTGGATCAGCTCCTGTCATCAGTGGCTAGGCACCAGCCACATTCAGCAGAGCTCTCGGGTTCAAACCCAGCCCAGGCCTGCCAAACAAGGACAACTCCAACCAAAAAATAGCCGGGTGTTGTGGCAGGTGCCTGTAGTCCCAGCTACTTGGGAGGCTGAAGCAAGAGAATTGCTTAATCCCAGGAGTTTGAGGTTGCTGTGAGCTGTGACACCACAGCATTCTACCAAGGGTGACATAGTGAGACTCTGTCTCAAATAATAATAATAGTAAAATACTTAGTTGTGATCATAACACCTCAGTTATGTTTAAGGATGTTCTTGGTCTTAGGAGATCCAGGGTTAAGAGTCATGGTGTCTACAATACTTTCAGTAATTCAGCCAAAAAACTGAATTATACATACATAAAGTATACATAAATACATGTGTGAATTACATCTGCTTGTACATACATCCTGCGTATTTGTGTGTGTACAATGTAAAAATAGATCATATATGCATGTGTTTGAGACAAAAGAAAAAGATAAAGCCAAGGTGGCAGAATGCAAATAACTTATTTTACCTTGAAGTTATTCCAACAACTTTTATGTAAGTATGACACCTTTCCAAATAAAAAGTTAGGTGAAGAGATATAGCCAGGCACTGTGGCAGGTGCCTGTGGAGGCTGAGGGAAGAGAATCGCTTTAAGCCCAAGGGTCGAAGTTTGCTGTGAGCTAAGACACTCTATCTAGGGCAGCTTGAGACTGTCTAAAAAAAAAAAAAAAAGTTGGGTGGAGATTGAAGGAAACAACATTAGAATGAAGGCAAGTCACCTGTTGTGAAGAAAAGGAAAAACAGACAAAAGCTGAGTATTCAAAAACATAGTTTTTATAGGCCTGAATCACTAAAACAACTAATTTTTTTAAAATTGGCAAAGAATAATGGATGTTTCCTGAGTGATGGTAATTTTGATAAAGGTTTAGGTTGCATTTGTCAAAACTCATCCAATGGTGCGCTGAAGATCTGTGCACTTCACTGAAAGCCAACTTTGGCTCAGAAATTTTTTAAAAAGCAATATTTAAGTCTAATCCATATTGAGCATAGTGAAATGTTTGAAGGAGACGTACAGTGATACAAGCAATTTACTCTGAAACGTATCCAAACAAAGCTGGATTAATGGATGTCTAAAATGATGGACAAAAGAAAAATATGGGATACAGCAAATAAAAGAGACATTATCGGGTCGTCACTACACAAGCCTTTCAGCTTTTCTCTCTCTCTCTCTCTCATTATAAAGTTAACAAAATATCGGAGCAGGCAAAGAAAATAAACCATTAAACCAAGGAAGACAGCGAAATGGCCAATAAGCAAATGGAGGAAAATCACGCCACCTCACAGGAAACAGTAGTAAACTGTAATATTGCAATTATCAGATGGAAAAAACAAGACAGGCAAACTGACACCATCAGGACTCAGCGGGAAATGGAACAATTCTAGGGCTCAAGGCCGCCAGTTCCTTCCACTTAGCAGCAGAAGAGGTTGACCTAGGCCTCCGCCACGGCCAGGCCATGGCACCCTGCAGGGTCTAACAACACAGTCCCGATACAGCAGAATTCAGAGCGATGCAAAGGAAAGAGCAGGGGTGAGGGCACCAGCTCCGGGAGACCCACCGGCAGTGGTGAGTCCACGCAGGCCCAGGGGCAACCTCAAGGTACGGGGCACCCATGCTAGGCGGGAGCGTTCGCCCGTGGCAAACCAACTCGCCAGGGACCCGCCACACCCGTCAGAGTCGTCCACACCTGAGAAGAAAGCAGCGCACCGGCCTGACCCCTCCCCTGGCGGGCCCTACAGCCGCGTGAAACCGCCGCAGAAGTGCTTCTCACCACCCCACTGGGACCTGGAGGAACCCACCCCCAAACTCTGTCCTCTGGTGAGAAATGGAGGCACCGAGCAGCGAGGCTCACCGCAGGGAGACAGCAGCACCCTTGCTCAGAGTGGATGCGCAGGCGCGATTGCCCGGATGTACCATTCCCGGAGGCGTCCTGGGTCCTTCCTTTTCCTCCCACTTCCCCTGGCGCGGTTTGACTGGCAGTTGAGCACTCCAGACCTCTCCCCCCTGACTTCTCGCTCTCTCCCAGAAACCCACCCACCATTCATTGCTGCCCCAGCGTCCCGGGGGTCCTGGTCCCTGGCCTGGGTCCTGCTGCCCTTCTTTCTACTTCTTTTCTTTTCTTTCTTTTTTTTTTTTTTTGAGACAGAATCTCACTTTGTTGCCCTCAGGGTGCGCTGGCGTCATACCTCAAGGCAACGTCGAACTCTTGGGATCAAAGCGATTCTCTTGTGTTAGCTTCCCTGGTAGCTAGGTCTACTGGTGCCTGCCACAATGCCCAGTTGTTTTTATTTAGAGACGGGGTCTCCCTCTTGCTCAACCAGTCCATCCTCCTTGGCTTCCCAGAGTGCTAGGATTACGGGCGTGAGCCACTGCAACCGGCCACTTACTTTTCTTACCTGATTCAATCCTATGGTATCATTATTTTGTGGAGGACCCCACAAAATTTGTCTTAATTTTATTTACTGTGTAATTTTCTAAAATATTTCTATGCCTTTTTTTATTTTGAGAATAATGGGTCAAAATTCAGATAAGTGACAATATAAATTAGCCAAACAGAAGTTACACATCTGTAGAATTAATAGGTGAAGGGTTTCACATAGATTAACCATACAAATCAATACATGAATTACAGAAAAAAAGATATAGGAATCAATAATAAGCAGATGGTAAATGTGATTTCAGCATCTGCACCTGGGTGTCTCCATGGCAGGAGCAGCTCTGTGCATCTTCTTCTCAACACATCAAACCTTGCAATTATTTGCTTTGCACCAAGTGGAAAATAAACTCCAAAAGGAGGGGGAGACAAAAAAAAAAAAAAAGAAAAGAAAAGACAGGAAAAAAGATAAAGAAAATGTACATAGAAAAGATAGCATTAAGGCTGGGCATGGTAGCTCACACCTATAATACTACCTCTCTGGGAGGCTCAGATGGGTGGATTGCCTGAGCTCAAGAATTCAAGCTTAGCCTGAGCCAGAGCGAGACCTCGTGTCTAAAAAAATAGCCAGGTGTGGGCTTCGCTCCTGTAGCTCAGTGTTTACAGCACCGGCCACATACACTGAGGCTGGCAGGTTGGAACCAGTGCAGGCCATCTAAAAACAATGACAATTGCTACAAAAAATAGCTGGGCTGGGTGGCGCCTGTGACTCAGTGAGTAGACAGCTAGCCCCATATACCAAGGGTGGTGGGTTCAAACCCGGCCCGGGCCAAACTGGAAACAAACCAATGGAAAAAAAATAGCCGAGCATCGTGAGCTGTGACGCAACAGCACTCTACTGAGGGTGACAAAGTGAGACTCTGTCTCAAAAAAAAAAAATAAAAAAAATAAAAAATAGCCGGGCGTTGTGGCAGGTACTTATGGTCCCAGCTACTTGGGAGGCTGAGGCAAGAGAATCGCTTAAGCCCAAGAAATGGAGGTTGCTGTGAGCTGTGACACCAGAGCACTCACGGCAACTGAGTGAGACTCTGTCTCAAAAAAAGGAAAAGAAAAGAAGTAATTTATTGCAGCTCAATTTACAAACACCAAGATGTGTAAGTAACTCAGGTCCACATCAGCCCATGAATGGATTGATAAACTGTGGTATATATATATATATATATACACCATGGAATACACCATGCAAAATGGAGACTTTACATTTTTTGTATTAACTCCGGGATGAAGTTGGAGAACATTTAGTATCTTAAGAATGGAAAAGCAAGTTGAAAGGGGGGGCACTCTACTGGCAGAGATCTCACAGACCACCAAGGCTTGTATGAAAGGTTTTTATTAGCGAGAGAGGGATGCTGTAGAGCAGCACCAAGAAGGAGAGAAAAGGAGGGGGGGAGAAAAGAGAGAGAGGAAAGGGAGAAAAGGAGAGGGGGAGAGAGGAGAGACTGAGAGAAAGAGAGAAGAGGAGAGAGGAGGGGAGAGAGAGAGAGAGAGCTATATAGGTTAGGGGAAGTCTTAGAATGGTGATGGGATGGTAGAATAGCCAATAAGGAGTTACTGCTCTGGCCGGAAGAGCCGTTAGGGACAGGCCATGTGTTTGAAATTTTCAGTGGGTAGCTGTAACTTTAAGAGTGAGACAGCTGGTCTTGGTCTGTAGAAAGCAGGAGGGGCTTTTCTGGAGGATGGGCTTTCTCTGGGGCAACTACCTAACACAAGGATTTAATGCATTAAATACTAACATGAAGGCAGCAATGAATATACCCACACAAGAGAAAAACTCAATTCAAGTTAGGGGAAGGGGAGAGGATGGAGGGGGGAGAGGAAAGGAGGGAAGAGGACTGGTGTCCTCTCACGTAACAGGCACAATGTAAGAGTACACGGCAAAGCTGCTGGATGAGGAGCACAACTACCACAGGGACTGTACCCAAAAAAACGGAAAAAGTGTAACCTAATCATCTGTAACCTCATACTTATCATGTTACAGGAAAACAGCAAATTAAAACTGACAGACACTTACACTAAAAATATAGAAGGGAGATTCAATTTCCAGTGAGAACTCAGGTGCCTCAAGCCTTAAAATGCTGAATTCTGGGGAACAGTTTTTTTCCAAACTCTACACCATTTTTTTCTTTATTCAATATCAGCTACATAGTTATGGCTACAGATGGTAGAAATCAGGGTATTGTTATTTTGCTTTTTGAGGTTCCTTTAGCTCAGTGTAAAGTTTGCTCTTTGGAGTAGTTCTGCAACCTCCTGCTACTTTCTCAAGAAGTGTAAGATTTATTTCTCCTTCCTCAATTGGAAATAAAAAATAAAATAAATAATAATGTTCTCAATTTTATATGTGTATACAAAATAATTCCAATAACCAAAATATTCATATGAATACAAAAATAACAAACAACAAATCCTATGTTTACTATAAGATTGGAATGTGGGACCCACCCAGAGGAGGCCATAGGATGAGGCCTAGTTGATGGGGCAGACTACCACCAGCACAGGGGTGAGGTGGTGACTCTTAAAGAATCTTCAGCATTTTTTTTTTTTTTGATACAGAGTCTTACTTTGTCACCCTTGGTAGAGTGCCATGGCATCATAGCTCATAGCAACCTCAAACTCTTGGGATCAAGTGATCCTGTTGACTTCTAAGCTGGGACTATAGGTACCTGCCACAATGCATGGCTATTTTTTTAAGACGAAATCTTGCTCTTGCTCATGCTGGTCTCGAACTCGTGAGCTCACGCAATCCACCAGCCTTAGCCTCCCAGAGTGCGTGAGCCACTGTGCCCAGACCATTATTATTTTTTTTTTTAAGAGACAGAGACTCACTTAGTTGCCCTCAGTAGACTGCGGTGGCATCACAGCTCATAGCAACTTTCAGCTCTTGGACTTAGGTGATTCTCTTGCCTCAACCTCCTGTGTAGCTGGGACTACAGGTATCCGCCAGAATGCCCGGCTATTTTTTTTTTTTTTTTGCAGTTTGGCTGGGGCTGGGTTTGAACCTGCCCCCCTCAGTATATGGCGCCGGTGCCCTACTCACTGAGCCATAGGCGCTGCCCAAATTTTTTCAATAATAAAAGGGAAAAGGGTCATTTTACAGTGGAGAAACCTGGAAGGTATCACCTTAACCATCACTTTTGTGCCAAAAGTGCATCATAACACTCTAATCATGAAAAACATCAGACAAACCCAAAGAGAAACCTTATACAAAACTGACCTCTATTCTGTAAAAGTGTCAAAGTCATGAAACACAAGGAGAGACTGAGAACCTGTCATAGATTGGAGTAGACTGAGGAGTTATGACAAATGAATGTGGGATCCCAGAACAAGAAAAGAATATTTGGGCTCAGCACCTGTAACTCAGTGGTTAGAGCTCCAGGCACATACACCAGAGCTGGTGGTTTCAAACCCAGCCCACGCCTGTCAAACAAAAACAACTACTACAACAACAACAACCAAAAAAAAAAAAATAGCCAGGTGTTGTGGCAAGCACCTGTACATGGGACACTGAGCCAAGACAATTGCTTAAGCCCAGGAGTTTGAGGTTATGGTGAGCTATGATGCCACTGCACTCTAATGAGGGCAAGATAGTGAGATTCTGTCTCAAAAAAAAGAAAAAAAAGGACATTTGGGGAAAAACTGGTAAAATTTAAATACAGTCTGTGGTTTATTCATTAGTATTAAACTAATGTTAATTTCCTAGTTGCACAGTTCCATTAATACTAAATCAATATTTACTATGCTAAATATATGAGGGTTATGTAAAATGTTAACATTAGGAAAAGCTAGGTAAAAGGTGCATAGGAATTCTACTAAGTATTTTTGCAACTTTTCTTTTTTTCTTTCTTTCTTTTTTTTTTTTCTTAAGACAGAGCCTAAAGCTGTTGCCCCAGGTAGAGTGCCATGCCGTCACAGCTCACAGCAACCTCCAACTCCTATGCTTAAGCGATTCTCTTGCCTCAGCCTCTCAAGTAGCTGGGACTACAGGTGCCCACTGCAACACCCAGCTATTTTTTGGTTGTAGTTGTCATTGTTGTTTGGCAGGCCCAGGCTGGATTTGAACCCGCCAGCTCTGGTGCATGTGACTGGTGTCTTAGCCACTTGAGCTATAGGCACTGAGCCAACTTTTCTGTAAAATTAAAATTATTTCTAAAAAGCTCAGGATAGGCTGGGCATGGTTGCTCACACCTATAATCCTAGCAGTCTGGGAGCCCAAAGCAGGTGGATCACCTTAACTAATGAGTTCAAGACCAGCCTGAGCAAGACCCAGTCTCAAAAAATAGCTGGGTGTTGTGGTGGGTGACTGTAGTCCCAGCTACTCTGGAGGTTGCGACAAGGGGATCACTTGAGCCCAGTGTTTTGAGGTTGCTGTGATGCCATGGCACTCTACCGAGGGCAACAAAGTGAGATTCTGTCTCTAAACAAATAATACATACATACATACATACACACATAGCTCAGGATAAAAGCCCTTTTCCTATATTCATATGAAAATAAGTTCACCATATACTAAGAAAAATGTTAAATATTGTTGTGATCCAGTTATTATATGAAGAGTATAGGAAAATAACTGAATTATGTTTTTGTTTGTTTTGGGTTTTTTTGAGACAGAGTCTCAAGCTGTCACCCTTAGTAGAGTGCTCTGACATCACAGCTCACAGCAACCTCCAACTCATGGGCTCAAGCAATTCTCCTGCCTCACCCTCCCATGTAGCTGGGATTACAGGCACCTGCCACAATGCCAGGCTATTTTTTTGGTTGCAGCCATCATTGTTGTTTGGCAGGCCCAGGCTGGATTTGAACCTGCCAGCTCAGACGTATGTGGCTGGCGCCTTAGCCGCTTGAGCCACAGGTGCCAAGCCCTGAATTATATTTTGAAAATCACAAATGAGTGAAGCTGAATATGACTTTTTTTCTTTTTTTCTTTTTTTTTTTTTTTACAGAGTCTCACTTTGTTGCCCTTGGTAGAGTGAAGTGACATCCTAGCTCACAGCAACCTCAAACTCTTTGGCTCAAGCAATTCTCTTGTATCTGTCTCCTGAGTAGCAGGGACTACAGGCGCCTGAAACAATGCCTGGCTATTTTTAGACAGGAGGTTTCACTCTGGCTCAGGCTGGTCTGGAACCTGTGAGCTCAGGCAATCCACCCACCTCGGCCTCCCAAATGCTGGGATGACAGGCGTGAGCCACCGCGACTGGCCTTTGACCTTTCATTATCACCTATTATCCTCTTTCATCCCTAGTAATTTTCTTGGCTCAGAACTTTGTATGATGATAACATAGCCTCTCCATATTTCTTTTGATTAGTGTTTGCCACGTATAGTTTTACATGCTTTTACATTTAACCTGAGCTATATTTAAGGTGGAATTCTTGTAGATAGCATACAGTTGGGTCTAGGTTTTGTTGGTTTATCCAAATTGACAATTCCTATTTTTCAATTGGTATGTTTAGATCATTCACATTTAATGTCATTATTGATATAGTTGATTTAGGTGTACCATTTTAATATTTGTTTTCTATTTCTTGTATTTTTTTGTTCCTGTTTCTCTTTTTCTGCCTTCTTAAATCATTTGAATATGTTTTTGCTTATATATTTAAATTTTAGCTATATATCTTTGTATTTTGTTTTGTTTTGTTTTTCAGACAGAGTCTCAGTCTGTCACTGTGGGGTTAAGTGCCATGGTATCATAGTTCACAGCAACCTCAAACTCGGGCTTGGGCAATCCTCTTGCCTCAGCCTCCCTTATAGCTGGGATTACAGGCTTGGGCCACAATGCAGGGCAAGTTTTTCTATTTTTAGTAGAAGCAGGGTCTCCCTCTTGCTCAACCTGGTCTCAAACAACTGAACCCAAACAATCCACCTGCCTCAGGGTCCCTCTTACTAGGATCATAGGTGTCATCCACTGCATCTGACCTATATCACTTTTTACTGATTGTGATTGCAATGGATTGAATGGACAGAATGTTTGTGCTCCCCAAACACAATTCATATGTTTTTTGTTTGTTTGTTTTTCCGGTGTGTGTGGGGCATTGAGACAGCATCTCATTATGTTACTCTCGGTAGAGTGCCATGGCATCACGGCTCACAGCAAACACAAACTCTTGGGCTTAAGTGATTCTTTTGCCTCAGCATCCCAAGTAGCTGGGACTACAGGTGCCCGACACAACACTCAGCTATTTTTGTTTATTGTTATAATTGTTATTTAGCAGGCCCAGGCTGGGCTGGAACCCACCAGCCCTAGTGTATTTGGCTGGCACTGTAATGACTGAGCTACAAATGCTGAGCCAACACAATTCATATGTTAAAGCCTAATCCCCAATATAAAGATATTTGGAGGTAGGAGACTATGAGAGGTGACTGCATAATGAGGATAGACACCTATGAGAATGGGATTATTGAGACCTCAGAGAAATCCTTCTCCCTTGCTCCACATAAGGACACAGAAAGAAGGTATTATATATGAACCAGAATGTGCCAGTGCCTTGATCTTATACTTCCTAGCCTATAGAATTGTGAGAAATAAATTTTTGTTGTTTTACAAGTAAACTAGTTTGCAGTATTTTTTCTTATAGCAGCCTGCATGGACAAAGACATACATTGTTTTTCCTCTAATGGTTGCTTTAGGGATTATGATATACATATCTAAGTTTTCAGTCTACTTATAGTTAAGATTTAACATATCCTGTAAAATTTAGAGGACTTACAGTTATATGTATATGTAGTACATCTATATACATTGAAAAATGAGCAGGCAATTTTATAACTTTTGCTTTCATCCATGCATATTTTAAAGAAGGTAAGAGAAAAATTATTATATTGATATTTACTTAGTTATTATTTCTGTTGCTGTATCTTCATTCCTGAAGTTCCAGGAATTCCTCTGGTATCATTTCCCTTCATCCTGCAGACTTCCCCTCAGCCTTTTTATAGAGCACGTATGCTGGTGATGAATTATCTTAGTTTTTCTTCATCTGAGAATCCCTTTCTTTCCTTCATTCTTGAAAAGTATTTTTTTCTGGGTATAAAACTGAGATTTTTCCTTTCAGAACTTTAAAAACATTTTCGTCTCTCTTCTATTCTCTATTGTATATAATGTAAAATCTACCAACACTTCAAATATTGTTCTCTGATAGGATATGTGTAATTTTTTCTGATTGCTTTCTTTCCTTCTATTTATTTTTGTTCTTGGCAATCTGATTATGAAGTGTCTGGCTATGATTTTCTATTGAAAATCACTGAGCTTCTTGATTCTGTAAAATTTATCTCTTTTATTTGAGAAGGTTTTAGCCATTATTTTCTGCAAGTACTTTTTCCTGTACCAATCTCTTTGTCCTTTCCTTGTGATGCTTTAATGGCTTGAGTTTTAGAATTTGTTCGTTTGTTTTTGAGACAGAATCTCACTCTGTTGCTCTGGGCTTGAGTGCCTGGCATCATCATGGCTCACAGCAATCTCAAACTCCTGGACTCAAGTGATTGTCCTGCCTCAGGCTCCCGAGTAGCTGGTACTACAGGTTTTCACCAAAATGCCCAGCTAGTTTTTCTGTTTTACTCTTCTTTTGTTGTTGTTTTTTGCAGTTTTTGGCCAGCACTGGGTTTGAATTCACCACCTCCGGCATATGGGGCTGGCACCCTACTTCTTTGAGCCACAGGTGCCGCCCTAGTTTTTTTGTTTTTAGTAGAGGAAGGGTGTTACTCTAGTTCAGGTTTGTCTCTAACTCCTAAACTCACCTCCCAGAGTGCTGAGATTACAGGTGTGAGCCATTGTGCCTGGCAGAGTACCAGATATTTTGATATTGTTCTATAGGTCTCTAAGGCTCTGTTCATTATTTTCAATGTTTTTTTTTTCTGTCCTTCAGATTGTATAATTTCTATGGATTTAGCTTTAAGTCCACTGACTCTTTCCTCTGTTGTCTTCTTCTGCCATTGAGACATCTAGTGAATTCCTTATTTCAGATACTGTATTTATCATGTGATTCTTTTTCATACTTTGTTTTCCTTCAGAGAATTCTATCTTCTCATTCATTTCAAGTTTGTTTACCTTTACATCAAGGAGCAGAGATGTAATAGCTGTGTTAAAGTCTTTGGTAATTGCAACATCTGTTTCATATTGGAGTTGGCATCAATCAAAAGTCATTTTCCATAACAATAGTCATTATTAAGATTTGCCTGGTTCTTTTTATGCCAAATAACTTCAGATTGTCTTGAATAACTTGAGTATTATGTTGAGAGATTTTAGAGTCTGTTAAAATTAGCTTGAAAATGCTGGATTTCTTGTTTTATCAGGCAATAAACAAAGTTAGATTTAGATCAAAGATGGGGAACATATGGTCTTCTAGGTCTTCAACTGCAGCCTTTTGATGGAATCCAAAGTTTTTGGAACATGTCCTTTTATTTTTACTAATACATCTTTGTCTTTTATGTTTTCATTTTATTTTTAAGATGAATGTATTTAAGATACCAAAGAATAAAATAAATTTCAATGAAATAATCCTCTCAGATTGACTGGCACAATTAACACTTTAGGGCTGAATTGACAGAGGCTATGCCCCTGATTTGGTTCTAACTTCTGCCTCCTGACTGACACCACTACTGCAAAAGACTAGTGAGAGACAGTTTATGGGGATCAAGTACCTGAGTTTGTTTTCAGCTTTTAACAATTGTCCACTGTGTTTAAAGAACTTAATTTCCCCCCAATAATTTATTAGATTATTTTTCAATTTTATTTTAATATGCAGTTGAAAGAATGTACAATAATCAGCCATACACCCACAACATATATTTCATTATTTTTTTCTTCTTTACAAGTAGGGAATTTGTTCCTAGGGAGGCCACAATTTTTGTGCTTGTCATCACAATGACCTCAGATTCCTGTTGAGAGTGTTTAAACAGAGGAGCCATTCTTCAGGCCCTCTCCTCTGAATTCACCCCTAGAAGTAGAATTTTTCAATAGTTGCACAGCTCAACAGCATTTCTTTTTTTTAGAGACAGTGTCACACTTTGTCACCCTTGGTACAGCTCCATGGCATCACAGCTCACAGCAACCACCAACTCCTGGGCTTAGGTGATTCTCCTGCCTCAGCCTCCCATCAACAGCATTTTTTAACTCTGTCCGATTAACAGTTAATCATGTCAAAGTAGACCAAGGGAATGCTGATGGAAGAAAACAGATTTTTTTAATGAGGTTTGAGAATTGCAGTATTGTCCTATTTCCACTGAAGAGGATTTTCTTGCTTTGTCATACTGCAGTATCAACATGAAAGAAATTCAATGCTCATCACCATTATAACACTTACAAAGACCACAAATACATATTTTAAATTAGAGGGAAAGGCATGAAAAGTGTTATTACAGAAATTAGTGGCTCATACCTGTAATCAAGCGTGAGCAAGAGTGAAACCCTGTCTCTACTAAAAATGGTAAAACTAGCCAGGCATTGTGGTGGGTGTCTGTAGTCCTAGCTACTTGGGAGGCTGAGGCGAAAGGATCACTTGATCCCAAGCGTTTGAGGTTGCTGTGAGGTATGAAATCATAGCACTCTACCAGGGCAACAGAGTAAGACTTTGTCTCAAAAAAAAAAAAATACATATATATATGAAAAGCAAAAGTAAAGACAATTCTTTCTATTAGAAATAAGACCTGCAAATCATGCCACTGAAACAACTTATAAAGACGCTCATATACTCAGGCAAAAAATGAAGCCATTCAGTTATGTAGAAATAGTGAAAGAATACATTGCCAAAGTTTTAGGATGCTTAGACTCTAATAAGATTTCAAAGTACAAACAACTGCCTCTTTCAAGGAGAACCATAACTGATCAGTAGCATGAATTAGCCTTCAACTTAACAGAACAAGTTTATACAATAATTCGAAAGGAAAATATATATTATTTCTGACATCAGAGAAGTCAAACTGGAGAGAAATCCTATAATGTTAATAAATGTACAGAATTCTTAAATCAGAGCTCAGCCCATTTGAACTATGAGCAAATTCTCACAGGAGATACTGGAAAATATTTTTTCTCAGTATGTTTTAGAACATGTTAGAGAACAATTCAATTTATATAATCTCTGGTAAATGGCTGTAGGCATAAATTACCCTTTATTCAGCATGAAATAATTTATACTTACAAGACAGTCTGTATTTGCTGTAAATTTAGAGAACTTTTTTAAAAGGATTGCCCATAGTCAGGTATCATTGAAAGCACCTGTAGTCCCAGCTACTTGGGAAGCTAAGGCAGGAAGATCACTTGATCCCCATAGTTTGCTGTGAGGTAGGCTGATGATGGGGCACTCTACTCAGGTCGAGAGAGTGATACTCTGTCTCAAAAAAAAAAATATATATATATATATATCCATGAGGGAGACACCCTTTGAATGTGTTCATTCAGGGAAAAGTTTCGCCCTTTGGTCCTCCCTTACTCAAAATCACGCGGAATGTACGCTAAAGAGAAAAATAATGGATGTTGTCACCATGAGAAAGGCTTCATATTTTGCTTAGCCCTTATGATGCAGCAGCAGAGAACTCATATTGGGGAAAGCCCATATATATGCTATTAGTGTGGAAGAGACTTCAGGAGGTGTTCTCACATTATTCAGCATGAGAGGACACATACTGGAGAACACTACAAATATAGTCATTGTTGGCAAGCTTGCAACCATGGCTTTTACCTTATTTGACACCCAGAAAATCATAGAGATAGGAAAATTTCGGTGAACAAAATCAACATGGAAAACATATTGATTGTGATTCCATTTTGTTTGACATCAGAGACAAACCATGAAAGAGGCAAAGTCCACAAGTTACTTTTGAAGTATAAATTAAAAGTACCTGAATAGGGCGGCGCCTGTGCCTCAAAGGAGTGGTGCGCCGGCCCATGTACTGGAGGTGGCGGGTTCAAGCTCGGACCCGGCAAAAAAACTGCAAAAAAAAAAAAAAAAAAAAAAAAGAAGAAGTACCTGAACATAGTAAGTCTGTACTTGTGACTTTCTGCACTCACATAACAGATTTTAGCAGTTCTACTCTAGATGTATCTTTAATTTGCCATAGGAGCATTTAATGGGGTTTCAGTGTCTATGCCTAATGGACAATGTCACATAGACATGGTTGCCATAGATAATCAAATGTAAATGTTATCAGTGACAACAACATACTTATCTTTGTACATCATATATGAATCAAAGAAGAAATTGTGTATCTTTTAACATCACTGGGATCAAATATGTATAGTTTTACAATATTTATAGAAGCGGGCCAGAGGCTATGCCATCCATTTTTTCCCTAATTAATCCAAATGTCATTCAAACAAATGTGAGAGATTTATACTATCTTATCAATGTTTCACCAATGACATTCTATTTGTAACTTACAGAGATGTATCATAAAGAGATGCTTTCTAAAGGCATTGCCAGTTTTCAAGTAGGATTCAAAAGTCATATTACAACTGCTATTGACATGTCTGTGATAATAACACAGACTTCACTAGCTCCAACCCAACTCCCTCACAAAAAGCAGAGGGTCTAAGCAGCATTGGCTATCTTTTCTGAAACCCTGGACATTAGAAGACAAGTAAATATTCCAGAAACAAAATGACTCTGATTTCAGAATCTTATGTTCAACAAAAATATAACTCATGTATGATGGAAGAATTGCAACAGTTCAAACACTATATTCCTTCTGTAATAATTTCCCCAAGATAACCTAACAGGAATTACTTAAAACAGAAGTATAAGTCATGTCTTCAAAAGACATATAAGAGGAAGGTCATACACCAAGAAGCTTTAGTTATAACAGGGACAAAACATATACAGCCCAGAAATCCATCATTAATAAAATAGGTAAATAAAATGTGGTACATCTACATAATGGAATACTACTACGCAATTTAAAAAGAATTGACTACTGATATATGTAGCAACTTGGATAAATCTCAAAAAAATTATTTTGAGTGAAAGAGGATAGACATAAAAAACTATAGACTGCATGGTTCCAATTATAAAAAGTCTGAAAGCAGGAAAAACTAGTTGATGGGCCAGGCACAGGTGTTCACACCTGTAATCCTAGCACTCTGGGAGGCTGAGGCAGGTGGATTGCCTGAGCTCAGGAGTTTGAGATC
Organism: Nycticebus coucang; assembly: GCF_027406575.1. Classification (NCBI taxonomy): domain Eukaryota; kingdom Metazoa; phylum Chordata; class Mammalia; order Primates; family Lorisidae; genus Nycticebus; species Nycticebus coucang. Next base: position 487,027 of record NW_026515588.1, on the reverse strand, counting down.
AGCCTGACCAAGAGCCAGATGCCATCTCTGCTAAAAATAGAGAAACTAGCCCAGCTACTTTTCCCCAGCTACATGAGAGGCTGCAGCAGGAGAATCACTTGAGCTCAAGAGTTTGAGGTTGGTGTGAGCTATGTTGCCACAGCAATCTACACAGGACAACAGAGTGACATTCTGTCTTAAAAAGAACAAAAAACTGGGTGGTGCCTGTGGCTCAGTGAGTAGGGTGCCGGCCCCATATACCAAGGGTGGCAAGTTCAAACTCAGCCCTGGTCAAATTGCAACAACAACAACAACAACAAATAGCCGGGTGTTGTGGCAGGCACCTGTAATCCCAGCTACTTGGGAGGCTGAGGCAAGAGAATCACGTAAGCCCATGAGCTGGAGGTTGCTGTGAGCTGTGATGCCACGGGACTCTACCGAGGGCAACAAAGTAAGACTCTGCCAAAAAAAAAATTAAAAAAATAAAAAACCAAACAAAAAAAACCTAGTTGATTGTGATAAACAGACATTGGTTACCTCTGGGAGATGATACTGCCCAGGAAGTGGTACAGAGTTTCCTTTTTTTTTTTAGACAGTCTCACTTTATCACCCTTGGTAGAATGCCATGGCATCATAGCTCACAGCAACTTCAAACTCTTGGGCTCAGGTGATTTTCTTGCCTCAGCCTCCCAAGTAGCTGGGACTTACAGGTGCTCACAATGCCTGGCTATTATTAGAGATAAGGTCTCACTCTGGCTAGTTTTAAAAATATATTTTTTCTTGACTGGAGTGATGATTTCAGCTTCACTGAAATCCAGTTTGTGGCCTTATATGGGTAAGTCAAAGAGGCCTCCAGGGAAGATGCACTCTAAGTAGATTTTTGTGCAAGTTACTGTGGCTGTGCCTCCCACCCTCCTTGCTCAGATGCCAAAATTCCAGCCATGCTCTTTTCCATCTTTTCTCAAGTTTAGGACACAGATGTATCCATCCTGTATATATACATGTATATATATATATTTGTATATATCCACGTATGTATATATACATGTCTATATATATAAAATTCACTGAGCTTTAAATATTAGGACCTTATGCCTATGTATACTACATATATTTTCAAATTGAAGTATGAGATATTGGGGTTGGAGAAAGAAGTGGATTAGGATTACATCTCACCCTTTAATTTAAAGACTTTTAAAACTGGCTTGGCGCCTATAGCTCAGTGGCTAGGGTTCCAGCCATATATAGTGGAGCTGGAGAGTTCGAACCTGGCCCAGGCCTGCCAAACAACAATGACAACAACAACAACAACAATAGCCAGGCATTGTGGCAGGTGCCTGTAGTCCCAGCTACTTGGGAGGCTGATGCAAGAGAATCACTTAAGCTCAAGAGCTTGAGGTTGCAGTGACATGTGACACCATGGCACTCTACTGAAGGTGATATAGTGAGACTCTGTCTTAAAAACAAAAACAAAAACAGACTTTTTAAACTATGTTCCAGTTGGGTGGCGCCTGTGGCTCAGTGAGTAGGGTGTTGGCCCTATATACTGAGAGTGGCAGGTTCGAACCCAGCCCTGGTCAAAATGCAACAACAACAACAAAACTATATGCCAGTTGACAGGATACAGAGGATCCATGCTGCAATTTGATTTAACTATTAATTAATTAAGAGAGAGTCTCAGTCTGTCTCTCTGGGTAGAGTACCATGGCATTTTAGCTCACAGGAACCTCAATCTCTTGGGCCCAAGTGATCCTCTTGCCTCAGCCTCCCACGTAGCTGGCACTACAGGTGCCTTCCACAAGGCACAGCTATTTTTCAATATTTTTAGTAGAGATGGGGTCTCACTCTTGCTCAGGCTGGTCTTGAGCTTCTGAGTTTAAGTAATCTATCCACTTCAACTTCCCAGAGTGTTGGGATTACAGGCATGAACCACTGCTCCAAATCATACTTTTGATCCAATTGTCATGGGCAGGAGAGTGCCTTACACTGACTTGTTTGGTCCAAGGTGCTCATACATCCCTGGATTAATTACTCTGGCAATGGTCATGGAATGAGGTCATGTAACTCTGTCCACTGAACTCATCCTCTGGGGCTGAGCTCAAGGGGCCACCTCACCCATTGCTGCCTAAAAGGATAACTGGATATGTGGAAAGTTCTCCCACATGAGCCTGAATGTTCTCCTCTCTCTCTCCCTACATGAGAACTCTTTAAAAATGCTGGCTTTCTCAAAAATCCAAGCAAGACCTCATGTTTTTCCCCTTACATTAGTGCAATGCTACCTTTCCTTTCCAAGACTCCCATCAAATCCTCAATCTGGGTCTCAACTTGCTAGCTGCTACCTGGATGTTGAGACTTCATTTCATTCCAGATCTCTGCCAACAGCAAATCCAGAGTTCTGACATGAGCTGCACTGAGATCCAGTTTGTGGCCTTATAAGGGTAACACGAAGAGGCCTCCAGGGCAGATGTGCTCTAAGTAGATTTTTGTGCAAGTTACTGTGGCTGTGCCTCCCACCCTCTTTGCTCAGATGCCAAAATACCAGCCATGCTCTTTTCCAGCTTTTCTCAAGGTCAGGACACAGATGTGTCAATCCTGGCTACTGGGGCCTGAGCAAGTCTACAACAGACAAAACTTCTGAAATTGTTTTATCCCTTCCTTGTGGCAGGAAGAGTAATGTCTCTTCCTCACAGATGTCCACATCCTAATCCATGGAGCCTGTGCATGTTACTTCAAATTGCAGAAGGGACTTTGCAGATGTCTTGAAGGGTTTCAGATGGGGAGTTATCCTTACTTGTGGTAGGACCAACACAATCACAAATGTCCTTGTATAATGCAAGGTAGGAGTTAGGATCACAGAAAGCAACATGATGACATAATCAGATGTTGGAGTCCAAGAAAGATATGAACATAGTGCAGTGATGGGTTTAAATATCAGGATGGGGCCATAAGCCAAGGGAGATAGATGGTTTCCAGAAACTGGAAAAAGCAAAGGCATGAATTGTTTCCTAGACTCCCAAGAATAAATGCAGCCCTGCCTACACCTTGATGTTATCCCAGTAAGATACATTTTGGAATTCTGACCTCCAGAGTTGTGAGATAATAAATTGGAATCACTTCAAGCCATAAAGTTATGATAATTTGTTACAGTGGCACTAGAAAACAATCACACTCCTTGATGTCAATTTCTTCAGCCAAATGTTTTGTGGTTACATTCAACACTTGGATCTATGACAACCACTTGAGACCACAAGGACGTGAGCCTTAGGAAAAATCAGAATAATATGCTGAGGAGGGTGAGCCAAAGATATACAGTACCTAGCTACTAGCTATAGTTGAGCCCAGCAGTCAGCCCTAGAAGCCCTTGCCTCCATATTTAAATGCAATTTAAGTCAATGAATGGTGGCATATTCTGTGATTTGTGCCAAAAATACATCTTATGTGACAACCCTTTCCTGCTCCGCCCAGCTCTGCTCTCAAGTCTCTCGCTCATGATGAGTCTCTCGCTCATGATGAGTCACGATGTGAGGACTCCTAGAGGTAACCAGGCCATGCAGGCTCCAGATGACCCCTGTGGAGCTGACTCAGAATCACTCCTTAGGAGGGGGATGCCCCATGATGAGCAGGGACCCACTTACTGAGCAGGAAGGGCCACATAGTCTCAGCTGTAGTCTCAGAGACATGGCCAAGGGGTTATAGGTACAGCAAGGGGACAACCCAGAGGTCCCAAGGTTAATGTGTGAACGAGCTCCAGATGTGGTGGATTCAAGTTACACAGGCAGATGTGGATCCACCTCCCACTTATTCCATGACCTTCATTTTGGGCAGCATAGGAATCCCCTCTGGGTGAAAAAAGTTGCTCAGAACAACCCATACACCTCCTACCAAAATAAATCATGCCAACTTGCTGAATTACAGAATGATTCCTTCTTTCACCATCCCTTGGTGTCAAAGTTCTATGATTACAACTGTATGCTACTGATGACTTTTAAGACTAAATTTATTGGAAAAAGCATAGTTTTAGATTACAGGCAGTTTCAGGTTATAAACAAGATAGGTAGGCTTTGTAGGTTCGTCCTTAAGTTTAATTTGTATGTAAGTTGGACCAGGTACATTCACCTATTACATGTAATAGCCTCCATTTGTAAGTGCCAGTCATACTTCAGATAGATGTTTGTAGCTCTGGCACTGCCTATAGTAATTTCTGCAGGAATTCCTCCTTCAGGTGAGTTTAACCCAATTTGTTTTCATGAAAAATAGTTCTTTGCTTCATATTTGGATGAGGAGGGAAGTATACAGCAAAGTTCAAGGGCTTAGCTGCCAAAAAGACTCTGTTGTAATCATATTTGTACTTTTATCATATCCAGTGATGAACATTGGCATTGGCATCCTGGAATACAGTAAGCATGTTCATTTATGTAAGTTTACATGTAATTCTTTCCAAAATGTATGTTAACATAAGTCCTCTGCATTTCCTATTAGATTAATCTCAAATATTTTGTGTTTATAATTTCTACTTTAAAGGAATTGCTTTTGCAATATGTGTTAAAGTGATAGAGATTTTGTGTGTTCACTTGGGTGCTTTGACCTGTACATTTTTAGTTCTTTTTCTGCCTGGCTTATCTCACTGATTTTTAAAATATTCAGTTGAGTTTTTTAAATATGTTAACGTTATTTGTTAGTAAATTCATTTTTATGTCTTTTTCCCAATAGTTATAGCATTTAATTGTTTCATCTTATTTGCATTAACAAGAAGATCCAGAAATTCTAAAATTAATATTGCTTTTTTTTTTTTTTTTTTGTTTTTTTTGGCCGGGGCTAGGTTTGAACCCGCCACCTCCGGCATATGGGACCGGCGCCCTACTCCTTGAGCCACAGGCACCGCCCTAAAATTAATATTGCTGAGAACGGATTTCTTTCTTTTGTTTTGGAATGTATGTATATCTATCTGTTCATGGTTGTTGAAGAGAGAAGTAAACAAGAACAAGACCCAAGAAGAAAGATGGGAGTTAATTTTCATCAAGAGAAAAAAGGTCAACTTCCTAATGCAGATAGAACTACTGAGATGAGCTGTGTTCAGGACCAGCCGGAAGTGGCTGGTTGGCTTCTTCCTTGTCCATATACTGGTGGAGGACAAAACACCATCACACTGAGGATAATGGGAGGAACAGTGGGAGCCCAGTCCTGGGTGACATCAGTGGGCAGTTAAACCAGCACCAGGAACCACCTCCTTGCAGATTTTCTATTCTGTGAGGAGACAATGTTGATTATTTGGGTTTTCTTTTTATTTACAACCAAACACATCCAGTGGAAACAGGTTGCAAAGGTGTGGACTAGGTTATTCCAAACCTGCCTCACTGGTTTATCTTGCATTCTGAGGACTTCCTGAATTCTTCTTTGAGGCAACCCATTTTCTAGAGGCTGTCTGTGGTCAGCCTCTGGTCAGAGCTCACACTCCGCACGTTTCCATATGCTATGTTCAGTGTGGGTTATCTTGCTATTACCTTATCTTTGATGTTAGGGAAACAAATGAAGAATAAATGAGTAGCAGTAATAAATAGAACAAAGAACTTCTTTTCTGGGAAAAAGCTATGATGCTAATAATTTACAGGTAAAAACACTGATTAATTTATACATGTTAATACTTCTCCAACCTAAAGTTCTCAAGCTCTTAGAAGTTCAGAGATGTGTGCTAGAGCCTGACATTTCTGTGTGAACTATATGAGGAAAACTAAGTGTTAAACTTTATAATTGAATAACTACTACCCTGTTTCCCCAAAAATAAGACATCCTCCGAAAATAAGACCTACTCATAGGAAAGATAAGACGTCCCCTAAAAATAAGACCTAGCACATCTTTGGGAGCACACCTTAATATAAGACACTGTCTTATTTTTGGGGAAACAGGGTATTGCAAAATCAGCCATTTTCCTATATATCCACAATGCCTTCATTGCAAGTTCAAATCCCAAAACATTTTCTAATGAAAATTTTTCCCTGTTATGAATCTGCAAAATATGTATGAACTAATGTTATTCATATTTTGTCTTTCTTCAAACTCGTGTAAATCTTGTATTTTGCTATGGATATACTCATGTGTTTGATGACTAGGGATTACTTCAGACATATTAGGGAGGTTATATACCTCGTGGTGGATACACCTTGCTATCCTACTAACATCCGAGTAATTGTGAATTCCAAAATACTTGTGGCTCTGAAGGCTTTGAAGAAGGGATCAGGGCACTGAATGTTGCCGAAAACAAACAAGCAAACAAAAAAAATGAACAACATTTCTGACATTTTACATGTCAATAGTTAACATTTGTTTAGAGGTTATGTTTTTTTTTTTTACAAATTACAGTAAACACCATGTTTAATTTGATAAATAAGTATACAATTATTAAAAGTTGCATCAAAATAGATTTCATAATTCAATCTCTAATAATGCACTTATTTTGAAGCACCCACCTTTAATCATAAATAATGCTTTTACTCTATACCATATAAACAGAAAAAGATATTAAAATAAATTCCTAGGGGACTTGCTTCCTCAATATGTAAAAGAGCTTCATCAAACATGAAGGTTAAGAACTAGAAACATCCCCGTTTACATCCAAAACAAAACAAGAATGATCGTTAGTAAACACGACAATTTAACATGGCTCTGTCACACTAGCTATGACTATACAACTGTAGTTTTTTTTAAGTTGAAATATCAATGGATATGGGCAGCGCCTGTGGCTCAGTGAGCGGGGCGCCGGCCCCATGTGCCGAGGGTGGCGGGTTCGGGCCCAGCCCCGCCAAACTGCAACCAAGGGGTGGCCGGGCGTTGTGGCGGGCGCCTGTGGTCCCGGCTGCTCGGGGGGCTGAGGCAAGAGAATCGTGTGGGCCCAGGAGTTGGGAGGTTGCTGTGAGCCGTGTGACGCCACGGCGCTCTGCCCGAGGGCGGTGCAGTGGGACTCTGTCTCTACAAAAAAAAAAAAAAAAAAAAATAGCCGGGCATTGTGGCGGGCGCCTGTAGTCCCAGCTACTCGGGAGGCTGAGGCAGGAGAATTGCCTAGGCCCAGGAGTTGGAGGTTGCTGTGAGCTGTGTGAGGCCACGGCACTCTACCGAGGGCCATAAAGTAAGACTCTGTCTCTACAAAAAAAAAAAAAAAAAAAATCAATGGATATGATATTTACAAAAGCCAAGAAAAATCCAAGGAAACATAAGAATAAAAGACATCTGCCTGGTCTCTGACTAAACAACTAATATACAAAACCCAACAGACTTACTAATTGCAACAAAGATTAAGATAATGTGTAGCCTGAGAGCGAACCACGCTGGCCCCCAAATTAACAATCCCTGTAACACGCTTAGTAGGCACACGATGGCTCAGACATGTAATCCTAGCAGTCGGGGAGGCTGAGGCAGGTGGATTGCTTGAGCTCAAGAACTCCTGGAGACCAGCCTCAGCCAGAGACTCCCCACAACCTCTAAAAACAGCTGGGTGCCTGTATTCCCAGCTAATCGGGAGGCTGAGGCAAGAGAATCACTTGAGCCCAAGAGTTTGAGGTTGCTGTAAGCTCCGACACTATGGCACTCCACAGAGGGTGACAACGTGAGATTCTGTGTCAAAAAAAAAAGAAAAAATTAGCAGGCAGTATGCAGGACCACTAGAGGGAGGCACAAGGCTTTGAGAAACACCAAGAAACCTCAAGGAAGAGGAGCACAGAAAGAAATTGAGCATAGATTAATGGACCCTGAGCCCCAGGAAGAGAACATCAGAGCCCCTAGGCTAGGGCCCCAAGGAAGACAAGACCACAAATTGGGAAGGCAAAATACCACATGCCAGTCCCTGAAAAAGCGAATAGATTACAGACCATCCTGGACTTAAGGAAGACCAGCAAACTACACGTCCAGTTCCCACCTCCAGTTTCCTCTTCCTGGACATGTGTACCTGGCACCCAGAAGCAAACTCGACCTCAGGAGCTGAGCAGAGGATCCTGGCCTGCCCACCCCTTCCACATACCATGGGTGCAGTCAGTCCTGATCTACTCCCTACAACTGTGAGGACATTCAGGCCCAGCCACCCTGCCTGGGCGACAGTCAATCCCTTCTCTTTAACCCCCCCCCCCCCACACACACACACAAGAACCAGGGTGAATGCTTCGCCTCTCTCCCTCCCCACTTCCGGTCGACAGACTGCTCTCCCCACCCCGCCTACCCACACCCGGGGTAGACCGGCCCTCTGCTCCCAGGCCCAGGCGGATTTGAGTCCCAACACCCAGCTCCCGCTCCTCTAAAGCGGGCGGGCCTTCAGCACCAATGAGCACTGCCACGCACGAGTTCATCACTTTGGTCTTACCTTCCTCCCCGCAAAATGTAGTTGGTTATTCGCTCTGCCCAGGCTCTCCCACTCAAGGGGCATGGTGGCCTCTAGGTCCAGCCCCTGAATTTCCAGACCTGCCTGGCCTTCCTCCACCCCAGAGCAATGTCAAAATGAGCCCCGCCCACGCAGCCTCGCCCCCAGCATAACTTCCGGCTTGACTTCCCCTTCCCGCGCTTTCCCTTTCTCCTGCTTCCAATCGGCCCCAGGAGGGGTCGCCCACATGGTGGGGCACGACTTTCTCTCAACCTGGGTTGCCATGCATGGAAGTGCTGGGGACCTGAGGCCTAGCTTCTCTCACCAGAGACCTCCCCTCCCTCCCACCCCCGCTCAGTTGCACCGTTGGGGCCCACTTCCCGGAGCCTCTTTTCTCTCCCAGCTCCCAGCTTCTCCTGCCTCACGGAGCGGGCTGAACAAGATGACCGCAAGGGCGAGGACGGGTGGCGCGCCGCGGGGCTTCTGGGAGTTGTAGTCCAGCCGGTGCGCTGACGCACTTCGCGGCGGCAGACAGGCGCCATGGTGAGGCGTGCACCGGGTGAGTGGGGCTAGAAAGCCGTGTCCGGCGGGAGCTCCCTGGGCGGGTGTGGGGTCGCTACTTGGGAGCGGGCACAGCCTGGGCCCCTGCCCTGCCGAGCTTGGGAGCCCGGAGTCAGACCTGCCTGCCGTCCTGCCGACGTGCTATGGGACATGGTGTGACCTGGAACCCCGAGGGGAGACGGCGGTCTCGGGACCTGAGGGCTGAGGGCTGAGGGAGCCGACTGTGCTTGGGAGCGCGGGGCCTGGGAAGGCGGACGACCCCCTGCGGGTACGTGGGAGCTGGAACAGCGCGCTCCTGTTGGCCAGGGTCCTCCCCAATCGTGCTGCAGTGCGCTTTTGACACATTCTGGGCTCCTCCTGTGAGGGTGGACTTGCCATTTCCTGTGGATGAAGCCAGTGGCGAGCACGCCCGGGGAGAGCTCCCTGGCGATTTCCCCAGAACCCCACTTCTGTTTTCTCAGGACTTCACCCATTCCCGAGACAGACAGACTGAGAGGGAGAAAAGTATGGCCTCCAGGCTTCCGACGACCTGGTCCTGGGTGAGTAGAGGCTTCTTTTAGCTTTGAATCCATTCCTTTATGGGGGTGTGGTGGGGAGAGGCCCCCTTCTGTGAGATTTCCTTGGGCCCCAGAGCTCCTCAGGAAGCTGCAAGGGGTTGGTTGGGCGCGAGACAATCCACAGGTTGCTTTGCTTTCTAAGGGGTGTGGTTAGATTAGTGGCCAGATTGGGGGTGATTCTGAAGAGCAGGCTGAGGTGATTCCAGTTTACTCTCATCTATACTGAGCTGAGTAACTGACAGGTATAAGTGAGGATTAGGCTTCTGTTGAGGTTTCAAACAAGACGTGACATGAGCTCAGTTTAGCAACAAAAGGAAAAGAGAACAGGGGATGGATCCCTGAAAATAAATGAGATAGAAACAGAAGGGGCTTGGCTCAGCTCGTCTCCTGTAGCACAGCGGTTACGGCGCCAGCCACGTGCACCGAGGCTGGCCGGTTCGAACCCGGCACAGGCCTGCAACACAACAATGACAACTGCAACAACAACAAAAAAAACCGTGCTTGTGGCGGGCGCCTGTAGTCCCAGCTACTTGGGAGGCTGAGGCAAGAGTTTGAGGTTGCTGTGAGCTGTGAGGCCATAGCACTGTACTGTGGGCAACATAGTGAGACTCTGTCTTGAGGAAAAAAAAAAAAAAAGAAACAGTAGGGGCTGAAGTCTATTTTTTTTGAGACATAGTCTCACTATGTTGCCTTAGGTAGAGAGCCGTTGCGTCACAGCTCTTAGCAGCCTCAGTCTCTTGGGCTTTAGAGATTCTCTTGCCTCAGCCTCCCTAGTAGCTGGGAATACAGGCGCCCATCACAATGACTGGCTGTTTTTTGCTGCGGTTGTCCTTGTTGTTTGGCCCGCCCCTGCCGAACCCGCCAGCTCCCGTGTACGTGGCTGGCACCCTAGCTGCTGAGCTACAAGCCTGGAGCCATGGGCTGAAGTCTTGCATGTGATGATTCAGCTCAGGGAATTCCCTAGGAATTCTTATACTCCAATGCTCAGATTAATAAGAAATGGGCAGGATTTCATATGCCAGCAAGGTCTGGTGACCTGAATAGGGTCTAAGCTTGTGTTTGCTCAGACTGGCACAGAATCTCAGGATGTGACTCCCAAGATGATCATCATCTTGTACACCATCTGTGATTTCACGGGCTCTGTCATCCTCCTTTGTCTTTCTTTGCCGTGGATGAGGACATGCCCTGACTGAACAAAAACCTGGATTTTAGGAACCAGTGACTTTTGAAGATGTTACACTGGGTTTTACTGGGGAAGAGTAGGGACTGCTGGACCTGGAACAAAAATATCTGTACAGGGAAGTGATGCTAGAGAACTACAGCAACCTGGTATCAGTGGGTAAGGCTGGCCTCTATGTCAATAAAGATCTGTGCTTTGTGTGAAATGTGTGTCTATTTGGGCTTAAACTGCAGGGATCACAGTGAAAGTGTTATGGCCCTGGAGCCTGAGGAAGCAAGTGTAATTTTTCACCTGTAGGATAAGGACTTACTACTGCCTAATCCATTGCTCAGAGCCCCCGAGTACTAGGCATGTGAGTCTGTTAAGGATGTTTGCAGCTGCAGTAGTGTATGATTCCTGTTTTTATAATAAGAATTACATAGGATGTGGTATAAAATGTTCTACCAGGTCAAGTGTATCATCATCAAAGAACCTAATCCCTTGCATCTCTGGATATTGTGAACCTTTCCATCTTCTGGTTAGTCATTGTATGCCTGTGGCTTCAAACAATTCTGCATTCAAGGCAGAAATAAGGGAAGGGGGTAGCGCTGGCCTGCTCCTTTTCACAGCTTTGCATTTAACAAGAAAACACAAGCTTTTCCCAAAAGTCTCAGCTAACCCATCTACCTTTGTGTGAGTGACTGGAACTGGGCCAAGAAAGGGGATGGATAGGATTGTGGTCATCAGAAGTTATGTCATGCCATCACAGGGAGGAAGGTGGAAACAGCTTGTACAGCAGCAGGGCAGCATTTTCTCCCAAACACAGACCACCCCTGCAAGCTCTGTCTCTTTTCCTTTGAGCAGAATATCAGCTTTCCAAGCCAGATGTGGTATCTCAGTTAGAGGAAGCAGAAGAATTCTTGCCGTTGGAGAGAGGAATTCCTCAAGATACCTTTCCAGGTGAGAACCAGGCACATGGGAAGACCTCACAGGGAATGGATCAATTGATTAGTCTGGGACCAATGTTTTGGAAAAGAGTTGGAGAAAGTTGGAGTGATATAGTAAGTAACCACAGACATGCAGAACCAAGTTTTTCTGTGGCTCCAAAGTTAGTGTCCCACTTGGTTGAAAGGGAACCTGTTACTAGGCTGGTGGTATATGTGTTGACAGTAGGGGCTCCCTCACACTGTTCCATTCATTGTCTGCATGCCTCCCCCTCATGTAATCATTTTTAAGTCTGGTGTGTCTGTAGCCAGACTTGTGTTTATGGGTTTAGTGCACATGTATAAATTTATATAGATGTTTTGGGGGTGTATTATACTCAATACAGACAGGTCTGCTTCACTCTTTAACAATTCATTGTAGTCCACATTTTATTTTTCTTCTCTCCTCTTGGGAGACATTCCAGTCGCTGGAAAAAACTTGCTTGTATACAGTTTTTTGCACATACAAGTTAGTTTTTCTGTCAGCTAGATTTTTTTCTTTTTTCTTTTTTTTTTTTTTTTTGGGATACTGGAGCTTGATGTACTTGCCATAAATTTGGTTACATTCTCCCTGAACTGAATCCAAATAGGCAAACAGTCATGCAGACTTGGGGCACGTGTCACAAGTAAGGCTGCTTTAGCAGGTGTGGTGGCAATCCTGGGTGCATCAGTTATCTGTGCAAGAAACATAGTTGATACCAGTTAACTGTAGGATTGACTAAAGTGTAAGCTAAAAATCTGGTAGCAATAAATAGTCACCTAAAATCCTATAAAGTATGTATAGCTCAGGCGCATGAGTGCTTTTTGCCCTCTCCATCACCAGGGGAATTTTAATTTTTTTTTTTTTTTTTCCCTGAAACAGAGTTTCATTATGTCACCCTCGGTAGAGTGCTGTTGTGTCACAGCTCACAGCAACCGCCAACTCCTGAAATCAAGCGATTCTCTTGCCTCAGCCTCCCAAGTAGCTGGGATTACAGGCACCTGCCACAACACCTGGCTATTTTTTGTTGTAGTTGTCATTATTGTTTAGCTGGCCCATGCCTGGTTGGAACCCACCAGTCTTGGTGTATGTGGCTAGCGCCATAACTGTGCTATGGGTGCTGAGCCTTAATTTTTTTTTAAGATTTGTGGGTTTGATGTGTAAAAAAAAATAGCATATTAGGTTTAGTTCACATTTTCCTCACAGCTGCCAGAATTGCATGTTTTATAAATTTATATACTCTTGGCATTTTTTTCTTCTGTGAGTTTGTGTATTTTCCCTTGTTTGTCTCCTTTTATATGTGGTAATTAATATTTTCTGGATGTTAAGATTGAAATACTATATTCCAGACCTTCTATCTTTATGTAGTCTCTCTACAGAAGTTCTATAATTTCAAGTATTTTTTTTTTTAGGTCTGTTTTTATTACCATTCTAGGTTTTGTATCATAAGTAGGCCAATAGTAAACATACTTTTGTGTATTCTAGTATTTTCAAATTTGTGTTTTGGTTAGTTCAGTTTATCTGGAGTTTCCTCTGATACTTGGTGTGGGGTACAAGTTCTTTCAACACTGTTTACTGTCTATGTTCTTTGTTCATTGGATGTTAATTGTTTTTACTTTTTGGAAGAAGTTATGTAATTGCATTCACATTAGCTTCCAAAGCATTGTGAAGCTGAGAGTGTGAAGAGTGGATGTCTGATTTCCAGATTTTGATGCGCATGACACTGGATTCTGCTTTGATTCAAAACAATTTTTATCTGGATGAAGAAATAGTCATCTAGTCTTTTCTAATGAATGAAAATCAGTAATATCCCCAGTTTCCCACCCAGAACCTACCACGGTGGTCATAGGGATATTTTTTTCCTTTAAGCAGTTAGCATGGGGACATAATAGACATAGAAGTACCCTTAGTGTAATGTGTAGCTGGAGTCTGTTGACTTTTTTTTTTTTTTCATGTCAATGCTCATAAATTACTTTAGGAAGGTGGGCTTTTCTTTGCTATCTTTTTTAGCTTTTCTATCATCAAGGTGTGCTGGCTAGAAAGCACACTGCATGCTTTGCCTTCTCTTTGTTCTCTGTGCTCTGATTTAAATACCACTGTAATTACCCACTTATGATTACTATGTGAAATCTGTATTTGAAATCTGTATCAGGCCCCCATGTTTGATGATGGACTGTTCACCACAGAATAGTGGGGGTGTGGTCTCTGTGACTCCTCTTCCTCTTTTTCTCAACTCTATTTCAGGTTTTTCCATGTTTTAGCTTGACATCTCGATGTTTTGGTTTTTTTTTTCTTTTCCACATTCAGAGGCCTTTCTCTTCTCTTCACTGAAAATGTTTCTACCCATTGGCACAGGTAACCGAACTATATGTCCTCTATAAGGTACCCTGCAATGCAAGCACTTTGTGTCTGTCTGCCCATTGGTTTCAACCTTGATCATCTAGACTCCTAATGTCCCTTCTGGTCTTTATGGTTCTATATTACTCTGGATGGGACGAGTTAGTGTCTCATCCTCCCTAGAGCTTAAGTCCCATATCCTGCATGGGAAACCTCCAGGTCATGTACTTCTGGATATAGTTCCCTAAATCTAGCTGCTCTGTGGGACACTGTGGGTGCCTATGGTTCTATACATAGGGGAAAGCTGGCTTCACAGGTGACAGATTGAGGGGTGGTGTCTCAGAGTTATAGGCTGTGTGAGGGGAAGTTGTGTGAAGTTAAGGAGCTCTTGTATTCTGTGCCTGAGATGATGGGCGCCTAGTTAATCTCTGCTTTGTCACAGAGTTATTTGTTAGATGTTTTACTTCCTCTACTTTCCTTCTTTCACCTCCCAAATATTTACAGAGAGTCTCTTTCTGTCCCATGCAGTATACTAAACACTTGTGTGAGAAACTAAAGCCTTAACTTAAACCCTGCCACCATACAGTTCATAATCAATTTGATGGCTGTTTGTAAGCCGATAGCACAGATAGAATAAGTTGTAGTAAGTACTGAAAAGTAAAAGAACTCAGTGGAAAGGGGAGAGCTATGAGAAATTAGGGAAGAGAGACTCTGCAGGGGTGAGATTTAAGCCAATAAGGGAAAATAAGTGTGCCAACATGCAAGAGTGTTGGTGAAAAGAGCCTCCAGACTTGGAGACGTCATTTGTAGTGACCATGAGATGGGAAAGAGCTTGGCTTTCTGAAGAACAGTAAGTTGCCCAGTGGGGCAGGAGTAGATAACAAGTATAAAGAGGGGCATGTGGTTTGGCATAATCAAAGTCTCATTGGCTGTGAGGGGACTGCTTTGCATTCTTGAGAGGGGTTGAGACGTACCTTTTCACGGCTCCCTCTGGGTAGCTTGTGAAGAAAGAACTGAGGTACAGCACTGTAGTAGACCATACGCCTTTAAGGAAAGGAGAAGCAAGGGCTAAGCTTGGAAACACTCAGCAATTATAAGAAACACCTGTAACATCTTGGTACTATTAACACCTTGGTGATAAGGGCATGGGGCAGGAGGGCCACAGTAGCACCTAAGAGAGAGGTCCTAGTACCAGGCTTGAGACTAAGAGCAGGTTTAGGGAGAAGCAAGTGTGGGTGATTCATGAGTGGACTCAGTGGGGGTAGGTGAGTAATTGGTTGAGGATGGTGAAGGAAAAGCAGCCAAGAATTCTTCATAAGTGAAAGGAAGACTAAGTGAGTTCCTGTGATTATTTATAACATATACTTACTACATACAGTGGTCCCCCAATATCGATGTGGGATTAGTTCCAGGACCAAGCTTCACACAAGATACCAAAATCCACAGATGTTCGAGTCACCTATATGAAATGGTTTAGTATTGACATATAACTTATGCACAGCCTCTCATATGGTTTAAATCAATCTCAAATCATCACTCATAATGCTTAATACAATGTAAATGATAAGTAAAGTAGTTGTTAATACTGTGTTGTTTGGGGAATATTAACAAGGGGAAGATTCTGGAAATGTTTAGTATGGACACAACCATCCATTGATTTCCCCCAATACATTCAGTCCACAGTAGTTTGAATCAACAAATACAGAACCCATGGATATAGAAGACCATCTGTACATTCTTTCTTATATGTCATTATCGTATTTTTAAAATGTGATAAGGGAGAAAATTTACTTCTGAATTTTTGGCATGAACCAAGGAGAGCTGGTAAATGCGTGGACTTTTTCAAGGGGTAAAAGTACAGGTTTTTTTTTTTTTTCTTGTCTTTGGGGTTTTTGTTTATTTGTTTGGCAGGCCCTGGCCTGCCTGGTTCAAGCCTGCCACTCTTGCTGCACAGGGCTGACATTCTAACCATTGAGCTATAGGTGCCCAGTCTACTTTTTATGTTTAAATAATTTTAAACAAACTGTTTACATAACACTACAAAGTCACAGCTTTTGCCTTGATTTTGAACTATCCCATGTCTTGACTGGTTCTGTTAATAAAGAGTTTGCATGAGAAGGAAGTAAGGGACAGCTAAAGAGGTTTGCAGGGCGGCGCCTGTGGCTCAGTGAATAGGGCACCAGCCCATATACCAAGGTTGGCGGGTTCAAACCAGTCCTGGCCAAACTGCAACAACAAAAAAATAGGTAGGTGTTGTAGTGGGTGCCTGTAGTCCCAGCTACTCCGGTGGATGAGGCAAGAGAATCGGCTAAGCCCAAGTGCTGGAGGTTGCTGTGAGCTGTGATGCCGTGGTACTCTACAGAGGACAAGAAAGTGAAACTCTGTCTCATAGCCGGGCATTATGGCGGTGCCTGTAGTCCCAGCTACTCAGGTGGCTGAGGCAAGAGAATCACCTAAGCCCAAGAGCAGGAGATTGTTGTGAACTATGACATGACAGTGCTCTACTCAGGGCGACACAGTGAGACTCTGTCTCTAAAAAATAAATAATTAAAAGCTCTATACTTCTAAAAATAATAATAATAATAAAAAAGAGGTTTGCAAAGCCAGTTGAGTGCACCCATTTGACCTCAGAAGGAGATCCAGTCAGCACATAAAAATGTGTTTGGAATGGCAGCCTTTATTGTTGGCTGAGACATTTATCCCTCACAGAGGTCTCTTCATCCTACCACTAGCATGGCTATCCCTCATTAATGGACAGTGAATTCAAAGGTGGGCCTTTTTGGCAACTCAACTTGTGTACTTTTCCAGCTTTCTGTGTTCACAAGAATGACAGCCTAGGCCCTGGTTGTTGAAGTACAAAGAAAACTCGATAAATGCCATATTCTCAAGAAAGCACTGAATGGGTAGTGATGCTGTGAAGGTAAAAAATGTGCTGAAGTAAATTTTATGGCAGTCACACTTCAGCTTTCAGTTAGTGTCCATCCCAAGAAGGCATTGCTCTGTGTGGCTATTGGGTAGAATACTTGAAATATAAACTAGATTTAGTCATTAGGGAAGCAAGGCAGGGAAGGGACTATTAATGAAGGTTATGCTTATAGGAAATCCTACAAGAATTTAACACTTTTTATTGTCAAGTCATTTAGTAGGAAATGAGCTCTAAAAATAAGAATATGGCATTCTTTTCAAATCTAAATTTTTGCAAAAAAATAATTTAAGGAAGGAAGTAGTTTAATTGGGAGAGAGATGCCTCTGTAGATTCCATCCTTCATGTAGCCCAACAGAATCACATAGACCATAGAGTTAACATATATAGATATAGATATAGATATAGATATATAGATATAGATAGATAATGTAGGAAATGAGTGGAATACACTTGTTTGACAAAAAAGACAACTCATCTACAAACAGAATGGAATAAAGGCCACTTTCAGCTCAGCTTGTCCTTTAAGGAAAGACTCACATGGGAGATTAACCTTCAAAGACTATGAATGAAGTTCTTTTCATGAGTTTTTTAGCATCTGAGAACTCACACAGGGAAAAAAAATCTCAGTAATATCACATCAGGAAAGATTCTGGCGTAACTCAGACTTGAGAGAATTCATACTGTAAAAGTTCTTAACAGGCAGTGATTCTGTCTGAGAATTCTGAAATGATGATAACATGCAATTGCTGTGGGAAAAGTTGTATGCATAGCTCTCCTACTCAGCATCATAGAAGTCATACTAAAATAGCCTAAGAATATAATCAGTGTTGGGAATGCTTCAGGTGTTATAGAAGTCACTGGCAGGGTGCCCAGAGAATGACAAAGTGGGAACCCCTTCAGTAGGAGTCCTCATTGTTTTCAGCATAAGAGGACTCTTATGTGTGGAGATGTTCTGAATTGAATCTCTTCAGGCAAATTAACTGCCTTAGCCCTCACTTTATTTAATAGAACAAATAAATTTACCCTGGACAAGACAGGTGGATTGCTTGAGCTCAGGAGTTTGAGACCAGCCTGAGGAAAAGCAAGACCCTGGTCTCAATAAATAGCCAGGTCCTGTGCGCCGGGGAGGCTGAGGCAAATGGACTGCTTGAGCCCAAGAGTTTGAGGTTGCTATAAGCTATGATGCTAGGGTGACTAAGTGAGACTGCCTCAAAAAAGAAAGAAACTTATGATAGAAAGAAACATTTTGAATAATGTAAAGGTAATGTTTTATCTTGTTTTTTTGTTTGTTTTTTTTTTTTTTTTGAGACCGAGTCTCACTATGTCACCCTAGGTAGTGTGCTGTGGCATCATGGCTCACAACAACCTCAAACTCTTGGGCTTAAGTGATTCTCTTGCCTCAGCCTCCTGAGTAGCTGGGACTTCAGGTGCCCACCATAATGCCCTGCTATTTTTTGGTTGCAATTGTCATTGTTGTGTAGCAGGCCCAAGCTGGGCTCTAACCCAACAGCCTCAATGTATGAGGCCGGCACCCTACTCACTGAGTTACAGGAGCCGAAACTTATCCTATTTTTTATATCATACAGAACATAAGCCCTACCTAAAGGTTCAGTAACATAAGTGTATAAATGTAGTAAAAAAGATCTTTACTAGTTTGTTTTACTCTCACCTCCCATATTTGTCTTATAAGACCTGTATAAAATGTGAGCCTCTTGTCTAGGGAACAAACACTCTCTGGCATCCAGTGTTGGCACCCAGGGCTAAATGCAAGGGCTGAATTGTCTTTAACCTTTATCTGAATATGAAGGAAAACAGACTAAACTTTTGAGGCAGACATTTTATAGAAAAAAGAAGAACACTTCCTCACCTTGGCGCTTGTTGCTCAGTGTCTAGGGTGCCAGCCACATACAGTGGAGCTAGTGGGTTCAAATCCAGCCCAGGCCTGCCAAACAACAATGATGACAACTACAATAATAAGGAAAAAGAAAATAGCCAAGCGTCGTGGTGAGCACTTGTGATCCTAGCTACTTGGGAGGCTAAGGCAAGAGAATCGCTTCAGCCCAAGAGTTGGAGGTTGCTATGAGCTGTGATACGATAGCACTGTACCGAGGGAAACATAGTGAGACTCTGTCTCAAAAAAAAAAAAAAGAAAAAGAAATTACTAAGGGTTTTAGTAATTAAAAAAGAAATAAAGTGCTGTATAAATTGGTAACTCACCGGAAGGTTTACTTTTTTGTTTGTTTTATTTGAGACAGTCTTACTATGTCACCCTTGGTAGAGTGCTGTGGTGTCACAGCTCACAGCAACCTGCTCACAGCAACCTTTAACTCTTGGGCTTAAACGAGTCTCTTGCCTCAGCCTCTTAAGTTGCTGGGACTACAGGTGGCCACCACAATGCCCGGCTATATTTTTGTTGCAGTTGTCATTATTTTTTAGCTGTCCCAGGTCAGATTCGAACCCACCACCCTCCGTGCATGTGGCTGGTGCCATAACCACTTTGCTATGGGCACTCAGCCAAGGTTTACTCCTAAAGTGTATAATTCAGGGATTTTAAAACTATTTTCACAAGGTTCTGGAACCATCACCACTATCTAACTGCAAAACATTTTAATCACCATGGCAGGGAACCCATGTCAGTTAGCAATCCCCTTTCTATTCCCTCAATTCTTCCATCTCCTGGCAATCACCAATCAAGTTTTTGTCTGTATGGATTTTGCTATTTCATATAAATGTAATAATGTGGCCTTTTATATCCGATTTCTTTCACTTTAGCATGATGCTTTCAAAGTTCATCTGTGTTGTGGCATGTATCAGTTGATTTTTTTTTTTTTGAGACAGTCTCAAGCAGTTGCCCTGGATAGAGTGCTGTGGCGTCACAGCTCACAGCAACCTCCAACTCTTGCGCTTAAGTGATTCTCTTGTGTCAGCCTCCCAAGTAGCTGGAATTATAGGCACCTGCCTCAATGCCTGGCTATTTTTTGGTTGTAGTTGTCATTGTTGTTTGGTGGGCCCAGGCTGGATTCAAACAGTTCTGGTGTATGTGGCTGCTATCTTAGCTGCTTGAGCTACAGGCGCTGAGCCTATCAGTTGATTTTTTCTTGTTGCCAGATACTTTGTTGTACAAGGGGATCACAATTTCTTTATATGGTCGTCAGTTGACGGCCAAAAAGGGGAAATAACACAGATGTCCTGTTATGAATAATACTGCATTCTGAGACAGGTTTTTGTAAGCATATGCTTTCAGTTCTATAAGAAATAGTTCTTTTAGGAATATTTACTAGATGGAGAGTTGGGGGGTTATATGTAACTTTACATTTACGTTTTTGAGGTTTTACCAAAGTATTTTGCAAAGTGGTACAGCATTCTGTATTGCCATCAGAGTTTGTAGGTGTAGCAGTTTTTCCATATTCTTACTTGTTACGATCCATCTTTGATAAAAACCGTCATTGTAGTTATAAAGTGTATGTTATGATGATTTTGATTTGCAGTCTTCTGATGGGTAATGATACTGAGCATCTTCCCATATGCTTTTTGACCATTTGTCTTGTTCTGTTCTTAACCTGAAGAATATCTTGGACCTCAAATCAAAATTCAGCTGGATCCTCTTCCTGCTGAGAATCCCCTGATGAACATTGAGGTTGTTGAGGTCCTCACACTGAACCAGGAGGTAGCTGGTGCCTGGAATGCCCAGATTTGCGCTGTCCATGCTGAAGATGGGGTCCTGAGTCTTGACATTCTCAAGGAGCTGGTATAATTGCTGGGCAGCATCCAGCTGATCCTGAGGCTGCTCGTCAGAAATTTCATTATGGGAATGTGGTAGGTCCCCGAGAAGCCCTCACCTACCTTCGTGAACTGTGTCACCAGTGGCTGGAGCCTGACGTTCACTCCAAGGAGCAGATGCTGGAGTGCTGGTGCTAGAGCAGTTCCTGGGTGCACTACCTGGGAAACTCCGGATGTTGGTGGAATCACAGCACCCAAAGGACTGCAAAGATGTGGCAGCCTTGGTGGAGGATGCGACTTGGATATCTGAGGAGGAAGGTGAGTCAGTGGAACAGCCCTACTGACACATTGATATTAGCCCAGTGAGGTACATATCATACCAGACTTATGATATCTAGAACTGTGAGCTAACAAATATGCTCATCTGAGCCAACTAGTTTGCAGCAGTTTATTACACCAGCAATAAGAAACTAAATATAGGTTCTGGCCGGGGTGCAGTGGCTCATGCCTATAATCCTAGCACTCTGGAAGGCCAAGGTGGGTGGATTGCCTGAGCTCATAAGTTCGAGACTAGCCTGAGCCAGAGCAAGACCCCATCTCTAAAAGTAGCTGGGTGTTGTGACGGGTGCCTGCAGTCCCAGCTACTTGGGAGACTCAGAAAAGAGAATCACTCGTGCCCAAGAGTTTGAGGTTGCTGTGAAATATGATGCCACGGCACACTACCTAGGGCGACATAGTGAGACTCGGTCACAAAAAAAAAAAAAAATAAAAAAAGCAGGATAGAACATTACATTATTCAATGTATTTCTCTCTAGCATAAGTTTCTTTCTTTTTTGAGGCAGAGTCTCACTTAGTTGCCCTGGCATCATAGCTTACAGCAGCCTCAAAGTCTTGGGCTCAAGCAGTCCATTGGCCTCAGCCTCCTAGGCCCATGGGGCCTAGCTATTTTTAGAGATGGGGGTCTCGTTTTTCCTCAGGCTGGTCTCAAACTCCTGAGTGCAAACAATCCACCTGTCTTGTCCAGGTGAGACTCTGTATCAAAAAAAAAAAAAAAAAAAAAAAAGAGAAAGAAAGAAATACAGCTACCAAGGAGACAGCTGTGGAGTTCCTGATATCCAAGTCAGTGAGTTCATCCTGTGTTTAACCTCACAGATGGATGGAATCAATTAATATCACAGAAAACAGAAGTCTTCCAGGAAACCCTCAGAATCCCTCTCTTAGTGATGATCACATCACTTGGGACTCTTCGGTGTGACTGCCACAAAACACTTTCGTAGAATGGCTCAGGGAGGAGGAAAGTTTATTGAAAAACTTCTTGGATGACGTAGCATCAGACACAGCTGAACCCAGGAGCTCATAGTGTCCTCAGAACTCATCTTCTCTCCCATATGTCACTTTTTTTGCCCTTGGTTGGCTTCACCCACAGGCAGTCTATCTCTCTGCAGGTCCTCCCATTGTGGAATTTCTCTTTCCCAAACATTCCCAAGCCTGTTGGCTCTGATTGTTTGGTTGTGGGCTGTGTTCATCCCAGATTCAATCACTGGCCAGGCTAGGTTACATCAGGTACCCCTTGATGTTGCAAGTGGAGCCAGTATGATACAAGCTTGCAAAATGTGTGGTGCCATGTAAAGAAGAGCACAAGCAGGAGCCATGGTTGAGGGGTCATGGGGCCAGATGGGCCTGTTTTCTAAGGTGGAAGAAAGTTGATGAAGTTCGTGTCAAGATTGGTACATGTCCTGAACGCTGGGAAAGTCCATGAGGTGGCAGGAGTGATGGAAGAAAGGAGTGCCCACATGGGCAGGGTGGAGGGCTTGGATGCTAGAAATGGGGGCTTAGCTTCACAGAAGGCATGAGGCAGCCATCTCATTGGGGCTGGGGCCCAAGATAGTCCCTAGAGAGGGAAAGAGTGGGACCAGGAGTCTCAGCAGTGGGAGCACTGCTCCCTGTGGCCTGTGCAGAGTAAAGCATCTTGTACCCATCCAGATGTGGGAAGACAAGTACCTTGAAAAGACTGGAGGGTCGAGAGTAGAGGGCTGAGTGTGGGAGAAGAGAAGGCAGGACCAGGGACATCACAGGGTGTAGCAGAATGCTGGTGTGCGGTAGCAGAGATAGGCTGCCCTTGCCCTTCTGGGGTATGACCACACCTACTGATGTCCTCCCAGCACCACCTGCCCAGCCTTCACAGGACCCCACCTGCTGTCTCAAAGTCCCTGCCCAGCAGGAAAAGCAGCAGCAGAAGGCTACAGCCATCCAGCCAGAGATGGCCCTGCCTGAGGTGAGTGGGGAAAATCACCCTCTTCTGGTCCCAGCATCCCTTGTGAAGCAGGCCCACACTTGAGGCTTTCCACAGGTTGAGCCATTCCAAATCTCAGCTCTTAGGTCTGTGCTGGACTCTGAAGCGACCTGAATCTGAAGAGAATCCCTGCCCTCTAGCCACAGTGGCATCACTAGAGTGCATGGTGACCTGGGAGTTGAGGCATGAGACAAGGGAGAGGACTGACCAAATGTTTCCATAGACTTGAGAGATAGAACAAATTCAGGCCAGGGGTGTGTGGACATTTATATCCCAGTTAGAGTAAGAGCCCCCATCCTTCAGAAATGCATTTCTGGGATTTGCTTCTGAATAACCCAGAGCTAGGGTCTGGGTAACACAGGTAGGTCCTGTCTTGCTGACCATCAGGGTAAGGGTGTATATGTGGCATTCGTCAGAATTATTTGCAAGTGACTGATACTGACTCAAGCATAGAAGTAAATTTATTGGCTTTCATGTATTCTGGATTAGGCTTAAGGCAAGGCTGCATCCAGGTGCTTCCAGGTGATGGAAAGAATCTCTGACTATCTCCAGTCTCATGGCTCTGCTTTCCCTCATTTCTTCTCAGGAAGGCTATGTCCCATATGGGCAAGGTGCCTCTCGTCCAAGCAAAGCAAAGTGGAGGAGATCTCATCTTCCCAGATAGGACCAATCATAGCACAGCCAGAGAGACCGTCCTACTCTAGCTCAAGTGGGGAGGTAGAATTCATACAAGGAGAAGGCTCTGCAGTGGGAAGTTGTCAACCCAGGGCAGGGTAGATGCAGATGTGGGTAAAAGGGAATAGCTTGCATATACTTGGGGCTCTTTGTGAAGTAGGAGCTTTGGTTCCTGGAGAAAGGACCCAGTAGACCTCTTTAGCCACAAATGGGTATCTAAACAAATCCCCAAAGCAGGAGAGTCCCTATCACAGTGGGGTTTGTAGGAATACTCAGCCAGCTTTTCTTCTGCCCCCATTAGGAACCCTCCTGAGCAGACAACACATGTGACTTCACAGGAGAGAGTGACTTTCCAGGATGTTGCTGTGGACTTTACCCAGGAGGAGTGGGGGCTGCTGGGCCCAACACAAAGGACTGAGTACCATATGTGATGCTGGAGACATTCGGGCACCTGGTCTCTGTGGGTAAGGCCAAACCCTTCCTTTCCCTGTCCTAGGGCTGATCTGCCTTAGGGACTCCAAGTTGCGGTTTCCCCTTCTGTGGGCTGAGAACTAGGACTGGTTATTATTCCTTGGGGATCATTCCTGTCACTCAGCATCAGAGAGTTCATTCTGGAGAGAGACCATTTGAATGTCAAGAGTGTGGGAGGATCTTCAATGATCGCTCAGCCATCTCCCAGCACCTGAGAACTCACACTGGAGCTAAGCCCTACCCATGTCAGGACTGTGGAAAAGCCTTCCGCCAGAGCTCCCACCTCATTCGGCATCAGAGGACTCACACTGGGGAGCGCCCATATGTCTGCCACCAATGTGGAAAGGCATTCACCCAGAGCTCACACCTTATTTGGCACCAGAAAACCCACAATAGGACAAAGTGGAAGAAGAAACAGCCTACGTCATAGCTCTTAGGCCCGTTGAAGAGACAGTGCCTTTTCAACTTGATTCTGCAATAGAACATGCATTTGGATGGTTGGGAATTGGGACTGAATGTGAAAGAAGCAGAGGGAGGACATTCCCCAAACCAAAGAACCACTGGGGACACCACCATTCTTTTAATTAGAGTAAAGAAAATGAGGAGTTGTCAATGTATTTGGGAAAAAGATTTAATTTTTCAATCAGTTGATGTGCTACTGTTTGCTCATTCATTCAGTCCTTAAAAATTATATTAGTGGCAGTGCCCGTTGCTCCGTGGGTGGCCAGCTGGCCACATACACTGAGGCAGGTGGGTTCGAACCCAGCCTGGGCCAGCTAGACAACAATGACAAGTGCAACAAGAAAAAAGGTGGCGCCAGTGGCTAGAGCACCGGCCACAAGCACCCAAGTTGGAAGGTTCAAACCTGCCCGGCCAGGTAAACAATGACAACTGCAATAACAACAAAAAACAGCCAGGCATTGTGGCTGGTGCCTGTAGTCCCAGCTACTTGGGAGGCAAAAGAATCACTTAAGCCCAGGAGTTTGAGGTTGCTATGAGCTATAATACCACAGCACTCTACCAAGGGCAACATAGTGAGACTCTGTCTCAAAAAATAATGATAAAAATAAAAGTTATATTAGTAAAATCTGAAAATGCTTCTAATTTTTTTTTTTTTTTTTGAGACAGAGTCTCACTTTGTCACCCTTGGAATAGTGCCCTGCATTATAGCTCACAGCAACTTCAAACTGTTTGGCTCACGTGATCCTGTTGTGTCAGTTTTTCCTTTTTAGTAGAGACAAAGTCTCACTCTTGCTCGGGCTGGTCTCAAACTTGTGAGCTCAAGCAATCCACCCACCTCAGCCTCCCAGAATGCTAGGATTACAGACATGAGCCACCCCACCCAGCCAAAAATGCTTATGAATTTAAAAAGACAGGTACTTAATAATCTGTGCACTGATTTTGTATCCACAGTAAAAATTTGAGTATGTGGCCTAGGACTTTAAAAAGAATGTGGTTAAACTATATATTTCTGTATAGAATTTCTTTCCTTGGCCAGGAATGGTGGCTCACTCCTGTAACCCGAGTGCTGTGGGAGGCTGAGGTGGGTGGATTACTTGAGCTCACAGGTTTGAGACTAGCCTGAGCAAAAAAGTGAGACCCTATATCTACTAAAAATAGAAAACCTGAGGCAAGAGGATCACTTGAACGTGAGTTGGAGGTTGCTGTGAACTATGACACCACGGCACTCTACCCAGGGTGACAGCTTCATACTCAAAAAAAAAAAAAAAGGATTTCTTTCCTTCATCTACTTAAATATTCTTATGGTAATGTTTTCATATTTAAAATAACACTTCTCAAACACAAAGAATAAAATTATATAATTTTTTTAATTAAAGCAACCAGCTCAGTGCCTGTAGCTCAGTGATAAGGGCACCGGACACATACACCAGGGCTGCTAAACCAGTATAACTACAACAAAAAATAGCTGGGTGTTGTGGGTGCCTGTAGTCACAGATACTTGGGAGGCTCAGGCAAGAGAATCGCTTAAGCTTAAGAGTTGGAGGTTGCTGTGAGCTGTGACACCACAGCATTCTATCAAGGGCAACATAGTGAGACTCTGTCTAAAAAAGCAATATTGGGCAGCGCCTGTGGCTCAAGGAGTAGGGGGCCGGTCCCATATGCCGGAGGTGGTGGTTTCAAACCCAGCTCCGGCCAAAAACCAAAAATATATATATATATATTAAAAGGAAAATTGCCAGATATTTTTAGCATATTCTGTGCAAGGCTGCAGTACCTTGGGCCTAAAGTTCTACCTTTGTTGGGATGACCAGTTCATTCCACTCTTTAGGGTATTATGATACAGTTTGTATAGAGAAGGGAATCCTTGAAGAACCCAGAGGACTAGAAAGTCCAGGCAAGTATGTGTTGCTTTCTGGGAATATACATTTATTTTGTTTCCATTTTTCCTAAGACCCCTACCAAGGAGGTAATGGCTCTGGCCAGGTGCCAGCCAGGAAGTTAAACAACAGTACATTGGCAGCATTAAGGTAAGATACCCATATTAAATATTCTCCAAGTCACACAACCTGTACAGCACATGCCCATTCAGTCCCTCCACAGCTGCACATATATTGAGTTCTGCATGACACTTAAAAACACCCTCTTAAAGCTGGACAAAAAATACTTAGATTCAACAGATGTTGAGTGCTGCTCTGCATAGCTGCTTAAGAGTCCTTGGGGTCATGCCTTCTAAGCTGAGGGCATCTCCTTTCACCGCAGAAGTCAACAGCTTTTGGTGACATGACCAAAGTAGACTCCTTGAGCCCAAATGCCCGAAGACTGACAGTAGTGTAACTTTTCCCATACTGAGCATAGAGATTGTGGCTGCTAAATTGTTTCTTTGTTTTAAACTCCTCCCTTCTTGTAGCTACATTGTTTTAAAAACCTTAAACACCTAATAGAGCCCCTGTTTCAATGATTCAGAGAGTAAAATATCTGTATTGAACTTGCCCAGGGATGTGTTAGTGGCATATCACAGTCACTTATCCTGTTCAGAACTCTACAATATCACCCCTCAAGAATGAATCAAAGAGTAGCACCTTTGAGAACAGAACTTGGTAATCTTTTATGCCATGATTCTCAATCCTAGAAGGGGTAAGTTGAAGGGGTTAGGGGTCACCAGATGAGGGAGTCTTGGCGCAAGGAATGAAGGGGCTTGACACAGTCTGTGCTGGGGGGACTGAGGAACTCTGGGAGGAGCCCTCCCAAGTAAACCTCAGGTCCATATTTATTAGTATAAAACAGGAAGAAGCAGAGAAAAGCTGCTTCCCCACTGGCGTGGTGGCTCACGTCTGTAATCTCAGCAATTGGGAGGCCGAGGCTGGCGGATTGCCTGAGTTCACAAGTTCAAGACCAGCCTGAGCCAGAGCAAGGCCCTGTCTCAAAAACATAGTGGGGCATTGTGAGCGGCTATAATCCCACCTACTTGAGAGGCTGAGGCTAGAGAATCTCTGAAGCCCAAGAGTTTGAGGTTACTGTGAGCTGTGACCAGAGGCACTCTGCTAAGGGTGACAAAGTGAGACTCTTAAAAAAAAAAAAAAAAGCTACTTGCCTGACATTAGCACTGATTAGGGAGGATATGAAAATGGTCAGATATAAGGTCTCCACTTTTGTTTTTTCAAAACCACAGACTTTGAGCCAACCTCTGCCTCCAGCATCAAAAGATTTTTGGGGGGCAGTGCCTGTAGCTCAGTGAGTATGGCACTGGCCCCATATACCAAGAGTGGCAGTTTCAAACCCGGCCCCAGCCAAACTGCAAAAAAAATAAATAAATAAAAATAAAAAAAAATAGCCAGGTGTTGTGGCGGGCACCTCTAGTCCCAGCTACTTGGGAGGCTGAGGCAAGAGAATTGGCTTAAACCCAAGAGCTGGAGATATTTCTGTGAGCTATGACAGAACAGCACTCTACTGAAGGGAACAGAGACTGTCTCTAAAAAAAAAAGATCTTTGGAATCTAGAGAATCTTTGCCATAATATTACTGCCACACCTTACAAACACATTTTCTCTTGGAGGGCAGTGTTCTGATATCCTGCATATACACAACTTACCCGCCAGTCTCATGATTCTTTCAAGTAGGAGGCAAATTTTATGCTAAAGATAAGGGGTCAAGGCTCAGCACCTGTGGCTCAAGCGGCTAAGGGGCCAGCCTCACACACCTGAGCTGGTGGGTTCAAATCCAGCCAATCAACGATGACAGCTGCAACCAAAAAAAAGCTGGGTATTGTGGCAGGTGCATGTAGTCCCAGCTTCTTGGGAGGGGGAGGCAGGAGAATCACTTGAGCCTAGGAGTTGGAGGAGGTTGCTGTGAGCTGTGATGCTACAGCACTCTACCCAGGGCAATAGCTTGAGGCTCTGTCTCAAAAAAAAAAAAAAATCTGGGGTCAGTTTCCCCCACAGTAAGTCAAATACTTTGGTGATGGCTTCAGGAACTGAGGTGATGACTTGAGCTGGGAGATAAAGAAGGTAGGAGCAGGAAGGGATGAGAACGTTCTAGGCTGTGGGAGAGCTCATTGGGACTAGAACGTACGAGGCCATTGGGCCCATTCCAAATTCTTCATCTCCTAGCTGGCACCTGGGTTGAGGTGGAGCCAAAGCTAGGTTTAGTTGTGCTTGGGTTCTGAAAGGGACCATCCAGAGAGCCAGGGTTCCACTAGAACCAGGCACATGCAGCATGGTCTTTTGTAATCCATTGTAAGGAAGTCACATGGTGTCACCTATGCCAGTCTATTCTTTATAAGTCAGTCACTAAGGCCAGCCCAGACTCAATGGGAGAGGAGTTAAATTCAGTCTTTTGAAGAGTGAGTAGCAAGGTTAGGGAAAAGAAGAGAGCATAGAGGCCATCGCTGGATAAGAAAGTCCACACGAATGGACCAGCTTTTGCCTTTAAATACCTGGATGCATATCACTTGTGCATGCAAGGCAGGACAAGGAAGGCAGGCTGCACATGTGGGAGCTGACACTCTGGACACAGTTAAATGTGGCTTCAAGCTTGGGTCTGTTCCTCACTGGGACTGTGATTTTCAAAAAAGGGGATTAATGCCAAAAAGGTCCAGATGTGATGAGTCCAGTATACTGTTGTCAGTACATGATTAATTCCAGTACTTCCACTTACTTGCTAAACAAACATTTTTTTCTTTGTTCCTTTGTAGCTAATTTTACTATAAAGATTATTTATACATCTTTGATCCAGCCAGTTGACAAGATTAATTTTAGTAGGCTTTGCTAAAATGTCTTGGATTACCAGTCTTTTAGAGATAATTTTTTTTTTTTTTTTTTGGCCGGGGCTGGGTTTGAATCTGCCACCTCCGGCGTATGGGACCGGCGCCCTACTCCTTGAGCCACAGGCGCTGCCCGTTTTAGAGATAATTTTATGACATTTCTTATGCTTTCATATTTTTTTTCTGCATACAAAGTCAGGGAAGATAGATTTTTTTTTTTTTTTTTGAAACAGAGTCTCACTATGTTGCCCTTGGTAGAGTGTAGTGGCATCACAGCAACCTCCAACTCTTGGGCTTAAGAGATTCTATTGCCTCAGCCTCCCAAGTAGCTGGGAATACAGGAGCCCGTCACAACACTCCACTATTTTGTTGTTGTTATTGTTGTTTAGCAGACTCAGGCAGGGTTTAAACCTGCCAGCCCTGGTGTATGTGGCTGGTGCCCTAACAACTGAGCTGTGGGCGCTGAGCCAAAGATCAATTTTTTTTTTTTTTTTGTGATTTTTTTTTTGGCCGGGGCTGGGTTTGAACCCACCACCTCCGGCATATGGGACTGGCGCCCTACTCCTTGAGCCACAGGCGCCGCCCAAGATCAATTTTTTTTTTTTTTTTTTTGAGACAGAGCCTCAAGCTGTCACCCTAGATACAGTGCCGTGGCATCACAGCTCACAGCAACCTCCAGCTCCTGGGCTCAAGTGATTCTCCTGCCTCTGCCTCCCAAGTATCTGGGACTACAGGCCCCCGCCACAACGCCAGTCTATTTTTTGGTTGCAGCCATCATTGTTGTTTGGCGAGCCCTGGCTGTATTCGAACCTGCCAGCTGAGGTGTATGTGGCTGGCACCTTAGCCGCTTGAACCACAGGCACTGAGCCCACACAAGGTCAATGGGAATAGGGAACTCAAGCCTCGAGAAATGGGTGAATCACCAGGAATGTAAGCAACCCAGCCCACAAATAGGGAAAACTCACTCCCATAGGGGTACTCACCAAGCCTGGATGAGGCCGGTGTTGAGTGCTGATGAGAGCGCGTTGGCAGATGGACATAAGCCGATGCAGTGATGAGCGCCCAGTCTGCAAGAAGAGGATAGGGAGCCCCCAGGAGCTAAAACCCCATGGAAAGGGTGGAAGCTACCCTTGGAAGTGTTCCCTAATTAGATCCCACTTCTGACGCCAGACAAAAGGGTGGCACTCGACCAGCAGAGATTTCACAGACCACCAAGGCTTGTATAAAAGGTTTTGATTGGTGAGGGAGGGATGCTGCAGAGCAGCACCAACTAAGAGAGAAAAGGAGAGAGAGGAGAAAGAGAGGGGAGGAGAGAGAGGAGAGAAAGAGAGCGTGTACCCCTTTATATAAGTTCAGTTAGGGGAAGTCTTAGAATGGTGACGGGATGGTAGAATAGCCAATAAGGAGTTATTGCTCTGGAGGAAAGACCCATTAGGGGCAGGCTGTAAGTTTGAAAATTTCTGTGAGTAACTGTATCTTTAAGAGTGAGCCAGCTAGTCTTGGTCAGTCAGTCAGGAAGGGGCTTTCTCTGGGGCAAGTACCTAACAGGTGGTCACAGTGGGCGCCAGTAGTCCAAGCTACTTGGGAGGCTGAGGTAAGAGGATGGCTTGAGCACAAGAGTTTGAAGTTGCTGTGAGCTAGGCTGATGCCACTGCACTCTAGATTAGTGTAGCAGATTGAGACCCCCTCAAAAAAAAAAAAAAAAAAAAAAAAAAACACCTGTATTTCCACCACACAAAAGTACCTTTTCTTCCAAAACTGTGGCTTCACAATCTTTTCTCAAAGCCTAAAACTGCACATAGATTTTTCGTATTTGCCATCGTACTTAAAATTTCACTTTTCCCTCGTGACTCGGGATTCTCCTTCAATGCTGAGAGATCTGCCCAGCCACTGAGCATCTCCACACTGTGGCCGTGCAGAGGCTCCGTATTCTGCGGACAAGCTGGCAGGGTAGCTTGTCCAGGTAGCCGCCCAGTCTGGGTGTTCTATGCGAAGTGCCTCCCAGGCTGAGAAGGCAGGGCATCGTGATCCAGCCAATCCCATGGCTCTGGGAGACCAGTTCTGTTTCCCTCCCAAAGCGTAGACCCAAACTTTGCTGGAGGCCCCAAGCCCAACCCTTCCGAATACCTACAGTGAGACACCACTGGACACCGAAGTGGGGGCGGGGGGGTTAAAACTCCCCAAAGACCATGCAGCTCCTCCAGAGCTGAACTGTCCAATCACTGTGCCACTCTGTCCAAGCTTCAATGTACATTGCCCAGACAGGCCTTGTTTGGCTTGCCCAATCCATGCCAGGTATGCCCTATCAGCTCCCTGCCCCACCCAATCAGCCCTTTATCCTGCCCAATTAGCTCCCTCCTCCCAATCTTCACCTTGCCCTACCCAGTAAATTGCTGTCCCTCAGTTCCGGTGCCCAGGGCCTGGTGAGGACAGAGTGCAGGCTGTATGGCTAAAACCCCAGACCAAAGCAGCAGGCTGAGGAGTCTGGGGGGTGGCTGCAAGGACAGAGGGCCCAGGCCTGTGGGTGCCCAATTGTCCTGAGATCTCCAACGCACCTGCCTCCTACCACCGCAATCCTTCAGTCCCTTGAGGCAGGCTGCAGGGTGGGGCTTTCCATCCCAAACGCGTGAGGCGCCACTCCTTCCTTAGGGCCAGAATTATGCGCAGCCCTGGTGCGTGCCTTGTTCCGGTATGTCCACTGCCCCTCCAGCTTCCCTTGACCACCTGGCACAGGCCAGGGGTGTTTGCTGAAGAATGGGGTTGAGCTTCCTTGGGCCATTGGTGATGGTGGTGGCAGTGCACAGGGGGAACTAGAGTACCAACAAGAATTTGAAAAAACTATGACAAAGCATACTTCTAAGGGCAGGCCAGCTGGGGGAACAGCAAAGGCCAAAGCCAGAGACTGCTGGTAAACTCTTTCCCAAAGTAGGTATCTGCAACCATACTTTTGATTTTGCTATATCCAGTACCATTAGTCTTAATACACTCAGTTAAAACAGTTTTACCCAGATATTGTTGCCTTCAAAAGATGTTCTCTTTTGATTAAAAAGTTATGTTGAGGCCAGGCACAGTGGCTCATGCCTGTAATCCCAGCACTTTGGGAGGCCTAAGCAGAAGGCTCCCTTACTTAATTGCAGGAGTTTGAGACCAGGCCTGGGCAACATAGGGAGACCCCTAACTCCAGAAAAATTAGTTTGGTGTAGTGGTAGTCCCACACACCGACTCAGGAGGCTGAGTTTGTAGGATTGCTTGAACCTGAACTTTGAGGTTACAGTGAGCTGTGATCCTACCATTACATTCCAGCCTGATACCCTGCCTTAGAATAATAATACTATAATTATTATTAATAATAATATATTAGCAAAGCGTGAGATATAAAAACCAGCTGGCACCAAATCTCCACCCTCTCGTTGATGACATTGGTAATTTCAGAAAGGAAACCAAAAGAATACAATTTTTCCTCGCTTTGAGCTTTGGTCACATTTAGGGGTACAGTTGATTTAGTTGCTCATCTACACAGTTCAAGGTGATTCTGACAAGTTACACTGGGGGAGGAATGCAATCCTGTCATCCACACCAAGGAGTGAGGCCATCATGGAATGTCAGGAGGGGGATATGCTTGTGGTCTGGAGATCAAGTTAATTGGTGCATGCAGCAAACAATTTTTGAGGGGTCAACAGGGACTGTAGCCAACATTCAGGCCAAGTCCCTGTCTATGTGTGGCTCAGGTTGGGGGAGAGGGCATACCAAAGAAAACAGTAATTCCATCAATAACTTCAGAGCTATGAGAATGATGAGGGGTCTAAAACAGGGTGAGGGATTAGAACAGTTTTAAAAACTTTACCCCCCAAAAGAAACGAGAGTTTTTACAAACTTCCATTCACTTGAATTTCCCTTCAATATTTCCTAGCCCTAGGCAACACTTTTGTGTTTTTGGATTGCCTACGGGGATGGGGGTGAGGGAACAAAGCATTATGTTTCAGAAATACATTCTTTTTCCTTTCTTTTCTTGCTTTCATTTTTGAGACAGGGTCTCAGTATGTCACCCTCGGTAGAGTGCTATGGCATCACAGCTCACAGCAACGTCAAACTCTTGGGCTTAAGCGACTCTTTTGCCTCAGCCTACCAAGTAGCTGGGACTACAGGTGCCCACCACAACACCTGGCAGCACCGGCTGGGTTCAAACCTTCTAGCCTTGGTTTATGTGGCTGACACTGTAACCACTGTGCTGTGGATGCCAAGCCATAGAGATACATTGTTAAGTATTTATGAATGAAAAAATATGCCTGGGATTTACTTCAAAATAATCCAGTGTTAGGGGATGGAAGGAGGTGAAGATAGATTAAAATTTAAAATTAGAATACTGACAGGAAGTGAAGCTGAGATTGATGCATTGGTGAAATGTGTTTCATTATACTGTTGCACCCAATTCAAGTGAATTCTCCAATTTTAGAGAAAACGCCAGCACACTTAGTTCAAATTAGGTATGGGGTCCTTTATTGGCTAGCCCACCAAGATGGATTCATATCCCAAATTCTCAATGTCTGCATGACAAAAATAATGTTTTATTAAATCACAGCTGTGTACAATAATACAATCATGAGGTACAATGTGCTGGTTTTATATACAGTTTGAAATATTTTTATCAAACTGTGTAGCACCCAGCAAAAGGACCGCTGAGGTCCCCTAAGTGTTTCAGCCTGAGTCCTTGCATGTCTCAACCCCCCCACCCCGGGTTAATTCTGAGAACAGGTTTCAGAACAAGGAAGTTCCGTGAGTTCCAAAAAAACTCCTAGCCACAGGTAAAACAATGGTAGAACTTACCCCAACCCCTTAGCAATGGCTAAACAATGGTGGAAAGCTTACTCAAGCAAAATTTCCAAAGCCAAGTTTGTCCCTATGCCAGCTGCCATGATGTAACCCCCTGAGCCAACCAGCCCTGCCCCACCCTGACTGTAATCCCACCTCGAGCTACCCCCTGAGCTAACTGGCCACGTTCTGCTTCTGCCCTTGCCAGCTTGCCTGCCAATATATCACAAAAATGGTATAAAAAACAACCTGCTTTTCTCTTCAGGGCCATTTGCCGTTTGCAGCAACCCTCCTGCACAGGTGTAATAAATCACCATCTCATTTATACCTGAAGTGAGGTCTGAGTCATTCTTCAGGTGGCAATGTGTACAACAGCTGGTTTCCATAGCTTTCATGGCATTTTCTTAGTTATTGTGCTCAGACTTTTATATTCTACATTATTAAGTTTCACCTGTACCCTTCCAAGATGCACTGTAGGTGTGGACCCATTAATTACCCTCCCTCCTCCCATAAAAATGGGGGTTTTATACCTTTTCAGTTGAGGGGTGAGGGTAGTAGGTGGAATCTTTGAAAGATTAGATTTACAGGGTTGGGGGTTGGTTAGTTACCTGGGGAACCAAGGATAGGAATGTGGTTTTACAAGGGTCTGCTGTGACTCTGGGCTAATCCCCTGTTTCTGCAGGATATTTAACAGGATATTTATTTAACAGCCCATTTCTGCAAGGCCAACGTGAAGGGGGTGCTGAACAGGACGGGGAAATAAAGTGCAAATTAGGTTCATTCGGCTTCTCAATTCTATTCTCTCTACCCTGTATGTTTGAAATTTTCTATAATAAAAACAAACAAGGTCATTCGTTATCTCATAATGAGTTTTGTGAGGTTGGTTTAAGCAATACTGATTGAGTGGCTCAAGGAGGATTCCACCTCTGACTCCAGTTCTTTTCATCTTTTTGCTCTGCCATTCCTGGCATGTTGACTTTGCCTCCTGGGCTGGCTTTGCCATGGTGCTGGCATAGTTGTGACTGTTCCACATATCACATGGAGACAACACTGTCCAGAGGCAATGAAAGGGGGCACAGTGCTGTCTTTTGTCCATTTTTAAGACTGAAGCAAACTTCCCTAGAAACTCCCGGCTCATTTCTCCTTGGCCAAAATGCTCTTCTAATTCATTCACATAGCAAAAAGCTTGAGAGTACTCTTGATTAACTTAGGATCTAAGATTTCCCCTTTGGGAGTTAAATAGATTCTAGGTGTTCTGGAAGAATCTGCAAATTGCGGGGTCGTGTTAGCCATTTATGAAATAATTAAGCAAAAAGGCTACGGCTGTTGGGTAAAGCTATTGACAAGGTCAGTTGCAAAAGAGTCAAGGCAAGAAACCCTTCTTCTCAAAGCAACCCTGTTCCTAGTTGGTTGAGATTTTAAACGTGAATGGGAGTTGTATTTGTCCCATAACTTTTCTGTGTTTATTAAAATTCTGATCCTGAGATTTAATATTCTTCCCTTTATTGTGTTAACATGATGTATTACATTGACTGAATTTTGTATTCTGACCAATTTTGCACTCCTGGATGAAATCCTACTTGGTATACGTATATAATTCTTTTTATATGTTGCTAGATTCAATCTGCTAGTATTATGGCAAGGAATTTTTTTTTTTTTTTTTACCTACATTCATGATGGGTATTGGTTTAGAATATTCTATTTTTATGATGGTTCTGTCTGGTTTTGGTATAAGGATAATATGGACCTCATAGAATGAGTTGGTGTTTCCTCCTTTTCTATTTTTTGGAAGATTTGGGTATGAACTCTTCTTTAAGCATTGGGCAGAATGCTTTAAGAAGGCATATGGTCCTGGGTTTTCTTTGTGCAAATTCTGTTGTTTATGAATTTGATCTCTTGGTATTTTAGGTGTGTTCAACTATTTTACCTCTAGTTTACTCAGTGTTATTAGTTTGTGTCTTTCTAGAATTTTTTAATTGCTTTTGTCATCCCAAATACACATTAATTGATATATCTTAGGAAAATAATACAATCCCATATGTTTACAGTTCTATTTCAGTAAATTTTTAGAGAAGCTAAAAAACATCTTTATTGAGGGTGGCACCTGTGACTCAATGGAGTAGGGTGCCTGTCCCATGTGGCAGAGGTGGCAGGTTCAAACCCAGCCCCAACCAAAAACTGCAAAAAAAAAAAAAAAACTTTATTGAATGAACTATGAATGAACACAAGTTAACCACACATAGATCAATATTCTCTCTACCTCCCAACATTTCAATCGGATTCTTGAAATGCAATTCTGATGTCTTTGGATATGACTTACTTGCAAACAGCCTAAATGAAGCAGAAATCATTGGTTTTGTTTTTGTCTCAGTGTGTCTATTCATTGTTTGTAAAAATTACTTTAAAATTTTCACATTTTGCAAGTGTAAATAAGTAATATTTTATCAGAGTCCAGGTCTTACACGACTTTTTTCAAACTTCTTCCTAAATATTTAGTATTTTGATGGTATTGTACATGGAATCTTGTGTTAACAGACTTCCTTTTAGAACAGTTTTATATTTACAAAGAAATTCAGCAGATAATGTAGAGTCTCCAAATACCCCCCGTACAGGTGTAATGTAATCCTTACATTAAGAACTTTTATGGTACATTTGTTTTTATTAAAAAACCAATATTGATAACATCATTAAGTACCCATTTGTGGGAGGAAGATCACAGAAAGAAAGTGCCATTTTCATCACATTGTATCAGGATACATACTGTCAACATGATCTATGACTCTTGACATGGACCTTGCTCATCTGGCTGCATAGTGTTTGTGTGATATCTCCAATGTCAAGCTATTCTTTGTTCCCTCTTCCATCAAGTGCTCGTTGGAAGGAAGTCAGTACGTCCCACACTTATGAAATGGGGCGTTGTGGTCCCGCGTATTAGGGTACAATGTCTACACTATTTAATTAAAATTATTAAAAATGGGAGATTTGTCTCTTCTCCCTCACTTATTAATTTATCTATGGAGTAAATATCTATGGACTCAAAGATATTTAGCTTATGTTATGAGTTATAATCCTATACTACATTTTTGTTGCTTAAATCGTTAAAGCTTTTGCCCTTGAGAGCTTCTTCTACTGGTTTTGTGTCCTGTTGAAATACAATACTGATGGAGGGTGTTGTGGTTTGGGGTTTTGCTTTGTTTTGTTTTTAGGCATTTTTGAGTAATGTTAATCAAGGCTGAATAAAATAGTTTGAGATTTAGAATTTTTTCATTCCTTATTTCTTCTGCATTCTGCAAGTTTAGAACAGCAGAAACCGCATTTGGAATAAGTAAAACAAAGTACTTCGTTGTCTCAGGGGAAACAAAGTCCACCAGTGAATCAGGCATAGCTATATCGAGGACCCAATCTCTATTTTCTCCTCCACCACAGTCCCTTTGCTTTATTTTCTGTTGTATTGGCTTCTCTTTGGCCAGTTTCCCTCCAGGGATGGCTCCACTGCATATTTAAAGCCTTACAGTTGTAACGTCACCAAGGAAAAAAAGAGGATTTTACTTTCAACACGTGCATAGAAGTGTCAGAATTGAAACTTTGCCCTGTCTTGGGCACATGTACTCTCTTGAACCAGGTGCTATTGTGGAGGGAATTGAATTCTCATATCAGCCAGACCCAGTCACCAGCCCAGCTGAATCTCATTGCAGTGAGCTCCCTGTGAAGCATTGGGACTGAGCAGAGGGGAGGTTCCCCGATGAAATCAGGCTTCCAATACCAGCTGATAGAAGTAGATGCTGGGCAGGTGACAAACAGAAGCCCTCACAGGTGATGATCAGCATGAACATGTTTTAGTTTGCCTCCTCTGCACTGCAATAGAATTCTTTGTCCTTATTTCTCCTTCTTCAGGTTAGAAGTCATACCAAATTCATTTCTAGATACCTTCTTTCTCTTCTTTCCAGACTCATCTTCAGTGTTTGGAAAGTGACCAATCCTGGAAAGATGTCTTGTTTTGATGAATGATTTTTTTTATACTCATGACTCATAGATTGATGTGTGTAAATAATGAAAATACAATACATCCATAAACACAAGATAATCTGAGAAATGAACATTATATAATCTGATAAATATGATCCTCTTCTTGTTTCTCAAAGACTAGTTATTTTACATATCTGCTGATAATCATAGCTGAATCTTATATAGCGCATCTTAGGTGCCAGCATTTTCTATCTGTTCATTTAATCTTTATAACAATCCAATGAAATATCAATAGATGCCTTTACAGTCTTATGTTTCAGTAAGATGAATGACTCAGTAAGAGTGAGAGCTGGGCCTATCAAGGTGGGGAGTCTGGCTGGAGTCCACAGTCTTTTTTTTTTTTTTGCAGTTTTTGGCCGGGACTGGGTTTGAACCCACCACATCCATATACAGAACCAGTGCCCTACTCCTTTGAGCCACAGGTGCTGCTGGATTCCACAGTCTTTACCGCTGTGTATTACTGTCAGGCACTGAGCTAAAGCCTTCCATGTGAGTAGGACAGAGTCTCTCATTTTAAAGACTTGTGCAAAAAGGAGGCAGACATCATGTGCATACACGTGAAAAGTGCTTGTTGTAGAACTTTCTCTAAAGACGACAGACGAATGGCTAACAAACACATGAAAAAATGTTCATTATCTCTATATATTAGAGAAATGCAAATCAAAACAACCCTGAGATATCATCTAACCCCAGTGAGAATGGCCCACATCACAAAATCTCAAAACTGCAGATGCTGGCGTGGTTGTGGAGAGAAGGGAACACTTTTACACTGCTGGTGGGACTGCAAACTAGTACAACCTTTCTGGAAGGAAGTATGGAGAAACCTCAAAGCACTCAAGCTAGACCTCCCATTTGATCCTGCAATCCCATTACTGGGCATCTACCCAGAAGGAAAGAAATCCTTTTATCATAAGGACACTTGTACTAGACTGTTTATTGCAGCTCAATTTACAATGGCCAAAATGTGGAAACAGCCTAAATGCCCACCAACCCAGGAATGGATTAACAAGCTGTGGTATATGTATACCATGGAATACTATTCAGCCATTAAAAAAAATGGAGACTTTACATCCTTCGTATTAACCTGGATGGACGTGGAAGACATTATTCTTAGTAAAGCATCACAAAAATGGAGAAGCATGAATCCTATGTACTCAATTTTGATATGAGTACAATTAATGACAATTATGGTTATGGGGGGGAAACAGAAAGAGGGAAGGAGGGAGGTGGGTGGGCCCTTGGTGTGTGTCACATTTTATGGGGGCAAGACATGATTGCAAGAGGGACTTTACCTAACAATTGCAATCAGTGTAACCTGGCTTATTGTACCCTCAATGAATCCCCAACAATAAAAAAGAAAAATAAAAAAAGGAAAAAAAGAAAGAAAAGTGCTTGTTGTCAGAACAGCCCTAAAGGGGAGCTGTGTGTTGGTCCATATCACTAAAAGATATTGTGTGAGGGCGTGCTCACTTACTTAGGCCATATTTGGGCAAAGTGGTGTACTTAGAACCTCCCAATGTCATACTGTGTGGTGAATGCTTTACTATGTTTGTGCTAAGGTTGGATTAATGTTGACATAGGACTGACTAGTCTTACGATTAGACTATATTTGAGAAATGGTTCTTAGGAGCATGTAATTATTTATATATTGATTTCATATTACCTTAATAACAGGCACACTAGGTTGCAGTGTATGGAGTACATCGTATATTTATTTTTCCATTCTTGCCATACTTTACTAAGAAGAATGCATTTCCACTCCATCCAGGTAAATATAAAAGATGTAAAGTTTAATAAAACACTAATATTGTCCAGTTCAGGGGTAGAAGGAAGCAGGGTGTGGGCATTTGGCAGAATGAGGGAGAGAATGAGGCAGGATCTCACCTAATGTGCACATTGTTGGGGTGTATAACACACCCTGGTGAGGGGCTCTTCTACACAGTTCTTCAGGATCTTTACCCTGAAATGGGAGCACTGTAATATAAATATTGTACCCTCATATTAATTTAAAAAAAAACATAAAAAACATACTCAAAAAAATAAAAAGAACTGAGGAAGATATTTATCTACTTACTGATTGTTTTCCAAGGATCAAATATAACATAGAAATATAAAGGCGTTGCATCTGAATGTGAACATTATAATTATTAGTATTATCAATTGTGAGTATAGGCTTTGGGAGGAGATAAGGCAAATTCCATGTCAGAGGAACAGTGATTCCGGTCATTTGCACTGCATGTCAATATGACACCAATGTGACAATTATTTCCTGACCCCTCTGCCTTTTACAGAGAAACAAACTGGATCATACCGTGATAAAAACCAAACTGATGGGAGCATATTTACAGATACGCTTCAACTACTGCTGATCTGTGGTTCAGAAGACCATGGGTGGGTTGAGGGGAGAGAGGGGTTAGGTATATTATGTTGAAAATAATTTTCTCTTGTTTCAGTGTACTTAGTGGGAAAGGTCATCATCAGCTGGGGATGGTTGTTAATCCAGAGCCTTCTGATTTCTTTCCTCATATTTATGTATACTAAAAAAGCCAACTTGGCATTCATCTGTTCCTAATAGAATTCTGCACTCAGGTGGTGGCTTTTAGCAGCAGATTTTGTTAAAAAAAAAAAAAAAGGAAATAAAAGATTTTACAGAAATGAGCTCAAAACTAAGCTAAAACCTCATTTCTCTAAGGATGGTATGTGGACCAGGAGCTT
Organism: Nycticebus coucang; assembly: GCF_027406575.1. NCBI lineage: Eukaryota > Metazoa > Chordata > Mammalia > Primates > Lorisidae > Nycticebus > Nycticebus coucang. The sequence goes on along the minus strand of NW_026515588.1, from coordinate 446,275 downwards.
CCACATCATCTCAGAACTTTCTAGAAATGCAGAATTTCAGTGCCACCTCAGAGCTACTGAATCAGAACATACCTTTCATGAGATTCTTAGGAGATACCTGAACACAGTAAAATTGGAGCCAAAGTAAAAATAGAAAGTCAGCAGTTGGATCTGTCAGCATCATCTGATGAATCCTGATTGTCCTTAGTGGCTGAAGCAGTTTACCCTTATCTGGCAGTCTGGACATTCAGCTTCTGTTCAGCCTGAGATCCTGGAACATAATTAGAAAAGGCTAGCCTGACCACCAAAGAAGGACAGAGATTCCGTGGAATGCAATCTGGGGCTCCTGGCTATCCTAAAGTTGGGGTTGACAGGTGGAAAAAGCAGAAGCCTATCAGGCAGCAGAAAGAAAAACCACTTGGGGCCAGGCACTGGAGTAAGCAGTGAGGTCTCCAGGAGCTTGGTGAGCAAACCACCCCTGGACTAGGAGGAGAATGGTACCCTCTGCTGACAAGGCTTGACATCCCTGCTGCTGGCAAAGGAAAACTATTTCAAAGGTCCAGATCCATTGTCATAGAGCAGGCAATGAAGCATGAATTTGGAGCTGATAGGCAATAATAACGGCACACTAGGATGAATTTAACTAGTTTCCTATTAGCGGACGTGTTGGTGTTTCCCGTTTTTCACTATTCTCAACCCTGTTGCTATGAGTGACCGTAGGCATACCGATTCTCACACTTGAATGATTGTTACATGAGAATTTGAAATTGCAGAGAGGAACATGAGGAGTTTTGCATCCCATTCTAGTGTTAATCAAGTAAGTCCTGGGCTGAAGATTGCAGGTGAAAACATAGAAATCAGCAGCTGCCCAGATTACTCAAGGATGGTCAAAGGCCTTATTGGGAGTTGGGCACCATTGCTTTTTTAAGATTCACTGTAGATAAAAGAAGAATAGATATTTACTAAAACGTCATAGGCCCCAGGTTTCCTCTTTCATCTCTGAATGGTCTTAGCCATTGGGGGCTCTCCCAGGATAACACACCCCTACCCTGCCACACCAGAGGACCATCATAGCTCGTACAATTCCTTCTTTATTTGGTACCTGAAGAACCTATTTTTCACCCTTGGGGATATTTCTATATTTGTCTTGTGCTATTTGAAACATGTCCAGGTGTTTGTAAACAGAACCAGGGGGTCTAGAAGGCCCTGTGTCCTGCATGGAAGGCTTGTCCATTCTTCATTTCTTTGGCCCCTTTATCCTCAACACATTCTCACCCAGAAATCCCTCCAACCCAGAAATCCCTCCAATTCAGCCTATGGGTGGTCACTGCTTGAAGACCTACTTTAATCCATTCATCAGCTAAGCACCCTCATTATGCCAGGCAGTCCGTATAAGGATCCTGAAGGACAGATGCTGTTGTGTTCATTTTGTACACATGGAAACTATGGGTAAAAGCCTAAATGAATTCTCAGGTGACAGAGCTTTAAATAGTAAAGCTTGACTTTGACACCAGATTCCCCAGTGGAAGCCCAAAACATGGACACGTTTTAGAAATTATTGTAATTAGTGGAAGGGGGAAAGGGCCAGTGGGCTCTGTCCTGCCTCAAAAGGCCTCACCGTGCCCTATGGTCTCTGGTGGCTCCTAAGGAAGTCCTTCCCTGTTAGTTCTGGCCCTGGTTGTGGCTTCCTCCACTGACGCTTCCCATGGTCGCCTGAACACCTGGTCACACATACAGAGGGTCTTTCCTAAGTGTTTGTTTCTCAAAGGCACCGTTGTGTTTGGAGTTCTTGATCCAGACAGGTGTTATTAATCAAGGTGCGGTGCTTCCTTCCAAGAGTCAGGCCCTTCCCGCATGGTGCATCTCTTAGAGATGTTACCTGGCAGAGAGTACCAACAAGCAGTGAAGGTTTCACCAACCTTTCCTGAGCATCAGGCAGAAGTATAGGATGGGGACCACCCACCTATGTCTTTGATTATTGTTTCCCAGAAGAGCCAGTCATCCTTTACTTTTGTTAATTTATATATTTTTCTCAATTTCAGATTTACACAGAACACACACAAAAATACATGCACAAAGACCCTGAAACATCATGGCAATATGTAACCAAGACAATCTTCAAGCTATTATCCTCTCTTTTCAATTATAAGTAAGTGTTTGGCATGCTGTTTTGTATTTTTAAAATTGTAATGGACTATTTCCTAGGCAAAGTCAGGTGCTCAGCAAAATTCAGCAGAAAGGATAGGGAGTTCCATATGGTGCCTGTCCCCACTCCCTCAGAGCCTTCACACTTCCAACATCCCCCACTGGAAAGGCACATCTGGAACAACTGAATAACGCACATTGACATGCCCTTATTATCCGAAGTCATAGTTTACATTAAGGCAACAACTTGATGTTGTACGTTCCCTGAGTTTGGACACATGTCCTGTATCCCCCATTATAGTATCATACAGAGTAGTTTTACTGCTCTAAAGATCCTTTGTGCTCTGCCTGTTCTTTTCAACCTTCTTCACAACCCCTAACAACTACTAATCTTTTAACTGTCTCTAGTTTTATGTTTGTCCAGAATATCATATTTCAGCTAGTATGGCATATAGCAATTTCAGAGTGGCTTGTTTGTATTTTTAAAATGTCTTGCGACTAAGCATACATGACTATTTGTTTATTATATATTCATTACCTAGGGATAATATCAAACAGTGTTTAGCAACTTTCTTCCGGTAAAAGTAAGTCTTGACCATATTTTCTCAACAGTATGTCCAAAGATTAGGGTATCAACCACAATAATCACTAACTGACTTGATCATTTACTGTGCCATGCACTGTTCTACTGTAACTGTTTTCCACTTGTAATATGGGCTGAATTGTGTCCCCCTGAAGAGCACATGTTGACGTGCTAACCCTCAGTATGTCATATTGTGATTGTACACAGACATAGGACCTTTAAAAGGAGGTATTGAAGTTACAATGAGGTCATCAGGGTGAACTTTAATCCAACATGACTGTTCTGCTTATACACAGTGGAGACTAGGACATGAACACACAGACACACACAAAGGGTCATTATGTGAAGAGGGATAAAGAAGACAGCCATGTACAAGGCAGGGAGAGAGCTTCAGAGGAGGCCAACCCTGTGCTTATGATCTTGAAATTCCAGCTTCCAGAAATCTAGGAAAATAATTGCTTATGACACCAGATCTGTAGTACTTTTTAGGACTTGTCTAGCAAACTACTACCATGTGTAACATTTATTCTTGCCATAGCCTCAAAAGGCAGGTATTTCTGTATGCTTTTTATAAGAAGAAACCTGAGGCACAGAGAAGATAAATAACTTGCCTGCAATCCACCACAGTATAACATCCAGCTACCAGGATATGCTGTGCTAACATAAAAATCCCCCAATCTTAGCCGGTTAACACAACAAAGGGTTCCCGCTCACTGATGTGGACAGTGTATCAAGGGTTGGTGAGGGGTACTTATTCCTAGTTTCTCAGGGACCCAGTCTCATGGCCCCTTCATCCCAACCTGTTTACACAGGCTCCTGAGATCAGGGAAGGGAACGTGGTGAACCTATGTTGACTCTGAAGTTTCTGCCTTCTCATCATTTCCTCTTACATTTCCTCTACTAAGCAAGTCATTAGGGCACATCTGTCTTCAAAGGGCTAAAGGAAGGAAGCATAATCCCACCACGTGCCCAGAAGGAGAGGGAAACCAGGATGTTTATGGATAGTGTTTATGGATCTACACAGGGCAAGCAAGCTCAGGGTGAACATGTCTTCCCCGATACAGGCAGGGCAGTGTGGGGCAGAGAATTCTCTTCACCTGGAGAGAAGTCTGGTCTCTGGCTTCAGCTACTGGGAGGAAATCTCAGAGTCCCTGGAGTGTCCTGCCTCATCACAGCATCGTTATCTGCCTGGGGGCTTTAGTCATCAGACAGTCTAAGAAGGTGATGTATGTTGGGCGCTTTGTGACATGCCATATGACTTCTGACCACCAGAAGGGCTGAAGACTAATGGTCAGCTACACAAACATCATGTGATCAAGTTCACGAAAAGGCCTGAACACCTGGCTCAGCTGAGCTTCCTGGGTTGGCGGGACTCTGTGTACTGCCTCACCTTGTTGATTCTAGGAGGGGAAAGTGCTCCCAGGACACGAGACTGCACATCTGGACCTGCTCCAGATTCTGCTCGAGGTGTCTCTTCCTTCCGCAGTTCTAATGTGCATCCTTTCACTCTAAGAAACTATGCTCACAAATAACACTTCCCGGAGTTCTGTGAGTCATTCTAGAGAATTATCAACCAAAAAGGTGGTTGTGGGAACCCCCCAAATTTGTAGCCAGCTGGTCTGAACTGAGGGTGGCCCTGGGATCCCCTGAACTTCTAGGTGTTTATCTCTTTTTTTATTTTCATTTTTTAAATATTTATACTCAACGTAACACTTTATTCTGTTGCTCTGCTGAGACTTTTCCATTTAGAGAACAGAACCCATCTTTTAGTTGTTGTTCCTTCCCTCATTCCAAATTAGGTATCATTTGACAAAGTAGAATTTCAAAATTCACTTTTCAATAATACATTCCAATTTAATTTTTTATACAGCTTGAAACTGAGGGTTACAATGCATACATTTAAAAATAAAATGACATCTTTTCACATAACTTATTTTGAACAGCAAAAAACAACTTTATGTACCTGACCATCAACTTCCATGCAAATGAAGAATCAAAATTGCCAACTAATATATCAATATTCCCAATGATGGTTATTACTGAGGGTTCAATTTCTGACTATTTATCTTACAAAGTTAAAATTTGTTCTCAGAATTTTGTTTTTAAAAACCTGCCTTTTGGAAGTGCTTTTATTTCTTAAGGGTGATGGCAACGTAAATTGTGAAAACAATGTGTAAGACATCAAAGATAGTGTAAAAATACATACGGATACATAAATATGATAAATATTTCACTTTTTTCTGATTCCAAAAGCAGATAGCTAGCCATCTTTCTTAAATTGTATCAAAAATCTCCAAAGAGCATCTAGGTAACTGGAATATACAGAACCACTCTATAAGAAAGAGATAAATTGGAAGTAGGGCTTCTGTCACAAACATGATGACTATAAAGCATTCTCTGGAAACATTCCTATTTTGGAAGTGGTGACAGAAACACAGGTATATTTCTTATTGTTTTATGATTTTATAACAGCTATTATGATTTTATAACCCTAAATTCTAATACATCAAAACTAAAGTTATTAACATTTCACTTAAGATCATTCAGCATCCTCAGCTTTTAAATAAATATAGTAAACACCTTAAAACAATGAAAATAGTGTTAACAAACTATACTCTACATTAGTATTTGACCCCAACTTTTGGTCTTCTTAACAGGTGATGGGCAAAATCCCAACCGTAGAACACTCTTCAGAAAATTTGGCATGACACTCATATTCAGTCTTCTCCCAGAGGATGGGCATGACAGTGGGGCTCTTGGGCCTGGGCATGTGGTTGTAGTATAAAGCAGGAAAGGGGAAATGACTGGACAGGGCTCTCGGAGGGAAAATAACTAAGTTGCAACCTGAACGTATGGCTCATTTAGGTAGGTTTTGTAACGTAGAGTATGGGTGAGGTAGCCCCCAGTGAGGTCTCATAAGTGGAGGGTAATACTCCCTCATCCCTTGTAGAATTTCATTGTTTGAAAATGATCTGGAAGTTAAGCTTTATCTTGGAGACCAGGGTGTGTGCTGCCTTTGCCATTTTCTTTCTGCCATTTCTCAGTCAATGTCTCATCTCCAGTCCTCTCTGGCAGTTTGGCCCCTAAGAGCTTGGTGGCAAAAGACTGATAGCATGGCAGAGCCAGAGGTGAGCTATTTCCCACCATGAAGGCAAAGCTCTTAGAGCAGGCAGGACACCCAGGCCTGCTGTCTGCTGCCTCCTACCCCACCTCCCTGGGGGCCTCATGGGGCCATTGTCTGCCTCTCTGAGATTATATGTGAGTGGCCTTGTCCTGTGTTATTTGTGTGAGTCTCATGCCTATGAATGTTTGAGGAAGAATTGAATTGTATGAGTGTTGGCATGTTGGGAGTGCCAGGCTCAACTGCTTCAAGTTTATGGGCACCCAGCTGTCTACTGGGAGGTATTTACTCCCCTCCTCCCCACCCCTACCCTCCAGGTCTGCCAGCCCTTAAAGGCAAAAACTTTTTGAAATTCAGGGGCAGCACTTGCAGCCATACAGTGGTTGTAATGTCCACCCCTTCAGTTAGCTGGGTCCTAGAAAACTTGAAGCAGTTAAGTCCCAACATGGCGCCACTCATACAATTCAATTTCTCCTCAAACATAGGCAGGAGCTTCAGACAAGTAACAGGACAAGGCCTCGTACATATCATCTTGGAGAGGCAGACAAAGGCCCCATGAGGCCACCAAGGAGGTTGGGTAGGAGGCAGCTGACCGCAGGCGTGGGTGTCCTGCCTGCCCTAAGAGCTTTGCCCTCTCGGAGGGAAGTGGCTGACACCTGGCTCTGCCATGCTAACCGTCCTTTGCCAGCAAGCTTTTAGGGGCCAGCTGGCAGAGAGGTTGGGAGATGAGGCATTGACTCAGAATAGACAGGAGGAATATGGCAAAGGCAGCACACACTGTGATGAAATCCTACAAGGGACAAAGCAGCAGGAAATGGATAAAGAGTCCCCTAAGGCAGTGGTTCTCAACCTGTGCGTCGTGACCCACAAGAACTGTATTAAAGGGCCATGGCATCAGGAAGGTTGAGAACCACTGCCATAAGGGAACTCAGGGAAGAGAGCCACTTCTGATAACCAAGCCAAGTAAGGAAATGTTTTAGAAATAAGAAGTCTTTCCCAATCCTATCAAATGCACAGACATCCAAGTGGGCTGCACCTTATAGCTGCCAGCAAAGATGGCTGTCAGGGCAAAGGTAAGCATGGAGGCCACCCAAGTAAGGTTACACACTAAGCAAGAATTAGGGAAGTGAGTGAACTGAATGTACAGAATGTTCCGCAGCCTCACCAGTGAGATTGTCTAAGTAAAGGTCCCTGGCTCTGCCCTGCTGTAACCAGTCTTCCCTTCCCACAAGGCAGGTACTAACTTGAAGGGTAAAAGCCTCTTCCTAATAGGTGCCATGGTCCAGATTTGGGAAAGATGCTGGGGGACCAGAGTCAAGGGACAAAGGCAACTTGTTAGAGGTGAGCCTCCTTCTGATATGCAGTTGCCGCCGAGCACCTGTATCCTTGGACCCTGCATTAATGGGAAATGCAGGGGCTGGAGACATGACAAGCCCACCTCCAACAAAGCCTTGGGTGGGTGTTGAGGATGCTCCAACAGAGATGCTGCTGCCCGATGAGCCCACTCCAGTGCTGGCGGTGTTCTGATGGAAGGTGGCACTGGAGGTGGCTCCACGTGGAGGTTTGAGGCGGGCTGGGCACCTTGAAGACCTCACCTGTCAGGATGGGTGTGTCCGGCCTTGAGGTGGCTCCACGTGCAGGTTTCTTGGCAGCCGGGCTGGGCACCTGAAAGACCTCGCTTGTTGGGATGGGTGTGCCCAGCCTTGAGGTGGATCCAGGTACAGGTTTCTTGCAGGCGGGCTGGGCACCTGAAAGACTTCGCTTGTCAGGATTGGTGTGCCCAGCCTTGAGGTGGCTCAAGGTGCAGGTTTTTTGGCAAGTGGGCTGGGCACCTTGAAGACCTCGCTTGTTGGGATGGGTGTGCCCGGCCTTGAGATGCTCCAGGTGCAGGTTTCTTGATAGGCGGGCTGGGCACCTTGAAGACCTCACTTGTCGGGATGGGTATGCCCAGGCTTGAGGTGGCTCCGCCTGCAGGTTTCTTTCAGGCGGGCTGGGCACCTTGAAGACCTCGCTTGTCGGGATGGGTATACGTGGCCTTTTCTGATGTAAGCTCCCCCCATAGCTGGTGGTAGTGCTCGTGGTCCCATTCTGTGCTGCTCCGATGCTAAACTCTCCTGATGTGGATCTAGAGCCTGGGGTAGCCACACTGATTCCCAAGGCCCTGCTGCGAGCTGGAACTGCTGAGGCCGCCAATGTGTAGGAGCCAAGCACTGTGCCACTGGTCCCACTGCTGGTGGTTTGGGTTGCAGCTGTCAAGCCAGAGGTGGTGGCTGTGTGGTCTGGGGTATCCTCACTCTTCTCAACGTCTTGACTGGCAGGTGGGACTGCCAATGTCGCCAAGGAGAAGGCACGTGACACTGATCTATGGCGCCTACTTCTGGTGGTTTTGGTTGTAGCTGCAGAGGCAGGGATGGTGGCTGCAGCAGAGCTGTCACCTGAGGTATCCTCACTCATCTCAACGTCTTCACTGGCAGGTGGGGCAGCTGATGTCCCCAGTGGGAAGGGACCAGACATTGAACTAATGGGGCCTCTGCTGCTAGTTTGGGTTGTGGCTCTAAATCTGGGGGTGGAGGCTCTAGCAAGGGAGAAAACAGCCGTGGTGGTAGCAAAGGCTGGCTGAGTGCCAGCAGGTGTCCCCAACGCAGAGGATATGGTTAGCAAACCTCCAGAAGCTAAATGAGCAGCAGTGCCAAAGCCTGGCTGGAGTGGGGTTGTTTTTGGCTTTTTAGCTCGGGCCAAGGCTGCAGAGTTTCCATATGCCAGAGTGCGGTTCACACTGCTCAGGGGAGATGAGGAAGGCACAGCAGGAGCCACAGAAGATGGAGGGTTAGAAGGTGGGGTGCTCAGCTTTCCAGACTGAAATCCTTGCATGGCACTGGCGGATGGGCCAGATAGGGCTTGGGATTTGGTAAATGTCTCCACTGTAAAAGCTACAGGTGACCTGGTATCAGTGTCTGGTGGGTCCACCTCCATCATCTCGACTGTGGAAATTAAGTCTGTAGTGGTGTCTGGAAGGGGCCCCGACTGTGAAAAGCCCATCACAGCCAGAAGGCTGAGTGTTGTTGCAGAAAGATGGTCCTCAGTGGTTCCCAATCTAGCAGATTCCAGGAAGGATGGGAGGCCTGGGGGATTCTGCCTTTCCATCCAGCTATCCAGCAGTGGATTAGTGCTTGGGGCTGGGAGGGAGGCCATGGAGGATGCAGTCTCTGCAGGAGATGGTGTCAAAGTAAATGCATGCTGCATAGTGGCTGGGGTTTCAGGGAGGCAGGTGGAGGCAGCTTCATTCGTGTCTGCCAAAAGCTTGTTAAACAAATCGAATGAAGCTTTCTTTTCTAAGTCCAGGTCTTCAGCAGTGACTGAATAGCCAAGCTGGGGAGGTGGAGGCAATGTTAGAGGTTCCCCCCGCCTACAATGCAGCAGCTGAAACTTCTCTTTTCACGGCCCAGAGCTGGGAGGTGTAGATGGGGAACTCCAGGAGTTTTGTTCCTTCCGCATGGTTGTTTCTGCAGCCTTCTCTCCCTGGGACTCCTTGTCTGTGACAGGTGGAGTTGAGGAATTGCAATGATGACACAGCTCCTCTCCTATTATTTTCTTTGCTGGCCTCTGTTGTGTCTGGGAGCAGGATAAGGAGGGCGAGGAACTGGGCCCGCTTCTCTTCTGGAGCCCTGAGAAGCCTTGGGTAGAGCTGTAGGAGCTGGTAATGGCATTGCATCTAGGGACTGGGATGCCACATGTGTACGTGCTGGCCAAGGAGCTCGCAGAAGATGTGCACGATCTCTTATTCAAGGGGTCCTCTGAGCTCTGGGAATCGGGACCTTTCTTCAGACACTCAGGCTTAGGCACCAAAGGAGTGGGGACTCCTTTGGCCACCAGGGGTTCAAGGGCTGAATGTCCAGTCCCACTTCTGTCATGGCAACTTCTTCTATTTTCCTGGCCATCAGCAAATATTTGGTCTTCTCCCCTCAGTGTCTTTTTCATCCTGTCTTTGAGGGCACTTGGGACAGTCTCCTTGGCATTTGGGTCTGGGACGTGACGTGATGATGAGGACAGTGCTGAGCTGATCACCTGCTCTGGTCCTACAGAGCGAGTCCATTTTCTGTCAGGAGGGGGGATCCTCACAGTCCCCAGGCGGCCCACCCACCTGAAATCACAAACAGGTAGCAGGGTCTTCTTGTTGGGGCAGCCATCCCAGGACACCCTGGGAAGTACCCCCCCATGGGAATACCTAGGCTGTGGAAGCGGATCCCATCTTGGAGGTACCATCAGGTACCGTTTTGAGGACATCCCACAGTCCCCGTGGCAAGGCCTCCTGGAGGCCGGGAGCAAAGGAGTGGGGAGCAAAGACTAAACATGCCAGAGAGGATAGGTCAGCCGGTCCGGAGGTGAGGTCCGGGCGGGTGGGCGGTCCCACCTCTCCTGTGGGTCCCTGCCCTCCTGATCTGGCGCAGGCTGCTGCGGGCCAGATTTGTCCAGGTAACTGCCCATGAGGGCAGTTCAGCAGAGTCAGGTTCTTCAAATAGGATCCGCTACTCTTGGAGGTTTGTGTTGACCACAGACTTTGCCAAGGTGAAGGGATCAGTGTTCGCTGACATTCTGTGTTCTGAGCAGCGCGCTCAGCACTCCAGGTTCTAAGTTCCAGCATCAGGAGCCTCCGTGACCAGCCTGACCTCAGCACCTACTGGCAGCACCAGGTATAGCAGTAGGGCAGGAGGTAGAACAGAAGTGGAGGAGAAACATCCTGGACGGCCCTGACACTCGCTCTCGGCCTGTACATGTGCAGTGTTGTCCATCTTTTCCACAAATGTCATTGGTGTTGACAGCATGAGGTACTACAAGAGGGCATACACACTACTCGGCCTATGATGAAATTAATGGCCTGATTCTTCTCCATTGTCGGTATCCACCATCTCAGCTATGCAACTTTGCACTGCCCTACTACTCAGCAGGTGGGTGTAATTTTCCAACCCCGAGTTCAGCATGTGTCTGGCTTTGGTCAATAGGAAATCAGCCAAAATGCAAGCGATTTTGCATTTTGGTCAATAGGAAATCAGCCAAATGCAAGTGAAGGTATGATTTGGTCTGCTGAACTTGACTTTCTGTCATTCCTGGGAAGGCATATGGGGTCCAGCCATCTAGTCTGTGTAGGATGAGAGATTTGTGACACTGAGCTGCCCTAGCCAAGGCTAGATGACAACAATCTCTTAGCCATCCTGCTGATGCACAAGAAATCTTCATTGTTCAACATCCCTGTATTCTGTGGTTATTTCTAATGCAGCTATAGCTAACTGTCAAATATTCTAATTAGTTACAAACCCACAGAAAGACCTTGTAGTAGACATTGTCCAGGGACACGATGCATTCCTCAGAGCACTAATGGGAAACTGGATAAAAGAAAAGTTCAATTATGAGGAGCATTCATTGAGGAAGTTTTAATTCTTATCATTGGCATTTTAAAGGAGAAAGACACCACTATCCAGAGAACATCTGAATTGTTATTGTACTGAAACAAGACAGGAGCCGGAATCAAAACATGTGTATCAGTGTCAAACAGGAACAATGGAGAAGGATGCAGAGCTGGGTTTCCACCTATAATGTCATAATTTCAATATACCAGAGGTAAAGGGGACATCCTAAAGGCTTCTGGGAATGTGTAAGTGGGAGAGATAAGAATTTGATTGCCTTGTGCCTCTCACCAGGAAAGCCAAATTCTGGAATATAGTAGAGCAATTATTTTAAACTTGCTTATTTTTCTTTAACCAGTGTCTGATTTATTCCCAGCTATATCAGCAGTCAAATGAAATCACAAAATAAAAATCTGTTTGTTGTGAGGACTCTGAAGCTTTCCTACCACAGATGTTCACAAAAAAAAAACAAAAAAAAAAAACATATTTCCAAGTATATAATCCAGCCAAGGGCTTCCTTACTCTTTGCAGAAGCTACCTAGGAGTGCAAAGGCAGATTTTTAAATTATGTTCTCTGCTCCCTGCCCTTTTTCTTCCTAACATTGGCTCCATCTTTATCTTCAGCAAGGGAACTCGCACCACCCATACAGAAACCAAAGTCTACAAGTCTGAGATCCATCCAAACCCATCTCAAGCAGGCTTTTTCTGCCTGGCCCTCAGCTCTCCCGAAAACTGTGAACTGCCTGAGGAGGTAGAAGCCAGAGAATAGACCTGCACATGCTCTGCGAGTGGCCTAGGGGCCAGGTGGACAGGGAATTCTTGATTGTCATGACCACAGTCCATAGTCTTGAAGGAGAGGAGGTGAAGTCTGGGTAGGTCCCATAGACTCTTCACTGCCTTGGAAGGGGCTAGAGAAAAGCCAAAGCAGGGCCTTATCACATCTGAGATGCACAGTAGAGGCCCAGTTGCCCAAATATTGGGGTGGAACTAAGGCTAACCACATGAAAACTGAATCCAAAAGCAAGACCTAGAACACAATAAGGAAACATGGAACAGACAAATATATCACTGACAAGAATAGGCCCATGTGTAAGGGAGCTTAGCATATGATAATTAAAACAATGTTGACTAAAATTATCATGTATTGAAAGCTGAGTATGTATGATATTCTCATGGATTTCAGTTCATTTATGAGAAAACTAAGGCTCAAGTAAAATGTATAGTTCACAGAACAGTGCCATAACCATACTTCTATGTGCTGCTCTAGCATCTGCTAAAGGTAACCGTATTTCATGGGGTGGAAGCAGTGGCTCAAGCCTGTAATCCTAGCACTCTGGGTAGCGAGGCACCAAGATCACTTGAATTCAGGAGTTCAAGTCCAGCCTGAGCAAGAACAAGACCCTGTCTCTACGAAAAATAGAAAAATTATCAGAGCAGGTATTCTGGATGCTGAGGCAGTAGGATCACTTGAGTCCAGGAGTTTGAGATTGCTGTGAGGTAGGCTGATAACATGGTACTCTAGTCTGGGAAAGAGAGTGACACTCTGTCTAAAATAAATCACTGAATCAAAGCATAAATAAATAAATATTTGAAATTAGTGGTGACTGGATGAACTTTCAGTAAATAATGTTGGAAAAACCTTGTCTCACATTTTTTCAGGTAACCTGGTTTCTATAGCCTCAGTGGTTTCACACCATAAGAGATCATTTCTCTCTCTCTGAAACCTAAATGGGTGTTTTGTTCCTGATTGGGAGTGATTTGGGCATCACAGTTTCTTCTATTGTAGCCCCACCTTTAAAACTGGCTTTCCCAGGTACATGGTCATCTGCACCAGGCACAAGGGGAAAGATTAGTGAGGATGGTGGTGAGAGGTTTTTATGGATCAGGCCTAAATGGAATTCCCACTTTCTACCCACATTCCATTTCCTGGAGCTCAGTCTCCTGGTCACAGTGAACTGTGGAATAGGCTCAGAAAGGTGAACGTCTGTACCCCGAGGAAAAAGGAGAAAAGTTTCATCAAACATTTCTATCTGTTTGGTAATAAAATTTTAAAATGGAGAGGAGGGTCAAGATTGCAGCCAACTAACAGCTTCCTTGCAACCAGGCATGGTGAGTCTGGGAAGACAAGATTCCAGGCATCTCTGGCTTGTGGGATCTGACCATAAACATCCCTTTGAGGACACAGGGAGTCAGTGAGAGACTTCTGGACCCCAGGAGGAGGTCAAAAGCAGTGTAAAACTGGCAAGTGGTTGCATGTGTTCATTCGGTCTAATCCTACTCTCAGCTGTAAGTAAAGCGGCAGTGAGATTGCAAACTGGAAAGGCCTTACCTGTGAGCTGCTTTAGTTTTTTTGGAATTGGCACTCAATTGAACTACCTTGGGAGAATTTGGACAAGAGTGTGGAGGACTTCAGTATTGTCTGGGGCCCCAGACTGAGCTAATAGTGTTCATCCGTGGACCACACAGAGCCATTGTGAGAAAAGTACCCTGTCAAGTTCTGCCCTCAGGGTCGCAGAGCAAGGATCAGGTGGGAGCTTGTAATCTTGTGACTGAGCAGCCTAAAGGTGGGAACTGAGATCCCTTGCAGCCTTAGCCCTCGGGGGCACTAACAGCATAGCCAGTAAGAAATGACCAAGCTTTGGTTATATTTTTAAAGCCAGGCCTCTAGTGGTGTTAATGAGTCACCCCTGGATTCACAAACCACCAGAAAATCCAACCAACTCTCTAAGGAGTGATCTCATTTAGCAAATCTGCCAGAGAGATGAGTGGTAAAGTTAGAAATATAGTGAGACTCTGTCTCAAAAAAAAAAAAAAAAAAGAAAGAAAGAAAAGGAAGAAATACTTAACCAGAGAAAGAAGAGCAGCAATCTTCATATATTTTTTAAACCTTCCACATAATTGGCTGAAAGCTTGATTGTTTCTTTTTCTTTCTTTCTTTCTTTCTTTCTTTCTTTCTTTCTTTCTTTCTTTCTTTCTTTCTTTCTTTCTTTCTTTCTTTCTTTCTTTCTTTCTTTCTTTCTTTCTTTCTTTCTTTCTCTTTTTTTTTTTTTTCTTTTTGAGACAGGGTCTCACTATGTTGCTCTTGGTAGAGTCCTGTGGCATCACAGCTCACAGCAACCTCTAACTCTTGGGCTCAAGCAAGTCCCTTGCCTCAGCCTCCTGAGTAGTTGGGCTACAGGCAGCTTCCACAACATCTGGCTATTTTTTTGATGCAGTTGTCATTGTTGTCCCCCTGCCCCCTGCGTGGGGTTCAAACTCGCCAGCCTGGGTGTATGTGGCTGGTGGTGTAACCACTGTGCTACAGGTGCTGAGCCAAAGCTTGATTCTTTCAAAGGAAACATGCCGTTTTCATTAGCACTCAAAAGCTCCTATTGTGCAGTGTTCTGCAAGTGTTTCTTTTTATCTCTTCTACCAAGTGAGTCAAAGGGACATGACATCCTAATTATTGCATTTCTACTGTAAATTTTAGTATCACTTATATATTCTCTTATATTCTTCCTTAGTAATTTCTTGCATATTAGTCTTGGCATAGAAATAAAATTACTGACCTATGGGCAGGGATCATACCATTCATGTCTTTCCTGTCTATTCCTAGACCTAGGAGAATGAGGTCAATAATGATCATTGCTGTGTCCTCAGACATGAAGAAGCACTCAGCACAAACTCAACACTTGGTTTCTCACTTGATCTCTCTTTCTCTCTCTCACACCCATACTCCTAATGAACAATTAAAATATAAATTGCACAAAACTCAAACTCACTTTCATCTTTTCTAAAACATAGCCTATGAGGTAGTGCTGTTATTCAGAAAAACAAGTACAACTGAGTGAGTAACTCTATAGTTTGGAGCTTACGAGAGGTTCTGGACTGAATTGGTGAATTTTGGAAGTATAGATTCTACCTTCTTTAGAAATAATTTCTCCTGCAAAAAAA
Organism: Nycticebus coucang; assembly: GCF_027406575.1. Taxonomy (NCBI): domain Eukaryota; kingdom Metazoa; phylum Chordata; class Mammalia; order Primates; family Lorisidae; genus Nycticebus; species Nycticebus coucang. The sequence continues at coordinate 431,112 of NW_026515588.1, read as the reverse complement.
ACTCATTTGTAAAGGCAAGCATTACCTTTGGTAGGTAAATTTTAGCTATAAAAGACATTGATTGCTTATGAGGAAAGACAGAGTCTGCCACACTTACAGTGACCAGGGCTATAAACAATGGCATCACCTTCTTCCATCCAGGTTCCCTAAGCCGCCACATAAACAGGACCCCATGGTGACAGCAGGCTCCGTGCTGGTAGCCTGGACTAGCTTCACTCACCTCAGTGAATTTCTTTTTCTGCACATATTCAGTGGTGACAGCATCAAAATACTAAGCCTAGCCATAATTGAGGCTGTAAATCTTTCCTTTCTTCTTAATCTTGACATCTCTTTCCACCAAGACAAATTCACCAAGAGCCTAGGAGGATGAACAGAGACAAAAGGAACAAGGGAGGAGCAGGAAACAGCAGCCAACAGCACACTGCACAGCGCCCAGGGCGTTAGTGGGTTAAGCCCGCTGGAGGAACCCGCGTTTCCTCTGGTCATTATGGAGCTGGCTCAGGGGTGTTTTCATGAAACAGTCAGAAAAGACAGTGATAATTTGGAGCCTACACAGAGAGCTCAAGCAGTCACAACATGAGAAGCAAAATAATTCAAAGGAAAGTGGTCCAGTGTCTCCTTTCTTTCCTTTGCCCCTTCCACTGGCAGTGAGGCCCCTCACCTACAAGGACTCTGACCATACATATGTCCCAGTTCCTCATCCCAAGATTAAGGTTTTCAGGAGAATTTGGGCCATCAGCAATGAGAGGAAGAAGTTGCATGGATGCATGAAGGATACTTGTTGGCCATTAAATTGTGGGCCAGCTATGTTGTTTAATGATTCAGTTTTGGAAACCACTAAAATCTCTGTATATCAACACTCTTACTTGGGGGAAAAAATTCCTTCAGTCAGAGACTGGGTTCACAGGGCATAAGGACCAAGTTAGTAAAATCTAAAGGCATCCTCAGACTTATTAATAAAATTGTACCAAGTGCCCTGCAGTCCCTGAGGGTCATGTGGTCAACACCTGCAGGGCATTGCTCCAGCACCCCTTTTTCTAGTTCTGGTGGTAGCAGCCCTAAAGGATGTGGTCATCTAGCTGCAGAAATCACCTTAAACTCTGGTGACTCTCTAAGTCACCAGGAGGAACATCAGGGCAAGGGGCCCTGATCTATTTTGATGACTGTCAAAGACTTTAAAAAAATGAGAAAATCCATTTGTCCCAGCCTTCCCTGGAGTCTCCTCTGATAGTTCACAGCTGGCAGCTAGAGCAAAAGGTTCACAAGGGACACTGAAGATACTTCCAGAATGGAAGGAGGCAAGGCCACTCTGATCATGTCTGAAATAAGGCAATGACGAGGTCACTCAACAATCACAAAAATCACTAAACATTCCTCTCTCTGCCCAACATCAGTGATGACGGCTCCTTCACCAATGAATCTCTACTCTCACTTTCATCTTGCCTCCTAGATAAAAAGTATTAAGACATCTAATTATTAATTGCAACCACTTCCAAGTCACATCCAATCCAGAACAGATCCTCTCTTCCTAAAATCCTTGAAATCACCAAGACAACACCCAGGTGTCGAATAAGCCCATGCAGACTCCTTCTTAGCACAGTGCCCCTGGTTCCTCTGGGGGCATCCCCCTGGCCCAGTGAGCCCAGCTTCTCTTTATTATAAGTTTGCTCTTGATGGTGTTTGGTTCATGAGTTTGTTAACGTGCTGTGGGCTTCTGTTGCTTTGGAGCAATTCAGCACTGATTTCAGTTCTGAGAAGCACCCTGACTTCCACTGAAGAATTAGCTCTTTTCATGGATGCCACTCTAGGAAGACTCATGTATGGGCCTCCTCTAGGCCAGGGTCAGACATTAGCTTGAAAATTAGATACTCATTGACATTTGAAACCCGAGTGAGAAACAGAAATTGTGGTGGTTTCCAGACCAGACTGGCCAGGCTGTGAGACCACTCCTGAGCTCCCTGTTTTGGGGCCCTCCAGACCTGTCCATGTATAGCAGCCTAAATATCCAACATGCCCATTATTTGAGCAGGGTCAATTTCTCTCTTCCTTTTTTTGGATAGGAACTAGGATTTATTATTGGTAGGCACAAATGACAGGCAACACAGTAGAAGTCCTCGTGAGTGCAAGGCTCACAACTTGTCCAGGGCTATGACTTGGAATGTATTTGACCCCACAGATATCTGGGATGACCTGCTTCTGAGCCATCATGTCTTCAAATTTATCAAATTTAGATGTAAACTCAGTAAAACCCCACTTCCTGGAGATGTGAAGTGGAGGCCAGAGAACTTGAACTTGGCCCTGCAAAGGGCCTCAGTCACATGTTCCTTATTCTGTAGTTTGGTGCAGAGGGACATGATGACTTGACCAGTGTGAACCCTGGCCACAGTGCCCTGGGACTTTCCAAAGGTACCACACATACCTGTCTGGACCCTAGATTGTGGACAGCACAAGTTCTAACACATGAACATGTATTGGAAAGGAATGTCTCCGAAGTCCCTTAGAGGAACTTGTAAAGCAAAAGGCTGTATACACTACCAAGGAGGCTGCTGTTTGCAGCCATTGCACACCAGGCCTCCATGAAGAAAGGAGCATGTTTGGCTTAATTAGCTGCAGTTCTCTCTTGCTTTTCACCAAAGAGCATTGAGGATCATCTAAACAGTTGTAGTCACCAGTCCGTCTGCATGGAGGAGCCCTTTCTGCATCAGTTTGGGGCACAAAGGGCCGGTTTATCCACCCCTGGGCCTGCGTGTGGGAACTTTCAGGCTCCTGGAACATTGTTTCTGGGTTGTGGGGTGGCAATGATGCCTTACTACACTCTGGAAAATATGTCTCTTGGTGACCACCAACAACCACTGATGATTAACGTGGCTGTCACACACTTTGGTAAGAGGCACCAGATCCTTGTCACTACAAAGCAGTATCTCCCTTTTGTAACGAGCACCTTGATACTGAGTCTCTCCTTCGTGGGGAGCTTGGTTAACAGTAGGTGGTCCCTCTGCCCTCACAGCACGTGTGTTCTGAGATCATCAAGTTATGAGCCCTGCAAGCCCATAGGTCAGACAGGTTCTGTGCAACCCACCAAGGATCTGTATCCTGTGTGATGCTGCTCATTAGCTGCTGGCCACCCTCCATGGCCTCTCTCTGTGACAACTGCCATAAGCTACCTCAGCTTGACGTCAGCATCCAAACAGGCCCTAAGCCTCGGACACTGGGTCTTTGCTGCAGTACCCTTGTAAGTACCAACATGATCCAGAGGGTTTTCAGGCTAATAAACAGATCAGAAAAGATTATGCTTTGGTTCATCTCTTTTTCTGTCACACAGACAAGCTCTGATGCCCCTATGTGTCCAGACTGGGCCTATCGTCATGATTGAGGGCAGGAAACAGAGGTTGTGTGCCTGTGACTCTTTGTGTTGGGTCCCTGAGTCAAAGGCACCTTCCACTGTCTTTAGCACTGCTCAAAAGATTCTGGAAATATTTTTTTTGCATCGCACAGTGTGTGTTCCAAATTTAGGAACAGATTAAGCACAAAATAGCCTGAGGGTGACTCCTGACACCCAAGTCATCAGTTTGACCTTGGACAAGTTACTTACCCTCACTTTTTTCATCTGAACATAGGAATAATAGTAGCACCTGCCTCCCAGGGCTGCTGTAATGTTTAAATGCATCATAGATTAAAAATTCCTTAGAACATGTATCTACATTACTACCACTTATTAAAAACTATATAACTAAAAAAAGACTATATCACTGTCAGCTGTTGTTCTAGAACAATTGTTGGAAGACCACTTTATTGTCTGATGGTAATATTTATAAACCATAAAATGTCTTTGAAAATAAGAGCAAATTGGGGCATCAGCAAACTGGCACAGCAATGTGTCTTGGTTTAGGTGTAAAATGATTTCTATTTGAAAGTTCATGGTGTCCATACTGCAAACTCCATTCTGTCAGTTAACTGTCCTGTTTTGAAATCTGCCAACTTGATTCATTTTACACGAATGTATTAACAGGCAAACTCTACGAAGGCTGAAAAGTTTGTGTGATCAGGGCTATATCGCCACTACAGCAGTGGTGCTTTGTGAGATAGTGTAATAGATGGTAATAAACATTTGTAAATCAGAATTAAATTAAGGACTGACCTTTCATGTGTATGACCAAAAGCGGCTTTGAAATGGCCTACAGTCAACATTATTTGACTTTTCACAAGACCTGACTATACTTGGCAAAGCATCCAGCATTTAAAGGTGAAATTCACAGGTCATTGTACAGATGCTGCTGCTCTAAACAATCCGTACTTCATTCTTCTGTCTGGACATAGATGGCGTTGTCATTCTTATATTATGGAGTTCCCATAAATTAAAAAGTTTGAATTCATTTTTGGAAAATAAACTCCTTAAGGACAGGGTCTGAGTTGATACATTAGACTCTATAGACCTCTCTATTCCAAAGTGCCCTCACTTGGACAGAGGTTTTTCGCATTTCTGATAATGGTGTTGGCTCCCTAAACCAGGCCCTCTCCCTCCCAAAGCAAGTGTAAAGAATGACCGGGAAATTATCCCAGGGGACTGGGATGAAAGCAGGGGAACATGGAGTACCCAGGAATAGATGTCATAATATTCTCCTGAGTGGATGAAGAAGCATTCAAGTGGAAGGTAAGGACTTCTAAGTGTGAGTATGGGAGGGACACTTCCCAAAGGAGGTTCGCAAGTAGCCACAATCCTCCTGTTTACCCCAGGGGTGGGATGTTCCTGGGAGGCCAGAAGAGTTTCCTTTTGAGGAATTTGGACAATTCATTAATCTCAGGATTTAGGTCTTACGAAATGTTCTTCTCCATTAAAAGAGACTTTGTTCCATAGAAACAAGTTCTTCATCATTTCTCCAGCTTCTTGTGCTTGGCTCCCAGCCTTTTTAAAATGTGCATCCAACTTACGAGCTGCCTGCTCAGGAGCTGCCACCTCCTCGATGATCTTGATCTGCCCCCAGTAAGGTTGCAATCTGCCATGTTTCTGCCTTAAAGTCCTTCAAGTTTCTACTTGCTTACAGCAATGTCTTTCATTTCAGGATACTTCAAGCTACTGAGGTTATTCTTATTTTCATTTTTTATTATTATTAAATCATAGCTGTGTACATCAATGCGATCACGGGGCACCATACACTGGTTTTATAGACCATTTGACATATTTTCATCACACTGGTTAATATAGCCCTCCTGGCATTTTCTTAGTTATTGTGTTAAGACATTTACATTGTACATTTACTAAGTTTCACATATATACTTGTAAGATGCACCGCAGGTGTAATCCCACCAGTCACGCTCCCTCCACCCACCACCCCCTCCCTCCCCTTCCTTTCCCCCTTCCTCCTATTCTTAGGACTTCAACCTAGGGGTCGTCCCCCCTCACCACCTCTCATGGCCACCTACTGGGAAACACCCAGAGCCACAGATGGGCAGAGCAGGGACTCTGAGAAGTGTCTCAGGTCACATTGTCTTCCTGGAAGTGCCTCCTCTGAGGGCCCTTTTCCCCAGAGAGACTGTGTCTAGCAAGTGACTTCCTCAGAGATCAGAGACCTGGGACCACACAGAAGGAATAGGACGGCTCCCCTTGAAGAGCTCACATTGAGTAGGCAGAACTTTACTCACCTCTTCTCCTTCCACCTCTCCCTATCTTCTGGGCTTTTTCCTGAGGCTGGGAAAAAAAAGAGATTAAGAGGCTGGGACTCACTCCTCTCACTCCACTCACTAGGATAGCGGTTGTCAACTGTATTAAAGGGTTGCGGCATCAGGAAGGTTGAGAACCACTGCTCTAGGAAGTGCAGGCACTCTTTATCAACAAATAATGTGATTCTTCATTTTAATTGATAGAATATTAGTAACTTCTGTCAATTTTTAACAATGATAAAATATTTCCACTTTTTCCTTCTTTGAAAAGTTCAAAGGAGAATTGTGTGTGAAACCCCCACTTGATGCTCTCAGAAGTCCTGTGCTCAAGGAGGAGAGGACGCTGAGTCAGAATCCAACAGTCACATCTACTTCCACAGCAGAGGACCCTGTATCCTGGGGACAGAGTTTGTAAGCTCTGGACATTGCTCTCCTGATCAGTGCAGCAAGAAGGAAGGCTTGGTCAAGTGACACCTGCCATGGTTATGTGACTCTCCATCAAGTGTCAGGAGCCTGTTCTCCTTCAGAAAACCCACGCTCTCTAAGTGTGCCAACCCAGGACCACAACCTCACTGTATTTGGGATTTTATCCTGGAACCTTCCACTACACCCACGCAGGCACCTGTGAGCCTGAGGTTGGACCTTAGTCCTCCTGAGCAATTAGCCCCGCCCCACCTCTTCCTCTAGCGGAGTCATATTCTACCAATCTTCAGGCCGACCAGCTCATTTAGAAACGTGGGGATGGGAATGGAAAACAACAATGAAGAATCTCTCTTGGGTGTTCCTTTCCCTTTTTATCTTTATGGTCCCAGGCTGTTGATAGGAATGAATTCATGACTAGGTATGTCACATATATAAAGGTTAATGCCAAAAAACCCAGAAATGTAAATTGAGGGTCAACATTTAAAATGGTAGTGTAGGCTCCACCATAATTCAGGATTACTATTCAGAGAAATGAACATATTGTCCATTCTCTCAATAGCTATGCTGCCTGAAGCTACTGTGGGCTGAGGGTGCAAGGGCTTAGGTATATATGGTCCCAGGCCTGCGTCACAGAGCACAGAAGAGTCACAGAGAGTTTCTGAGGGTGAGAGGGAAGAGCAGGAGGAGGGTGTGGCCACTATCCTGTTCCTGCTGCCAACAGCCCAGCAGATCCCTCCACCCCTCCTGGGCCCTCTGCCCCCCACCCTCATCACGTTTTCCAACTTTATCCTTCTATATCTGATATATTTGCCTCAGTGAACTTTTCTTTCTTTCATCCATCATCCAGATATTACCCGAGACCCTGTTACCATGCAAATCCTTAACTTGGACCTTGAAAGTCTGAAATATTGCCTGGAATTTCCGCTTGTTCTAGACATTAAGAGTCTCAGGATCACACACATTGTCACAACCATGTTATCTATAGAATGCTTTTGCCTTCCATTAACCCTGCTATGAAACCTAAAGTTATTTTGCATTTATTTAGTTTTAAGAAGTTTGTTAGCAAACATTTTGTTTTAAAGTCAGCCTTTTTAATTCCCAATTAGAGGGGTTGCTTCAAATAATTAAAACTAGCAATTCATTATTCAATATCTTATTTGTTATTCAATAATTTGTATATTTAATATAAAACTAAGTATATAATAACAATTTTATTTAACTAAAATAAAAATTTAACTATAACTGCAGTGATCTTGGGGATAAATTTATTTTTCTGGAGTTAGTAAAGCTTTAACTGTACAAAAGACTTTGGGGACATGCTACCCACACACACACACACACACACACACACACAAACACACACACATCCTTGATAAATCAATTCAGTGTTTCAATTTGCAAATCCAGGAATCTATCAATTTCTTTTATTTCAATCTTTGATTCATTGTACTGTCCACAGTTTTTGTAATCTCTGAAATAGAGTCCTTTCCCTCTACATCAGCTGTATAACAGATATGTAATGCCCCCAAGCCAGGCATAGGTGAAGCTATTGACTCTCTCAGTCCTTGGTTGTAGGGTGAGACATAGGAGGGCCAAAGTGTTAAAGCACGTTGGCACCTGTGGTTTAGTGGGTAAGCTTCTGGCTCCATATATCAAGGATGGTGGGTTCAAACCCAGCCATGGCCAAACTGCCACAAAAAATAGCTGAGTGTGCGGTGGGTGCCTGTAGTTCCAGATTCTCAGGACGCTGATGCAAGAGAATCACCTGAACCCAGGAGTTGGAGGTTTCTGTGAGCTGTGATGCCACAGCATTCTACCGAGGGTGACAAAATGAGACTCTGTCTGGAAAAAAAAAAAAAAAAAAAGCAGAACCTAGTCTGTAGCAGCCTCCCCTGACTATCCTAAGGGCCACATAAATGTGTTCTGTCTCATTTAATAAATATTTACTTCTGGAAACTAGAAGAGAGAGACATCTGTAAGTTGGAGCCTCTTCCCTTGACCGTATAGTGCAGTTTTAGCATTAAGCTAAGAGATTAATGCTAAACAATGTAGAAAAATTATCCTAAGGTTTATTAGCAGTTAATAAAATAATCTTTTTCTAGGAAAACACAAAAGCAGATAGACAGCAACACAAATGTTTTTACTCAACTATAATAGGTGCTTTCTCTCCTTAGATTTTAATTATTTTGTCGAAAAAAACAAACAAACAAAAAAAAGCATGTATTTCCTGCCCAGTCCAAAATACAGAATGAAATGTGCCTGAAGATGTTCATCCTTGCTGTATTAACAGTAGGTAACGATGCCTGAGTGTTTCATAGTAGGAGTTGGGACCTAACAACGTTATTGCAGAACTATGTCACCATGAAAACTGATGTTTCTGAAAAACTTCTAATAACACTGAAAAATAGCGACGTTGTAATCTTAGAAAAAAAAATCATAGGGTATATACAATTGAACACGTCTAGGATTTCAGTGACATTAAAATCTGTCTAGAAACAAAGGGAATAAAAACTTCCATTGCTTCAAATTGCCTGAGAGCCAAGGGGCCCGTGGCTGTGGAGGGCAGGCCAGGGGGATAGTGGCTGCTGACGCTCAGCTCGGTTGCAGGAGCTGAACCCTCAGTCATCACTGCCTGGTTCCCTGTGAATTCCAGTCAGAAAATCCTGTGATTTAGAGGCAGCAGCCCTGGCCTCACTCTCGAATGACTGGCCTTCCTTCTTGGAAGATGAAATGATTCTCATCCACACTGGATGTGACGCAATCTGACAGCTCTGCAGAGCTCCGGTGGGGCTCAGGCTGGGGTTGGGGACTCAGAATCTGAGGCCTGAGGGTGGCACCAAGTGGGATGATGGGCAGAGCGGAAGAAAGTTCTCACGATGTTCTGTTTAGTCATTTTGATTGTGGGAAACACTCTCACAGCTGAATCAGCAGGAATCAAGGCTCTTGGCCAGAAAATCAAGCCTTTCTGGCCAGAGAAAGGTGTAGCCCTCCCCACACCCCACACACATATATGTACGTACATATGCATGAAGACACAAACTTGCACACACATGCACTTACACACATATACACATGCACACACACCTGTTGCACACATACACACCAACTCAATTATACATGTGCATGCACATGTGCACAGGACACATACACATACACTTCTGTACATGTACACAAATGCACACATACCATATACACGCAGACACAGGTATACTCATGACACACATTCACACACATGTGTACATTAATGTGATCATGGGGCACCATACACTGGTTTTATAGACCGTCTGACACATTTTCATCACATGGGTTAACATAGCCTTCCTGGTATTTTCTCAGTTATTGTGTTAAGACATTTACATTCTACATTTACTGTGTTTCACATATACCCTTGTAAGATGCACCGCAGGTGTAATCCCACTAATCACCCTCCCTCCGCCCACCTCCCTTCTCCCTCCCCTCCTTTTCCCCCTTCTCCCTATTCTTAGGTTACAACTGGGTTATAACTTTCATGTGAAAGCCATAAATTAGTTTCATAGTAGGGCTGAGTACATTGGATACTTTTTCTTCTATTTTTGAGATACTTTACTAAGAAGAATATGTTCCAGCTCCATCCATGTAAACATGAAAGTAGTAAAGTCTCCATCTTTCTTTAAGGCTGCATAGTACTCTATGGTGTACATATACCACAGTTCGTTAATCCATTCATCGGTCGATGGGCCCTTCTCCAATTTTTATCCATGTTGCAGATGTGTTTTGTTTTGTTTCCACTGATTTTTTTTTTTTTTTTGCAGTTTTGGCTGGAGCTGGGCTTGAACCCATCACCCCAGGTATCTGGGGCCAGGGCCCTACTCCTTGAGCCACAGGCATCTCCCACCACTGATTTTTTTTTTTTTAATGCACCTATCATCAAAGTCAATGCTTTCAGGTGTGCAAGTCAGGAGGTTTTTGTACATTTCCTGTTGTTTCTCCAGCACTGCTGTCTGGCTCCAGAGTGCTGCATCCCTCTGAGAGGGAGCTCTGCACCCAGTAGCAGTCACTTACCATCCCCCACCACAGCTCAGCCCCTGGCAACAGTGGATCTGTTCTGACTACATGGATTTGCCTGTTTTCACTGCGATCTGATGCCCAGGAAATTGGGTGGAACCGGTGTGAAGCTTCGGTTTAAGCAGGAGATCAGATAAGCCCTGCCTGACCAGCTTGGGCATGTGTTCCCCTCTGTGTGCAGGGGTCTGGTTCCTTTAGCGAGGAAGGGGACACCATGTCCTTGTCACTTTCTTCTTTCTAAGTTCCACAGGGGAGAAGCAGGAGGCCCCCAGCACAGGATACTTAACGATTCACATTGACAGAGGCCTCCCCTGTGCTAAGCACAGTGCTGAGGATGGGAGATGGAGACTCAGCCCTGATCATAGCCTTGAGGAGGTACACACGGGTGAAAACTTCCACCGTTAACACCCGAGGGCTTCTACAGGGTCCACGTGATGATGCATTGCTTGTGTCATCCTGGTGCCCCTTTTCCCACCACCCTACCCTGCTCCCTAAAACGGACCCATTTGTGTTTGTCACCTGTAGCCTGAGGCCTCTCCTTTCACCCCTACCCGGGAGCTTTCCATCTGCTCCTGTGCACCCACCAAACCTATCCTGCCAGTCACGTCCTCCTAGAAGCTTCCTCCCCAGGCAGCTCAGGCCATGTATGGCTTTTCGTGGTGACCAACATGACTTGTAATTACATCGTGCTCTGCGCTTCCAGACCAGGAGCCACTCTAGGGTAGAGATGGTGTTCCCAGCACGTGGCAGGAACTGTATAAATGACTTAAGCCAGAGGGACCCCTTACCAGCGTCTCAGTGTGATCTCACTCCTGGCCGGACCTTTCCTGCCAGCTCTAGGTCCTGGCAGGTGCTCATTTGCTGCTGATCCCCCGGCTGAGCCACTGCTACTGTTATAACTGTGCTGCTACAAACTCGTACGGCTCCTAAAGGATCCAATTTTCTCCCCCCATTTTTGATTCCTAAATTGGGGCCAGACTTTCTCAACAGGAGTGGCACTGCCACCTAGCGGCACCATGGAAACCTGCAGTGACATTTTTAGTTCCTTAGTGTTGGGTGCCCTGCTGGGGCTGGGTGTCAGGTGTCCAGACTAGGTGCACACAAATGTCCCTCACAGAAGATTCTCCTGGGTTCCCCTGAATTCTGACCATCTGCTGAGCATTTATATAGGAACAAAACCTATTTAATATCATTTGAGCTAAGGACAACTATTCAAAGTATATTGAGTTATCCCAGCATGGCACAATTTTATTAATTGATGGATAAATATATTTTGGATTTGTATCTTCCATCTCTGAAAATCCCATTAGCATGGTGCTGTGGTCTTTGGGCTGCCATAGGGCCCTCCATTGTCTGTGGGCATTTGTAGGAATTTCATCAGTGATCATGTGGTTGAAGCAGATACCTGCCAAGTTCCCTGGTCACACCCCGTGTCCCAGCAGGAACCTGCAGTGTATTATACTCTGCGTATGTTCCTTCCAGGTCTGTGTTACATTTCAGTTAGGGGATTCTACTGAGCTTCTAAAATTATCTGTGTAGAAGTGTTTCTATCTATGAATTCTATTTTAGGAGAGGGAAAGGGACATGAAAAAGCCATCTTGTAAAGTTCTGGGGCATACACATTTGGAGGCCAAGGCTCTGGACTGTGATCTGTAGGACATGGAATTGTCCTTACTTTGGCTTCTTCTTCTGACCATAAACTCCCTGACAGGCTGGTTCACTCCTGAGAATCCCATGCAAGACAGTGCTGGCAGAAGCTGCTGGCAATGCCTTTGCCAGTCAGAGAAATGGAGGGAGGGGGCAGGTGTGGCTGGAGGGGTTGAGACAGATGCACTTCCTGTCCACAGCATGGCTCCCCCCTACCTGGAGGCTTCCAGCTCTCACTGTGCTTGTACTCACAGCCCTCACTGACACCTCCAAGAAGCCCCTGTGGTTAGTATCATCGTCTTCCCTCTCACTGGAGGAAACTACAGCTCAGAGAGGCCAAAGCACTTGCCCAAGGGCACAGAGCAAAGCCGGGACTCACGACTGGGTCTTCTTCCTACCACTGCTGGCCACTGACCAGGAGGTAAGGGCTTCTCAGAAGCAGGGACACAGGGAGGAACAGGGACGTGCACACTGAAGGCAGAGCCACAGCTGTGTGCTGGAGTGACAGTACATCCCAGAGGCAAGGCAAGGGGCACCCTCTGGAGCAAAACATTACTGTGGAGAGACTCACATCTCCCTGGCACACTCTTCCCCCTCTGCCAGGAGCTGTCAGACTTGGCTGAGACTGACCCAGTCACCCTTCACCATGTCTTTGGGGAGAGAAGCCAGGACCAGGTGAGTGGGGAGGGGGAAGCAGGAGGTACAGGGAGGGAAACCTGAGCAGGGTGCCAGACAGGACAAAGGGACTAGGTGTCCTGGGGGAGGGGGGAGGGTACCTCATGGGGACACCCGGGGAGTTCAGCGGTCACACATTGGAGCAGCCCTACCCACACTGCCATTATTTGGCAGGACTCAGCAGGCAAATTCTTCAAAGATGTCCTCATTAGTTCTATTATGAAGTAACTTCAAGGACAAAAAAAATTTTGCCTCATATAAAGGCATGTAGATATTATTTTACAGAATAACTGGGCTCTGAACCCAGATATGGCTGGGTAGGGCTTGACAGAGGCACACCAGGCTCAGCAGGCCACACAGGGCAGGGCTTCTGTATGGTGGGTTTGCACTGGGTACAGAGGTTTCCTAAGAAGAGGACGCACCCCACATAGAATACTGGTAATAAGTGGGCCTGAGAGGAAGCACCACACTTCAACCAACACCACACAGAGCAGACCTGTTACTTCTGTAAAGGACTACGGTGAGCTCCCCTGAGGGCAATCAGAGAGGCAAATTTTAGACCAGGGGTCAGAAAACACCTCTGTGTTGTTTTCTTTCTTTCTTTCTTTCTTTTTAATTTTCTTTTCATTTCTTAATAGTTTTGAAATGTACCATTGCATCATGCTCATTAGGTAAGGTCCTCCCAAATACCCTCCATCCTCCCATATTTCCCCTCCCCTCCCTTCTCTCTCCTTTTCCCTTCTACTTTCTGGACTATAATTATGTTTTGCCATTTATATTAATGTGTAGGTAGGTGATTATATATTGATTTAATAGTAGTATTGAGTACTTTGGATACTTTTCCAATTCTTGAGATACTTTACTAAGAAGAATATGTTTCTGTAATGGACCGCCCTGTCGGTGGTCTTCAGTCCGAGGGAGTGTAGGGAGAAGGAACGAGGAAAGTTGAGAGGTTGGTGTAGGAAAGACAGTCTGGCACACTACGGGTGAAGTATGTAGTTGTAAATTTACTGGGTACACATGTTGGTATTTATACATTTTTACAGAGCTTACATAATGCAATTTTTCCGCTTACGTGCGTGGGTTATCTTTGCGTTTACAAGTGTGATTTATCATGCATTGTTATGTTTTAACGTTCCGCTTCCGGAGGGTGGCGGTTATTAGTTAACTCTGCTCGCTTCCTTCTATCTCAGTTTCTTATTATCTTTTTAGAACAGCTTGACATCTTCTTTATGTTAATGTTTGACTAATTCTACATTTACTATTTGATTTTATTGTTATTGATAATTATAATTTTGATTTAGAGTAAATTCCTTGACAAGTATTATTTTTCCTATTGATTTTTATTATGCGTGACAATTGGTGAAACAAGATGTTCTGAACAGGACTTTATGGTGGGTGGATGTGTTTCAGTGACTTTGTAACTTATGTAGATAATTTGTATTTCATGTCCTTGGGCTTATCGTCTTAGCTCACTGGTGGGAAAACATCTTTATGTGCTCATTGTTGGTGCCACTGAGTTTAGTAGCTCACAAGGCTGTGCTCTATCTGGATTAGTAGTGCATTGTGCTCATTCTTAGGAAAGTACATATTGACAATTTATCAGAACAAACAGACTTCTGGTACAGGATGACAAACACATGAGTAGACGCCACAATCTTTAAACTTAAGCGGGTAACTGAGTATGCTAGGTAACATTTCTGATGCTGTGCATACTGGGGGCGCTAGGGGCAAAGCTCCAGGGAGCATAAACCACCTTCCCGTCGTTCTGTAACGCGGACAGCACTGCCTCACTACGGCTATATGCCGTGGGTGCTGCATGTTTCAGCTCCATTCAGGTAAACATAAAAGATATGAATGAAGTCTCTATCTTTTTTTATGGGTGCATAGTATTCCATTGTGTATTTAATCCATTCATGGGTTGATGGGCACTTGGGCTGTTTCCCTGTCTTGGCAATTATGAATTGGGCTGCAATAAACATTCTGGTGCAAATGTCTTTCTTGTAAAATGATTTTTGATCATCTGGGTATATACCTAGTAGAGGAATTGCAGTATTGAACGGTAGTTCTACTTTGAGTTCCTCGAGTGTTCTCCAAACTTCTTTCCAAAAAGGACGCATTAGCTTGCATTCCCACCAACAGTATAGAAGTGTTCCCTTCTCGTCAAACCATGCCAACATCTGTAGTTTTGGGATTTTGTGATGTGGGCTACTCTTACCCGAGTTAGACGATATCTCAAAGTGGTTTTGATTTGCATTTCTCTGATGATTACGGATAATGAGCATTTTTCATGTGTTTGTAGGCCATGTGCCTGTCTTCATCAAAGAAGTTTCTGTTCAAGTCTCTTGCCCACATAGAAATGGGGTTATTTGTTCTTTTCTTGATTAGTCTTTTTTTTTTCCTTTTTTGAGACAGAGTCTCATTATGTCACCCTCACTAGAGTGCCATGGCATCACAGCTCACAGCAACCTCAAACTCTTATACTTAAGCGATTCTCTTGCATCAGCATCCCAAGTAGCTTGGGCCTATAGGCGCCCACTACAATGCCTGGCTATTTTTTGGTTGCAGTTGTCATTGTTACTTAGCAGGCCCGGGCCAGGATCAAACTCACCAGCCTCGGTGTATGTGCCTGGTGCCCTACTCACTGATCTACTGGCACTGAGAGAGGGCCAGGGAGTTTTGGACTCTGTGGGCCATATAGTCTCTGTGGGAGCTGCTCAACTCCAATACTGCTCTGTGGAGGCAGCCAGAGACTACACAAAGGCACAGGAATGGCTGTGTCCCCATAAAACTTTATTTATAAAAACAGGCAGTGGGCTGGATTTGGACTGAGGGCCAGTTTGCTAAGCCCTTGATGGTCTCCAGGAAATGAGTCTCTACTCCAGCCTGAGTGCCCTGATGTTGACAGCCACAATAAAAACCACTTGATCTCAGAGAATCACTTATGTCAGCAAAGCTCTAATCTGTAAGTTTCAGCAGGAGGAAAGGACAGTCAGCCCACTGTCAGCAGCAGCAACTCCAGTGAAGCCATTACACTGCAGCAATAAAGCCACAACTGTATCTTATTAGCTGACGTTTTTTTCTCTCCTGCTTAGTGCATGAAATGTGAACCAAGACTTTCCTCTGTTGGGAGGAACTAGATCTGCAATGGGGAGAGAAGGCAAAGGGAACTGAAGAAATTTCACTGAAAAATATTTTGCAGAGCCGGCTGTGGCAGCACCTGTAGTTCCAGCTAATTGGGAGGGAGAAGTGGGGGGATACCTTGAGCCCAGGAGTTCCAGATCAGCCTGGGCAATATAGGAATACCCCAACTACTATCTATAAAAAAAACCAAAAAACTAAAAACACACACAAAATGTGAGGCCCAGTAGCAAAGGCAGACTCCTTAAACCATAGAGAGCTGCTCTTGTGCCTCTCGGGCTGGGGATCCCTGCGCCCCTGAAGGGGGTACCGCAGAGTTTCTGTGCTATTCTAGACCTAGGTCGTCCCTGCTGGAGAGTCCCTGTCCTGCTGAACTGATCTCTGAGGGTGTGACAAATGGGTCTGCCTACAGTGGTCGGCGCTGTGGCTCTGATGACTCTGGTCACCGCCGGCGCACAGCGCCTGTGGGGGGCGCAACCCGCGAGGTCCGAGGCGGCAGCGGGGCGGGGCCGCGCACGGCGGGAGGCTGCGGGGCTGTGAGGCGCGGGCGCCGCCTACCGGCCGGAAGTGACACACAAAAGCGGGGAGCGGGAGGTCACTCGGGGCTTTCGCCACCACTGCCTCTATGAAGTCTGTCTCCACTCGTCTTCCGGAAGCCAAGGGGACAGAGCCGGACGCCTGAAATGAGTGAGACTTGCAGCTGCCACCGCTGCCGTTATAAAGCCCAAAGGCCGCCGCGCCTACGTTGCCACCCGGGTCGCCCGGCCCTTTCTCCCGCAGACTCGGCTCCGCCCGTCCAGGTGCAGGTTACCAAGTGCCGGGCGCCGAGCAGCGACGGGGACACAGGGCCCGAGAGTGCCAGGCAGAGTGTGAGGCCGATACTGCCACGCTGGGGAGGCGCTGTGAGTCCGCGAACGAGGGCGGGAGGGCGCATGAGGGAGAAGAAGGGGCGTCTGCGGGGAGTCGGCGCAGGGGGAGCGAACAGCGAGGGAGGGACAGGAGCAAGGCGTTCCCCACTTAGCAGGTTTTTTATTTATTTATTTTTTTTACATATACATGTATTTATTAGGTTTCCATTTTTTTTGCCTTCACAAAATTAAAAAGGCTTCATTTTAATAACAATAACAATGCTTAAAATGAGGACTAGAAACAAAAACCTTCTAAAGAACGAAGGAACATAAATACATTCAGAAAAGGAATCAGACAATTGCTACATCTAAATATTAAGCAATAATAATAATAATGCAAAGAAAGCAACATTCACATTGTCAAATAAGAATATATCTATTATGGTATGTTTTGATTCTGAGATTCAGTATGGAGTCATCAGTTAACTTCTTTTTTTTTTCAGTCTCAAAAAATAGACAACTAATATTCATAAATAAAAGTAAAATATAATTTTGAAAAACAGATCATGCCAAATCTTGTAGACAATAGAAAAAGAAGAAATACTTCAAAATCATTCTACTTGATCTGGGTACACCTGATATTAAAATTGGAGACTTTTTTTGTTTGTTTGTTTGTTTTTCAGTTTTTTGGGGGGGCTGGGTTTGAACCCACCACCTCCAGTATATGGGGCCAGGCCCTACTCCTTTGAGCCACAGGTGCCACCTGATACTTACAAGTTTTATGATGAGAAGTTTTTGTAGGCTGACTTCTCATTCCTTTGTGGATGAGGAGGATGGAGAAGTTGAGGGGAGTGAAATAGGGGTTTTGAGTAGATCAGGGAGAGACATAACTAAGATGACGGTCCTGTACCCTGCACAGACTGGACTTTCTTTCCTTTTCAGCGTGTCCCAGTGCTGAGGAGACTGCCTAGGGCCAAGTCATCGCTGGAGGAATGAGTGGATTGTTTTTAGGAGGTGTGGGAACTGGCCATAAGTCACAGATGACGAATTAAGCGGCATCAAAGCCCTTAATTGTGTCATTTTGCCCAAAGGGAATCAGCCTCTTTTTAAAAGACAGGTCTAGAAAAGGTAGAAAGTTGGATTTTTGTAGGCAAGAAAGATGAAAGGAGACTAAGGTAGGCTGTTCCGGGTGGAGCTATACAGGTTTGTGGTTAGTGGAATTTTCTTTGGAGGGGGGAAAATAAAGGCAAAAAGTTATTGAATGGACAGGGAGAAAGTTTAAAGTGGCTTGTCCTTGTCATCTCAGCAAACATCATTTTGTTCCTTAAGAAATCCTGCTGTCTCCTGAGGACTTCCACACAGACCCATCCTCCTTACATCCTTATTCTCAAGTCCTTGACTCCAATGACTGCTACCGTTAGCAACTCTCCCTGCATCAGCCTCTAGCTCCTCCCTCCCAGGAGCACCTGCTAAATCCCCCTCCCACATGACGGTCTGGATAGGACTGTACAACAAGTGCCTCAAAGCTTCCATTTTGAGTCAGGGAACATAAAAGCCATTAATAACCCCTGATCCCAAGAGCTCAGAACTTCCTTGAAGACTAAACTGGCAAGTTAACTTTTATTCCTTTTGGAGTCCCCATTGGCAGGAAGCAGAGGCAGCAATCAATAGCTTGGGAGATTATCCTACCACAAATGAAAATTACATAAAGAGCAAGAATCCCCATAGAAGAAAATTGACCTCCCTTGTCATTGTCAGCACAACCTCCTCTCTTAGAGTGATGCGTTGGTAACCTTGTATAATAATTAAGTGGGATTACTGTTGGTGCCACCCTATTTTGGGTGGGTCACACTTGGATGCGCTGTGAGTGCAAATTCTGTCTCACTGCCTTATCCAGTGTTTCTCTGAGTGGAAGGAAGCAAGTATCTGGGCACCAGGTATGTCGTGTTCTGTGACCTCAGGCCAACTCCGCCTCTTTAAGGCATCACATTTCCCTTCGTTAGAAGTCTTCAGGCAATGGCTATATGGAAAACATGGCAGAGGGAGAGTTAAATGCTCTGAGTTCCCTAGTCTTGCTTTTTCTACCAACTGGGTGTCTAAATCTATGATGTTCAAGCTATGAGAATCAAATTTGAAAGGCTGTGTCTGCCTTTAAATATATTAATTATATTAATAAAACTAGAAATTAAATCTTGTAGCCTATTGACTATGCTTCCTCTATAAGCCTGGCTGTCCTCCTAGGAGTGAAAGGTTGCTTCTTTTGTCCTAAGGTCTGGAGCTATGTCAGAGTGGAGACTATAGTGGAGGCAAGATATTGCAACTAGCTTCTCCTCCTCTCCGAGTTTAGAATGAACATTGGCAATATTATGTCAGGGGATTCTCAGAGATCCTTTCACTTTACCATGCATGGTGAACCCACACTATCTTTACCTTCACACCAGCTCTCTCCTTTTCTTTGGATACTTCAACCTCCAACTTCTGATATATATGTATTTTTTTGAAACAGAGTCTCAAGGTGTCACCCTGGGTAGAGTGCTGTGGCATCACGGCTCACAGCAACCTCAAACTCTTGGACTTAAGCAATGCTCTTGCCTCAGCCTCCCAGGTAGCTGGGACTACAGGTGCCTGCCACAACACCTGGCTATTTCTTGGTTGTAGTCATTGTTGTTTGACAAGCCCAGGCTGGATTCGAACCTGCCAGCTCCTGCGTATGTGGCTGGTACCCTAGCCACTTGAGCTACAGGTACAAAGCTGATATTTATTTAATTATTTATTTATGACAGAATCTCACTTTGTCACCTTCGGTAGAGTGCTATGGCATCATAGCTCACAGCAACCTCAAAGTCTTGGGCTCAAGCAATTCTCTTGCCTCAACCTCCTGAGTAGCTGGGACTACAGGTGCCTGGTACAATACACAGCTATTTTTAGAGATTGGGTCTCACTCTGGCTCAGGCTGGTCTTGAACCCATGAGCTCAGGCAATCCACCTGCCTTGGCCTCCCAAGGGCTAGGATTAAAGACGTGACCCATCGCACCCAGCCACTCTGATATTTGTCTTACTAGTCATCACTCCACTGAGCCATTAAACAGGTTTGACTTTAACCATGGATATGGATGATGAGGAGGATCCATTTGTCACCTTTGGCCACTTTGCCTTTGATGAACTGAGTGGGGTGTCCCAAGAAGAGACCCTTGTGTTAGGATGGCTTGTAAGAAATCTCCAATGACACTGCCTCTTGGTATTTACACACTTGTGTATCACCCTCCCCTTAAATGTAGGTGGGACTTAGTGATTTACTTCCAACCAGGAGACTAAGGAAAAGACGACAGGATATATTTCCATTTTGAGTTTACAAAAGATAGTAACTTCTATCTTGCTTACAGACTCTCTCCCTTCCTGGCTTTGATGAAGAAAGCTGCCACACTAGGAAGGCCCACATGATGAGGAACTCAGGGACATCTCTAAACAATTCCAGCCAACATCCAGCAAGGAACTGATGGCTTCAGTTCAACAAGCGTTGAAGAACTGAATCGCATCAACAGCTACATAGGTGAGCATAGAAGTGTATCTTCCCCACTTGAGACTTCAGAAGAGACCTCAGCCCCAGCTGACAACCTGCTTGCAGTCTTGTGAAAGACCCTGATGCAGAGAACCCAGCTAGGCCTCACCTGGATTCCTGACCCACAAAAACTGTGATATAATAAATAGACATTTTTTAAGCCACTAAATTTTGAGGATCCATTACGATAGATGACTAATATACCCCTAAATCACTGTAATCTTATGTAAGATGTAGCATGGCTAGGGACAAAAATCTCCTCTCCCAAGGAAGATGATAGTGTGTTTTATGATATCCCTGCAGATACTATCTTTGTGATCAGAGACCATCCCTTGTACTCTTATACTGAAACAGTATCACTGTTGTCTCCACAGCCCTTACTAGTAGCTGCCAGGAGGTAAGGGCCAAGTACAGGAATGGCAGGTGTAAGATGACCAGGATGGGGTCATTATTTTCCCTCTTCATTTTTTTCTTTCTTACCCACTTCCTTTCCCGTTACATTTTTCTTACTGTCTTCTTTTTTTCCCCAAATCCTTGGTAGCTGCTACCTGATGACCAATTGCTTGCTGCAAGTGATTGCCAGGTGGTCTATTGCTCTTACAATGATACCATCAAGCCAAGCATCTTAAAGAGATTCCCCAGGGACAGGGTCTTCCCTTTTCTTCTAAATGCCCTCACAATCAAGACGACCTTATAGTCAAGCTCAAATTGTGCTTTCCAGACACAGTACCTCACTATGCATAATAGATTTTGCAATAAGACCCACCCATTTCCTGGACCGTGCCCCTATCTACAGGAGAAAAACCCATCCGTACATGTTCCACTCAATAAAGTTCAACTGCCAGATACTCTGGAATAAGTAACTTTTTAAAAAAATAAAAGGAAACTACTGTTTTCAGGAAAGTATTTTTATCCCTGGATCCTTTCAGAGCTACCTAGTCTGTCCTCTATAGGCTTCAAAAAGGATAGAGAAAAGGGAAAGGGGAACTTCCATTTTCCTTAGGGGAAGGTGGGGAACATGGCACATTCTCCATACTTCTTGAGGGAAAGAAGGCTGGCCCTTAGGAGCAGTAACAGTTATTCCTCACCACGAGATCCAAGAGGAAGGTTTCTCCCTCCCACTGATCTCAGGGCCTAAACACCCCCATGCTTCCAATTCTAAAACTTCTGGAGGCAGAAAGGGGAATTTCTAGCTTTACTGTGCTGGAGTAATTTACCCCACCCTATAGCTGTAAATAGTTTAAAGTGATTAGGGAGAAGGTGAAAAGATGGCTTGAGCCAAGGTCTGTACATTAAGGATTTTCTCACTTTGAAAAGGCTTGAAACGTTTGAAAGTTTTAGCATAAACTTTTTGTACCTTTTATGGTATTTTAATTGCAAGACGTATAAGAAGGCTCTTATAGAGGATTCTAGGTTAAGACTGAGAAGGGTCATTATTAGCTTCCTGCATGAAACTCATCATCATTTAGAAGCTTAATGAGGCAAAGAATAGTAAGAGCATGCCCTCTGCAAGCACTTGAAAACTTTTTTTCTCTCCCAATCTCCTTTAGGCTATTCGGCCTCTTGGGGCTCTCAGATGTAGCCCCTTCCACCCATACAGTGTTCCACACTGCTGCTCCCTCTTTCTTCTCTCTACCAATCCCTCTTTCCTCTTCCCGATATTTAAAAACTCTCCTTCTGTTTTACAGAGCAATTGTGATAAACCTCAACCCTCATGACCAAACACATACTGATTTCAGGAGCAGAATTCTCTTTAGCATCATGTGACCTCTAATGAGCATAACTGAAGTTCCATTTAGCAATGCTTTGGATTTGAATCACACTTAAGTTTACTTCCTCCATGCAAGGTTTAACAAATTTTTCCCCCATCTATTTTCTAACTTTACACCACAATTTCTTTTCTTTTTTTTTTATTAAATCATAACTGTATACATTGATATGATCATGGGGTATCATACACTCGCTTCATAAACCATTTGACACATTTTTATCACAGTGGTTAACATAGCCTTTCCGGAATTATCTCAGTTACTGTGCCAAAACATTTACATTCTACCTTTACCAAGTTTCGCAAATACCCCTGTAATATGCACCACAGGTGTGATCACAATTTCTATTGGCTCCACTATAATTTTTGGTTGCAGCCATCATTGTTGTTTGGTGGGCCCAGGCTGGATTTGAACCCTCCAGCTCAGGTGTATTTGTCTGGCGCCTTAGCTGCTTGAGCCACAGATTCCGAGCCGGCTCCACTATACTTTTTAAAACAATGATGTCACTTTTCTCGATGATGTATGTGTATTTGTTTTCTTCCCCCGGGGTTACCCTGTCTTTGAACAGTTGTAACACTTAAATTTTCCTTCTTTAGGTCATAAACTGCTAGCAGGGTGTTGTAGCTCAGTACAGTGACCGCCCTACAAATGGGAGGCTGTGCGTTTGAATCTCACCTGGGCCTGATTAAGAAAAAAAAAGAAAAATAGATTATAAACTGCTGAGATGAAGCCCTGTGTCATTTCCTCACCTCCCACTGAGTCCAATGAATCTATTTTGGCCACAGACACCTGATTCTTTTATTCCCCTCCACGTGGTGAGGGTTTAGTGGTGATGCCAGCTCCTTTCTCAGCCTGACTTCTGCATCCACACCTTCCCTATTATTTCTACCTAAAAAAGAGGGAGACTTCACATCTGCCTCCTTGCATCTACCCTCCCTTGACTCTAAGAGGTCTCTATGTTCAGAAAAATCTCTCCATATAGCCTTGCATCTCCGATACTGTTGTTTTTTCTTGTGGTGTATGTTTGTAACAATCCTGGTCCTGACAACTTCTAAGGTTACTAGGACTCACAACTGTGAAAACATCCTTTAAAGTAAGATAAGCTCCACCTCTTCCAAGTGAGAAGAGGTTATAAAAATGGCTCACTGAACACACAGTAGAACCTCTGGAGTTGACCACCTCTGTTCATTGCCCACCTGCTTCAATTGACCCAATTTACACAGACGAGACGTGCACCCCGCGTGTAGGTATCAGTACCGTAGGCCTAGTTCTTATGTCGACCTCCTCTGTATGTTAACCCATTTGTTACAGTCCATTGAGTGGTCAACTTACAGAGGTTCTACTGTGTTCTTTAAAAACGGCTATGCTCAGAAAAAAAAAAGAAAGAAAGTTTTAGAAACTGCTCCAGATTAAAGGAAACTAAAGACAAATAACAACCAAATGCAATATATAATTCCAAACTGGATCCTGTAATGGATATTAACAAAGGATATTTCTGGATAAATTGACAACAATGGAATATGTCTGAGAGATTAGTTAAAAGTTCCGTACCACTGCTAAATGGCACTGCTAATTTATGTTGATAAGTTTACAGGGGAATGATTGAGTATGTAAGAGGATTTTTTTATTAAGAAATACACCATGAAATATTCAAGGAGAAATTGCATGATGTATGAGAAGTTATTTACAGATATTCAGGAATGTATGTGTATTTCCTTGTGTGTGTATGGAGAGAGAGAGAGTATAAAAGAGAGAGAGAAACGATAGGGAAGGAGGGAGGGAGAGAAACAGATCACAAATGAGTCAAAATGTTAATGAGTGTTAAATCTATAAAGAGTATACTGTTGTTGCCATCTGTACAACTTTTCTATGAGTTCAATTACTTTCAAATTAATACATTTTAAAAACGGACCATTGACTATATTGTCTTGAGTTTTACATAACCTTTGAGATTTTTAGTTTTGATTCCCACAGTTGCCACACCACACCCAGACCCCAATGTGTGTGATGATGGCAATGTTTTTTTTTTTAGGGACAGAGTTTCACTTTGTCACTCTTGGTAGAGGTCTGTGGCATCACAGCTCACAGCAACCTGAAGCTCTTGGGCTTAGGTGATTCTCTTGCCTCAGCCTCCCAAGTAGCTGGCACTACAGGTGTCCACCACACAATGGCTATTTTTGTTGTTCTTACCGTTTGGCTGGTGTCAGGTTCGAAACTGCCACTCTCGGTATATGGGGCTGGTGCCCTACTCACTGAGCCACAGGCACCACCCTGATGATGCCAATTTTAACACAGTGGTCTCAGGTTCTGTCCCTGGCAAGAACCTAGGATTCTCTTTCCACATTTGAAGCATGCTGACATTTGAACCGAGTTTTACAAAATATTGGAGAAGAATACTCCCAAATTGTTTTTTTTTAATACATAATATAAAACAAAAATGGACCGAAGTTTTAAAGAACCATATTTATAGCAAGTAACCTCTAGTTCTTATTTGGTGCCAACATGTCATTCGTCTTCTGGAGTTTTGTGGTTTGAAAAAAACCCTGGTTTGCAGAGGTTTTTCTGCTAAGTCAGTTATCTGGATTTTTATCTTCCAAAAAAGTGTTTACCTCTTCTATTGTATCCTCTGCTGTTCTTGTCTTTCTTAAGCACTTACTATATATATATATATATATATATATATATATATATTTTTTTTTTTTTTTAAGAGACAGAGTCTCACCTTGTCGCCCTCACAAGGTGAGCTGTGGCGTCACAGGTCATGGCAACTCCAGCTCTTGGGCTTAGGAAATTCTCTTGCCTCAGCCTCCCGAGTAGCTGGGGCCACAGGCACCCACCACAACACCCAGCTATTTTTTTTTTTTTTTTGCAGTTTGGCCAGAGCTGGGTTTGAAACGACCATCCTCCTCAGTGTATGGGGCCAGCACCCTACCCACTGAGCTACAGGTGCCACCCAGCACTTACTATTTTTAAATTTTTTACTTTTTAAACAGTTTTATTCATAGTTCACATACCATACACTTTGTATATAACTAAGTGATTTTCAGCATGTCACAGGGTTATACATCCAGCACCAAAGTCAATTTTATAACATTTCATGACTTCAAAAGGAAACGCCATACTCTTTAGCTATCACCCCTTCCAGCCCTCATTCCCCACACCCCTTAGCAACCAATAATCTACTTTTAGTCATTATATAGATTTCCTTATTCTGAATATTTCATAAGAATGGAATCATATATGGTCTGGCTTCTTTCACATATCATAATGTTTTCAGGGTTCATTCATTCATGTTGTAGCATTGTATTAGTACTTTTTATGACTGAGCAATATTCCATTGTAAGGATGTATCACATTTTTGTTTATTTATCCATTCATCAGTTGGTGGACATTTGTGTTGTTTCTGTCTTTTGACTGATTTTTTGTTTAAATTTTTCTTTCAACTGGCTTTCACTCATCTTAGTTTGAAGTTTTCTTTTTCTTTTTTCTTTTCTTTTCTTATTTTAGCGATTCTCTTGCCCTTAGCATCCCAAGTAGTTGGGACTACAGGCACCCGCCACAACGCCTGCCTGTTTTGGGTAGAGATGGGGGTCTCACTCTGGCTCACTCCTGCTTAGGCTGGTCTTGAACCTCTGAGCACAGGCAGTCCACCCACTACGGCCTCCCAGAGGGCTAGGATTACAGTATGAGCCACCATGCCTGGCCCCAACTTTGACTGTTATGAATAATGACGCTGTGAAAACAGGTGTGCAAGTTTCTGTGTGAACAAATGTCTTCATTTCTCTTGGGTGTATACCTAGGAGAGAAATTGCTGGGTTTTAGGTTAATCTTGCTTAACATTTGAGGAACTGCCAGACTTTTTTCCAAAACAGCCACACCATTTTACATTCCCCCAGCAGTGTATGAGGCTTCCAATTTCTTCACATTCTCAGAAACACTTATTTGAGTTTTTGATTCTACTCATCCTAGTGGGTGTTAAATGGCATTTCATAGTGGTTTTGATTTGTATTTTCCTACAATTAATTATTTAATTGTATTTAGAGAAAGAGAGGAGATAAACAAGTATATATGATCTACTCTATTTAACTGGAAACAAGTAACTTTTAAAACATTTTTAAAAAATGTTTTCTTCTAAATATTTGAAAACATTCATATAGCAATCGTAAGTTTTCATCAACTCATAATGTTTTCTACTCAGTATTTTTTCATGTTGTACTTACTGTGTGATTTAGGGACTGCATTATTATGCACTGAATCTGTTCTATAACATTATGGCTTGTATGAAGTGGGTGGAGGAGTTCAAATGGTTTCTCAGGGTTGAATACAAGGCAGAGCAGAACTGATTGCCAAAGCCAGCACAGCTCAGTGTGGTTCATTCACTGTGTTGTAGATAAGTGTGATCTTCACGTGTTAAGTATCAAGGGAATATGAGAGTACTGACATAGGGCACATGACACGTCTTCTGAGAGATAGATGGCAAGATGTGTAGATGGACTTTTACACTTTAATCATAATGTAAAGATGGGGTCCGTCATGCATGGTAATTGTGAAAGTTGGGTGGTGAATACATGGGTAATTATACTGTTATATCTGAAAATTTTTCATAATAAACACTTAAAAAATAAAAAGATGTTAAGTGCCTCATGATCAGAGATGAGGGGGCCGTAAAGACAACTGGCAAGCGTGGATCAGTCTGCATCAAGACTAGGTTTGATGGCCTAGCATGGTGGTGCACACCTGTAGTCCCAGCTACTCAGGAGGCTGAGGCAGGATGATTATTTGAACCCAGGAGTTTGATTATTTGAACCCAGGAGTTTGCAGTGAGCTATGATGATGCCATTGCACTCTATCCCAGGTGACAGAGTGAGACCCTGTCCCAAGAAAATTAAAAAAAAAAAAAGACTAGGTGTTAGCTATCACTCATAAAGCCATTTTCAGGAAGTGTTATTTCTTTGAGGATAGAAACCTAAGAAGGAAAGTTTTTTCTGTATAACAGAAAGAAAGAAGAAATGGAGAGGTGGATACCATTTTTTGAAGATTTCTTTTGATGAAAAATTCCCATCTAACACCTTATAGTTCCTCTATGAATGACGACGAGTCCAGTACATCTACTAAGCAAGTGGAGGTGGCCTAAGTCTGAGCAAAGTGGAGAAGGTTTGAAATAGATTTGAGTAGCATGGGAGAGTAGACTAATCCTCAATTTGTTTAGTAAGCACCTGATAATTATTTGGGGGATGAATGATGATTTCCACATAGTTCTGGGGTTGACGATGAATGTTATCACAGTGACACCAGACTTGTGAGGATTAATCCAATAGTGATCAGTTACATATTGGAATTCATTTCTGAAAAAGGCAGAGAGATAAGATTTTGCCAAATAGGAAGGATGAAAGGGGACTGAATGACGCCTACACAAAGTGGAGCTTTTTAAATATTGGTTACTTTGTAGACCCTAAAGTCTGCCTTGATGAGGGAGGGAATGGAGGCAAGAATGTGGTAGAGAGATGAGCATAGAAAAATGAATGACCTGGAGTTAAAGAAAATGACCAGTTGAGAGTATATATTGGAAGACTAGGGAGATGCAGTCAAAGGGTGGAATGTCAAGCTGCATTATTACAGATGTCAGAGGGGGGTTCCTGATGTTAAGTTCTGGGTGTGGCAGTGAATGAACTGGAATGGAGGTAAAGGACCCTAAGATGGGAAGATAAAGTATTGAGAGGCAAGGTTAGTGGCTGGTCTGTCCACATGGATGTCCAGTTCCTCCCCTGAACCTCCACCTCTACTGGACCCCATCCCCCCTTTTGTCCTTCCCAGGGCCTCCCCAAACCCTGCATTCTTTTAGCAACCTTAATCTTCAGATGCTGCAGAGTCAGTGGCATAACTCTGGACAAGAAAACACAAGTATAGTAGAGTAAGGGGGCTTAGTGTACATCTGTTTTTTGTTTTTGTTTTCACATCCTGCATTCACAGATTTTTCCAGAAAAACTACCTGAAGTGCCTGCTAGGAAACTCACTCTATTTTTGAGTCCCAGTCTGTATAAGTGGAGTTATTTCTACTCCAGGCCCCTTTTTCAAGGGTAGATTTTTGCAAATTCTCCAAAAAGAGCATTTGTAAAGGCCCTTGGTGAGTCCCCAATATCTGTCACCCTGATGCACAGCCCAGGACTCACTTCTGGGCCATGAGCTGCATGTATTTTAGGAGTTATCTACTGTGGCTCCACCTCGCCCATGAGAATCAAAGGCAGTACCTCCATTCTGATGGGTGGACTGTACACACAAAGGGCAGGATGAAAGGAAGGCACTGAGGTCACCTTCCCTAAAGAGGAGGCCACCATGCCTGACAACAGCCCTGCAGACATGGCTTAGTACACAAAGAGCAGCCCCAGGGCCACTTGTGCCAAATGGCATCAGTAAGCCCTGCAGCACCCTGATCAGCCTCAAGGAAGTGGTGCCTGGGTCAGACTGAGAAATGGGGGAGCAGGACAGGGTCATGATAAGGGGACATTGAGGCATAAATGCCTCTTTTCCACCAGCAAGGGCATTCTTTCCCTTCTTCATTTTTTTTTCTTACTTTCTCACTCACTCTAGGCATCTTTTCCTTACTCTCAGCTTTGTTTTGCCCTGGGAGGTAAGGAGCTGCCTGGGTGACGTTCCTGCCACTGACATTTGTGTGAGCCTTTTGTTGTGCAAATGCCATCAATTTAGGCAGCCTATAGAAATACCTGGGGAAGGAAGCTCTTCCCCAAGGTGACTTTCCAGTAACAAAACCACAACATTGGGGTAAGAGTATGCTTCCTCAAGGTATGAACTTGCCCCACATGATGAATTCTTAGGCAGCATCTACCCTGCTCCTAAGACCTTCCCCCAACCAGCCCAGCACCCACCATAGCAATAATCCCCAAACACTCCCATACACCTATGGTCAGCCTCTGGCCTAACAGCTTTTTCTAAAATTTGATGAAGTCACTATTTTCTGAAAAATATACCTGTCTTTGACCCTCTCTTCAGATACAGTAGACCTATCTTCTTACAGTAACTCTAAAGGATATAAAACAGCCAATGAGGGGGAAGGAAGTCCACCATACACTGTCCTTAGGGCAGGGCTCAGAGGCAGGAAACAGAGGCCATCTTCTCAAACTCCCTCAGGGAGGGCAGGAGCTTAGGGGGGCACATGATATCCACTCTTCAACAAAAGCTCCAGGAGACTCGTCATTTTTTGGAAGCCAAAATAGACATTAGGAAGAGCTGAACTAACTTCTACCTTCCCTAAGCACAAGCTCTAGGTTGCTTAAAACCTAAAACAGTATACAGACACTCTTCTTATTAGAACTTTTTTGAGGAGACTCAATATCCTCAGTAAGGAGAATCAATATTCTCAACAAGTAATGTATTACCTGGGGGTGGTGGTGGTGGTGGTGAATTTTCCTACCTGGGTATGTTTCAGGAGCGTTATCTGTCTAGAGAGTAGGGCAGTTCTCTGAATGGTGTTCCCAGCAGCGGTAGGGTAGCTAGAGGCACTCAGTCAACTTGATGCCGGCAAATGTGACTGAACCAGGGCACGGGCCCCCTGTGGGGCATGGGTGGGAAATGATCCTGATGAAATAGCTGGTACTTAAATGCCAGACCTTTCTAGAGCTGTCTGCCCTTGTTTCTGATTTGTCTAATTCTTGTAAAAAAGAAAACTCTGGCCAGCACTTTATAAAAACCTTTTACTGCGTTGTTGAAGGGATGGCCCTGGGTGGGCTCTGAGGTGGTGGGAGAGGGGGAAAGGCAAGCAACTGGGTTGGGGAAGGGTCTTCTGTGAGTTTGGAATCTAAGGGAGGAACAGGCTTGGTGGCAAAAAGACATCCAGTGGCGAGGAGGAAAGGTGGGCAGGTTGGGGGTTGTCAGACCAGGTGAGAGAATGGAGGTGGGAGGTGAAGGCTCAGCAGACTGGCTGGTTTTAGGTCTCCTATAGAGCTTTCTGAGTGGGAGGAGGATGAAGTGCATGATGTCTCTCTAGAATCCAAAGGTGACAGACAGAGGGAAGCATCTTCCAGCGTCTTCCGGAACAGAACTTTCCTGACTACAGTAATTACCCTATCACTTAATGGAGGGGAACTGGACATAACACATGATAGAAATTCATGATTTTGTGATCCTCGCCCCAGGGCCTGCAGAACACAGGAGGTACAAAGCTGCAGCCAGGACCAGAACACAGAAAGGAGGGCCTGCTGGCCTAGCCGGGCTGGGGCCACCTGAAGCCTGCACCCCCACCTTGCCCCCACCCACCACTTGGTATCCCTTGCTGCGCCTCCCTCCCAGGCCTTGTTCACTTACCCATTCCAGATACGCATAGAACATGCTTTGAAAATGGATCAGGAAAGAAGGGGTGAGATTAATCCTTTGTCAGAATAAAAAGCATTGTCCTCTCCTCCTCTGTTTCCCTCTGGCACATCCTCCAACCTGGGAAACCAGGAGACAGGGTGATAGGTGAGGAGGGTAGAAGTGTAAGAGTCACAGGAGTCCCTTCATGGGAGACCCTTGGCATAGGAGACTGATAGCCCCCAACAGACAAGGTCGAATGTCAATAGTAATGTTAACAAGGTGCCTGTGTGTGTGTGTGTGTGTGTGTGTGTGTCCTCATTTATAAATTACTTTCACATTCATTATCTCTCGTGATGCTCAAACTCACCAGGTGCAGCACAGGCAGCAAAGGTCACTTCAGAGAGGAAGCTGAACTCCTGGGAAGTCAGAGGAATTACCCAGAGTTGGGAGACAGGATTCTGACTCCAACCTAGGGGTCAACCCCCCTCACCACCTCTCATGACCACATACTGGGCAACACCCAGGGTCACAGAAAGGCAGAGCAGGGACTCTGAGAAGTGTCTTAGATTACCTTGTCTTCCCAGGAGTGCCTCCTCTGAGGGCCCTTTTTCCCAGAGAAATTGTGTCTGGCAAGTGACTTCCTCAGAGATCAGGGACCTGGGACCTCACAGAAGGAAAAGGAAGGCCCCCCTTGGAGAGCTCAGGTCGAGTAGGCAGAACCTTACTTACTTTTTCATCTTCCACCTCTCCTTCCCTTCTTGGTTCCACCCTGGTGCTGAGAACAAAAAAATGACTAAGAGGCTGGGATTCGCTTTCCTCACTCCACTAGGAAGTGCAGACAGTCATTACTTATGAATAATGTGACTCTCCATTTTTGATAGAAATTTATCCCTTTTATCAATTTTTAAAAGTGATAAAATATTTTCAATTTTTCCTTCTTTTAAAAACTCAAAGGAGGATTGTGTGTGTGAAATCCTCACCTGATGCTCTCAGATGTCCTATGCTCAAGGAGGACACAGAATCAGAATCCAGTAGTCACATCTGCCCCCTCAGAGGACCCTGTGTCTTGGGGACAGAGCTCAGAAGCCCTTGACATTGCTCTCCATAAGGAAGGCTTGGTCGAGTGACACCTGACATGGGGAGTGTGATTCTCTATCAAGTGTCAGGAACCTGTTCTCCTTCAGAGAACCCACGCTCTCTGAGTGTGCCAACCCAGGACCACAACCTCACTGTATTTGAGATTTTATCCAGAAACCTTCCACTACACCCAGGCAGGCAGCCTGTGAGCCTGAGGTGGGACCTCACTCCTCCTGAGCCCCTAGCCCCGCCCCACCTCTTCCTCTACCAGAGTCATGTTCTACCAATCTCCAGGCTGACCAGCTCATTTAGAAATGTGGGGATAGAAATGGGAACTAATGAAGAATCTCTCTTGGGTGTTCCTTACCTTATCAATCCCAGGCTATTGATAAAAATGTATCAACTACCAGGTATGTCAGGTACAGGAAGCATAAATCCAAACTCCTCAGGAAGTGCACTGGGGGTTCGCTGAGCATAAGCTCTGCCATGGCTCAAGGGTGGCTGTTCAGAAACAGAGAATATTCTCCATTTTTTGACTAGCTGGGCTCACTGAAGCAACTGAGAGCTGGGGGTGTCTGAGCTTGAGTGTATATAGTCTGGGCCTACACCACAGAGCACAGAAGAGTCACAGAGGGCTTGGGGGTGTGCAAGAGGAAGAGGGGATAGTCACAGCCCCAACTCCAGCCCAGCAGATCCCTCCACCCCTCCTGGGGCCTCCAGCCCTCTGCCCTTCCCTGCTATCCTGGTGTCCAACTCCACCCTTTCTTCATACCATATATTTGCCTCAGTGAAATTTTCTCTCTGTTTCATCTGTCACCCAGATTTTACCCGAGTCCCCTGTTACTGTGTGGAGCCCTTGACTTGGACCTTGAAAGTTTGAAATACTGCCTGCAATTTCTGCTTGTTCCCAGATGTTTATACTCTCAGGATCACACCTATCCTCAAATCCATGTATCTAAAGAATGCTTTTGCTTTACACTAACCTTGCTATGAAACCTGAAGTTCTTTCACTTTTAGTTTTATGATTGTTGAATAGCCAATTTTTGTTTTAAAGTCAACCTTTCCTGTTTCAAAGCAGAGGAACTGACTGAAATAATTAAAACTAATCATGTATTATTCAACATCCACAAAGCTAAAGTAACTATAAAATAAATGTTATGTAATTATAACTTTGAGTGATCTTGGAGATAAATGTATAGCACTTATTTTCTGAAGTTAGTGAAGCTTAAACTGTACAAAGACTTTCGGGGCATGCTCTACACGCACATCCTTGACAAACAAGTACAGTATTTTCAAATCCAGGAATCATTTATTTTCTCCTTTTATTTCAATTTTTCCTTCATTATATTGTCCACACTTTTTCTAACCTTCATGAAATACAGTCCCAGCCCTCTACATCAGTTTTGTAACAGGTATGTGACTCCCCCAAGTCAAGCATAGGTCACTGTGCGCTAAGCTATTCACTCCCTCAGTCCTTGGTGGCAGAATGGGAACTAGGAGTGTCAAAGCCTTAGGGGAGAATCCAGTCTTGAGCAGCATCACCTGTTTATTCTAAGGGCCATGTCAATGGAACCTTTTCCAAAGAATGCTTTGGTACCAAAAAGAAAAAGCTTGAAAAGATCCGCAGTCATCCCTGCAAATGTTCAGTATCAACTACCCGTCACACTTCATTCAGGCACTTCTTGTGGGGTTGAAATAATCCCAGTGGGCCCCCACTCCTTGCCCACACTTCTTTTCTAAATTCATCATGGCAGCTGTCCTGTGAACTGTCTCCTAACTTCTCACATCTGTCTTAAACTGCACCGCCCTTTATTTGACACCCATAACGCTGTGACTTGATCTCTTAGTAAAGGGTGAGGCAGCCTCCAGCCTGGCAGGATCTCCTTTCAGTTCTGAGGGAGCAGGTTACCTGCCCCGAGGGTAACATCTGCCGCTCCCCCCCCATGTGCATTCTCCATCAAGTTTTCATTTAATAAATATTTACTTCTAGAAACTAGACAACACAAAGTCTGTAAGTTGGGGGCTCGGCCCTTGCCCTCATAATGCAGTTTTTGCATTGAGTCTTGCATAGTTCAAGAGCTACACAAATACAGAGCAGAGGTTTCCCCACCCCAGCCTTTGTAACAGTCAAGAGGTGTCGGTAACAAATCAGGTGCTATGGGTTATAACTGTTCAGGCACATCATGCCCCTTCCCAATGCATCCCTGAATGTCTGCCCTCCCCAGTTTTCTGATACAAATTAATGATTCTTTGATATGATGGTCAAAGAACAGCTTTTCTCTTTCAACGTTGCATTCCTTGACCATATATCCTTACAAGCAAGTGTATGTGTGCCTAAGTTAAACATTGCAAGGAGTTTTAATCAAAAAGCTTTCCCCAAATGCTGTTAAGCTTCCTTTCCTTAACCTGGTAGAAGCTCCTTCGGAATTTCAGGGAAGAAGAAACTAGAGATACTGCATGCCTTTTTTTTTGTTTTTTGTACCTTCAATAATAAACTCCTTGCCATTGGTGGCACAGCCTCGTAGCTCTCATCCTTTCTACAGTAGCATCTGATACAAAAAATAAATTTGTTTAATTTATAAAGAATTTTACTATCAGCAGTCCCAGAAGATTTTTGCAACCATCCTGTGAGGTATCAGCAGGTATTACTCTGTTCATTTTATCAATGAATCAAACCATCGTTCAGAGAGGGTCTAAGTAATTTATCTAGATCACCCAGTGAGTAGCAGTGCCCTAACTAATGAACATCCTTTAACACTTCTGTTTTATACAGTATTTTTTTTTAATTTTTTTATTAAATCATAACTGTATACAATGATATGATTATGGGGCATCATACACTCACTTCATAAACCATTTGACACATTTTTATCACAGTGGTTAACATAGCCTTTCCGGCGTTTAATAAGTGATTTTGTCACATAGAAAGTATGCCCTAGTCAGGAAACTAAAGGAGTTGTGTGGCTAAGAATATTCACTTTGTCTATTCAATGCTGGCAAATTTGAGAAGTTAAAACAAACAAAAGCTATTTTACCTAAGCTACCACATCACCTCATAGCTAACTTTTCTTTTCCACTCTTCATAGTTTTTTTCTTTCCCTTTCAGACAACCTGCTTTTAGGAACTATATTACATATGAGTCCCAGTAAGGTGTCATAAATAATGAAAGTTAAAATGTCATCCGTTCCAGGGAAACATTTCACATATTTCCATATACGTGGTATCTAACTGCTAAGCCTTGGAAGGACTCTTAGAGCATTTCAGGCAGCCATTGGTAGGTGACAGTGGTGGCTTCCAGGAGAGGGCGGCCTCACCACCACCCCATGGCATCTCCCAGTTGACCTCGCCCCACAGAAAGATGTCTGGTCCCGAGTTCCACACTGCACTTGGTTATGTTGTCTCCACGAGAGCATGTTGCCCAAAAGCTCTATTAGAAGAACTCTGTGGTAAGACTTGGTACAGGTCAGTTACTAGTTTAGGATTCCCTTATGTTGTCAGTTTCTAGGAAGTTCCTCCGTGCTTTGTCACTTGCATCCTGACCACTGTCCGTGCGATCACGTGCTTGGAGACTGCTGTTTTCAGTATCCCCAAAAGCCTGAAGAGCAGATTCTGAGGCAAAATCCTTTACAACTGTATTAAAGCACTAGCTGTGGAATGGCCTTCATACAGTCACACAATGCGTCTTGATCGCATCCTAGTACTGTAGAAATGTCAACAAAATAAGACACTGCCTCCGCTCTTGGGGAGGTCACAGAGGCTAAATGTGATGATAAAGGCTAAAAAATAAGTTAGAATAACTCCTGGGTTCAAGTGATCCTCTTGCTTCAGCCTCCCAAGTAGCTGGGACTACAGGTGCCCGCCATAACACTGGGCTATTTTTTAGAGACGGGGGTCTTGCTCTGGCTCAGGCTGGTCTCAAACCTGTGAGCACAAGCAATCCACCTGTCTCAGTCTCCCAGAGTGCTGGGATTACAGGCATGAGCCACTGTGCCTGGCCCTTTCATCTTACTTTTTTTTTTTTTTTCTTGAGACAGAGTCTCACTATGTCACCCTCGGTAGAGTGCCATGCCATCACAGATCACAGCAACCTCAAACTCTTGGGCTTCAGGGATTCTCTGGCCTCAGCCTCTCAAGTAGCTAGGACTACAGGCACCAGCCACAATGCCTGACTATTTTTTGGTTGTTCTCATTGTCGTTTGGTAGGCCTGGGCTGGATTCAAACTTGCCAGCTCTGGTGTATGTGGCTGGAACCATAGCAGTGGAGCTACAGGTGCCAAGCCCTTTTCATCTGGCACTCTTGACTTCCTGGCAAATTACTGCATTTTTCCCACTTTCTGTTCAGGACCAATAAAGGCTAACATGTGGAGGATGCATATAAAAATAATAGGAATTTGATATTTTTTTTTTTAAGTAAAAGTAAAGAAATCTGGGTCTCTGAAAAATGTTACAACTTTCTCCAAGGTCAGCCAGATACACCAAGAGATGGGTTACAGTTCAAATCCAGACCTATGTGTATCCAAAGCCCAGACTCCCTCTATTACACGGGATGTCTTTCCATCACCCAACACCTAGGCTTACACCAGTGTTATTGGCAGAGCCTCAAGCCTCCACTCACCTCAGTGCACAAACTAGAAAGAAGTCCAGCTATCAGACAAAGTAAATAATAACAACAGTAACAACTACAAAAGGCCTTTGGCCTGTAAACATCTATCAAGTGAAGAAAGCTCACTTGTTTTATTCCAGAACTTCTCAGCCCTGAACCAGGAGTGCTTTCTCTGCTGGAGCCTGGTCCTCTCTCTGCCTTATCGACAGGAAGTTGAAGAGAAGTGATATTGTCCTGCTAGTGAGAATCACATATGTTGTTGCAGAAGCTTCTTGGGTCACACACAAGGTGGACGGAGTCACAACATATTAAAGTGGTAACAGCTCTTTCCCTCTGCAGAAGGAAAGATCCCCCAAATTGGCACTCTTGAGTTCCTGGCAAATTGCTGCATTTTTCCCACTTTCTGTTACATTCAAGCCCAAATGGTGAGTCCTGAGTGTACTGAATGCTTAGAGATTTTTAAAGTAAATTTTATCGTCCTGTCTCATACATGCAGACAAGAAGAGAAGCTAAAAGGGCAGAGTGCATTGAATTTTCACAAAGCGGATGTACTCTCACAAAGCGGATGTACTCTCTCTTGATGTGGGCAATGTAACATTGCCCACATCAAGAGAGAGCATAGTGGCAGCACCCTCGGACCCCCCACTCTCATTCTCCCTGTCACTACGCCCCTCCAAGAGCAACTGCTACTCTGAGTTCTAACCATATTTTTTTGCCAACTAAAATTATATATGAGTATTTTTTACTCTTCTATGTTGGGCTTCTTACATACAAATATTATATTTGAGAGATTCGTTCTCACTGTTAAGTGTATAGTTTGTTCATTTCCATTCATGCACAATGTTCCATGGAACTAATAGATATCCACTGATTGACCAATTCGTCTATTACAGTCACTTGAAGAGTTTCCAATTTGAGACTGAGTATATCAGTGCTACTGTGAATATTCTACTATACATCTTTTGGTGAGCATATGTTCATATTTCTGTTTGTTATTTACTAGGAGCGGAATTGTTGGGTCAAGGGTACATATGTTCAGTTTTAAAAGGTCCAGTAAAAGATTTTTCCAATGTTGCATATTTTACCTTCCTACCAACAGTATAAGGAGAGTTCCAGTCACTTTATGTCTTCACCAAAACTTGCTGTTTTCTTTTTCATTTTAGCCAGTGTGTGTGTGTATGTGTGCCTATTTGGTGTTCATCACATATTCTTTTTTAAACTCAATTTTGTAGAGGTATAATTACATACAAAAAATGCAAATCACTTAAAAGATACAATCTGATGAGCTTTGAGAGAT
Organism: Nycticebus coucang; assembly: GCF_027406575.1. Classification (NCBI taxonomy): domain Eukaryota; kingdom Metazoa; phylum Chordata; class Mammalia; order Primates; family Lorisidae; genus Nycticebus; species Nycticebus coucang. Next base: position 394,064 of record NW_026515588.1, on the reverse strand, counting down.
GTACACACCAGTAGAATCGCGGCCACAATCAACAGGTAGGATAGTTCCAAATCCCAAATGTTTTCTCGGGGCCCTTCTGCATTTTCTAGGAGACGCTCTGGAAGAGGAATGGGCTCCCTTCCTGGCCCAGGGCACCTCAGTGACCAGTCTCCAGTAGAGTAGGTTTCTGGAATACTTCCCTGTGGGGCTGTGCAGTCTCCCCCATGGTGGGCTCCTGTAAAACACAGTTTTTCCTGTATTTTGATGAGGGCAGAATTGGCAGGAGACCCAGGTAGCATAGCATTAATTCCATTTAATCTTAATTGATTTAAACTTAATTGTAAATATTTGCATAAACCTACTGACTATTATATTGTGCAAGGCACACCTAGATTTTACTAAGTTTCTTTCAGAATTATTGTGTGTTAAGAGTTATGTGGCTGTTTCCTCTATTGCATAAATGAATCTCATGGCCTATAAGTTTCTCAGCAGCAAATTCTTGACTTATTCAGAACTTTTCCTTATGCCTTTTTAATCAGGAAAACAGAAGACAGACTCACTCTGCTTCCCAGTAGTCTGGGGACCACTCTTCTCTCCACCAAATGCTAACAGCAGTGCTCACTTGGCAAGTCCTTGATTCTTTTCTTGCTTTTGGTTGAAGCTTCCAGGTTTGGAAGTCAAACAGATGCTGGTGTAATCCCACCTGCGGTGCATTTACAAGGGTATATGTGAATCCTAGTAAATGTGGAATGTAAAGGTCTTAGCAAAATAACTAAGAAAATGCTACAAAAGCTATGTTAACTAATGTGATGAAAATGTGTCAAACGATCTATGAACCAAGTGTATGGTGCCCTATGATCATACTAATGTCCACAGCTATGGTTTAATAAAAAAAAAAAAAAAACAGATGCTGGGTGAGTTTCATCTCTGGATCTTCTCATCCGTGTCACAGTGAGTGAGCCCTTAGTCTCTCTGAGCTCCACCTTCCCCTTCTGCAAGAGCAGGATCATAAGGTCTATTTCATGCATATCCGACTCCCCACACTCTCTTCACCTGTTGAATGGTGGGTGCTATAAACACCTGCATTCCACAGGGGTTCTTCTATCTTTCAAACCCTGTGGGATATGCAGAGAATCACCAAAAAGGCCAAGAGTTGTTCCCTCTATTAAAATGAGTAGGGGAAGAAATAGCAACTTTCGCCAGCCAAGGCCACTTCAGTAAAAGTCCATGTGGGACTCTGTGGGCTTTGTCTTACCCATGTAAGACTGAGAAATGTTTTTGCTAAGTGCCATCAGCAGAGTGCCTGCTCTCTTTTCACGAGGAGAAACAAAGACTTGGGTCTGACCTACAAAGGAGCACATTGCTTTGTCTTTTATGGCTCTATCCTCTAGGGAATCCCAGGGCAGGGACTCTGTTTGCTCAGATCTCATGACACCTTCCCTTCCAAGGAGCTAGACAGAGTTTATACTGGAGAGAACGGGTCTGAGAGCTCTGACTATTCTAAGGCTTTTCCCTGTGAGAGCAGGTCCCAAGCAGGTGCTGGGGAGGACGGTGCTGTTACATTACGAGGAATGGGGGAGAGAGGGAGGATTTGGCAGGTGGGTGTGCTGAGTGTCAGCTATCTGCGGTATAATATTGGTCAAGAGCATAATTAATTATACAGCCAGGAACTGTTAAACCGTTCAATTTTGGAACAAGAAACAAAATTACTATCTCTAAGGTTTAAACAGGAAATAAATTTATCTGAGATCACACAGCTAGCTGAGATTTGTGCCCAGGTCACTGTGGCTCCATACAAGTATGCTCTTGACCATGGTATAATATTACCCCTGCTTCCATGTTGATTTCTACTTAATGTCCTGGAAACTCTGAAAGGTAAATTTTATTGCCTTTCATAGATGGGAAATGGACTTTGGCTTCTGCACAACACAGTTTTGCCCGTATCTTGACAAGGGCAGCATTGGCAGGAGACCCAGGTTGTTTGGGAAACAACATTTCCAAGATTCACAGGTCTAGAATCCTAGTTGAACTAGGATTTGTAATCAGGTTTGTTTGATTTTATTTATTTATTTGAGACAGAGAATCACCATGTGGCCCTCAATAGAGTGCCATGGAGTCAGAGCTCACAGCAACCTCAAACTCGTGGAGTCAAGTGATCCTCTTGCCTCAGCCTCCCAAGTAGCTGGCACTACAGGCACCTGCCACAACGCTTGGCTATTTTTTTTAAATTGTAGTTGTCATTATTGCTTAGCTGGCCTGGGCCAGGTTTGAACCCACCACCTCTGATGTAGCTGGCCTGGGCCAGGTTTGAACCCACCACCTCTGATGTATGTGGCTGGCGCCCTAACCGCTGAGCTACAGGTGCTGAGCCTGATTTTATTTTTTTTTTAAATTCCACATGCAGGACTATCTTCATCATATTACCTGGTAATAAGGAAGATAATGATAGCTAAAATAATCAAATACCTACTGTGTACCAGGCACTGTTCTATGCATTTTACATGTTGTAATTCATTTTATCTTCATAAAAACACATAAAATATTTTGCAATATCATTCTCATTTACAGGCAGTGAAACTGAAGCACAGAATGATTATTTCCCAAGGTTGCATTGTAAATAAGTAAAGAGCTTGGGATTTGAACGTGAGCAATGTGTCTCAAGAGCCACTTTTCAATCACTGTGTTAGAGGCAACCCCAATGTCAGGACACTCCTACCACACATGGACAACTTTTGGGACTACTCTAATGTATCTGGGCAGGGTTGAAAGCCACAGGGTGAAATAAACATTGAAGAAAGAACTAGGAAAAAAGGACATAAGAGCAGCAAGTTTGTTAGCTAAGAAGGACTGCCATGGTTCTTTATGATCCACAAAATGGGTTTTCTTTGATTCTAATGTACAGCAAGACTGGCCTTGCTGTATCCACAGTGGAAATCACCCAAGTCTGGAATTGACATGAGAAGTTGATTTATTTTCCTTCTTTGTTACAGCAATTCAGTGAAATTTATTTAGGACCACTGTCTTTCACTCAGAGGGAAACTCATAATGCAAACACATTAATCTTGGGAGACAGTATCTTTGATACTGGCAGTTTGGATAATTAGATTGTTGCTCTCAGTGGGCATGTCCTGTTCATAGGCAACAAAGGAACTTATTAGATTCTAATAACCCTTAGTGCATAGTATACAAACTACTGCACAGAAAGACATTTGCAATGTTCAAAGAAAATTCCATAACCTAGACTCTGGAATGTATGGAAGTCCAATGTGCATTTTCCATCCATAACTGAAAGACCACTTCTCTCATTAGCAGCCTGCCTAGAACATTTTGTACAGATTATTTAAAAGTTCTTCATTAAGGAAAATCTGGAATTAAAACCCAAGAGAAGTGTGACTCTGCAATCATCCAGGTTTGTATCCAAAGTCAAGACCCATCCAATATATTGGGTAAGTTTCTACCAATTAGTACACTTACAAGTTGAACCCTTCAAACAATGAGCAACTTTTAACCAGTAGTGTCCTTTGTCCATATCTCTAAGTTCAGAGAGTTCACAGACCTCCAAGCACCTCATATAAGGATGGTTCAGATGATAAGGAGGCCTTGGTACAAAGGCTCAAGCTTAAATCACCCTCCTAATTGGAGGTGATAAATCCTTTGGAATTAGCAACTCTCCTACTGCATCCTCTGGTGAATCCCAAGATGTATCTCTGTCTTGGACACAGACAGTAGAGCATGCATTCAGATAGAGATGCTCAGAGAAAGTTACTAAGCCAGATGGTCAAGATCTCCTGGGTATAAAAATCACCAGATGTCCACAAACAGTTATTGCAATCAAAGATACTAAGAGTGATGCCCCACTCTTTGGTACTTTTGCTCCCAACTTGGATTCTGCATTGTTCCACTCCAGTCCACCATCTTGATTTCATGGCTCTGACCCACACTTCTGTTTCTGTTTCTGTGAATTACCTCACTTTCTCCACTGCAGCCTGAAATCAGTGACTTTACCACTATAGACATCATCTATCCTTGACCTCAGAGAGTGTCCATGCAGGTATATTCCAGGTTGCTTTGATCAACGGTCATTTTTACTCAACTCAGTGGCTTTTTTCACAAGTTCCAAGGAATCTCCCTTGGGCCAGAGAGCTCTGGAAAATTCTGTGGCTCTAGAGATTTGCCTCAAAGGCTGTAATTTGGCAACGGGGGCAAAGAAGGCCAAGTGGGTAAGACCCTAAGCTCAATCAGAGGTCTATTTTCTTTCTTTTTTTTTTTTGTGGTTTTTTTTTGGCCGGGGCTGGGTTTGAACCCGCCACCTCCGGCATATGGGACTGGCGCCCTACTCCTTGAGCCACAGGCACCGCCCCAGAGGTCTATTTTCAACTGAATTGTGTTACATTGGTTTTGGACAAGAGGATCTTGATGCTATTAATACAATGAAATGCTCAATAAGAGTGATCTAAGGGAGATGGCAAGGCTGGAGGGAGGTAAAGCCATCCTATATACTCCTCCTCCTGAAAGTATCACACTCCCCTATTTCTGCATTCAAACATGAATTTGTTGTTAGTCTTTCCTCTCATTTTCTCATTGTTGCATGTGTTATTGGTCTTCTCACTGTCCCTTCAATCCCCCACATGTTTCCCTCCCTGCCTTTGTACCTCTCTTCAAGCCATTCCCCAGCCCAGCAGGCTCTCTCCTGACACAATCATTCTGCTCTCAGCACAGGGCACATATACCCCTGCTCTGAGCAGAGTATGCATTCTCAGCCAAGCTTGCCCGGGACTTTAATCCATTCTGTGGGCCTCCTTTTCTAACCTAGGGCATAATGATATTTAACTCACACTTGTTGTAATAACTGCAGAAATGCTATGTATTAAAGTGCTGGGTAGGTTTTTCACTGTATAGACATTTTAACCCCTTTGTGCCTCTTCCCTGCACAGCAGTGATCACCTCCTTCACTGTCACAGGGTAGAGATGGACCTCAGGAACAGCTTATGGGTATAGCTATTATTTACTGAGTACCACGTGCAAGGCATGGGCTGCAGCATTTTACATTTCCTTTCCCATTTAGTGCTCACAAGAAATCCAGAGAGTTGTTCCATTTATTAGCCCTGTCTTGAAAATGAGAAAACTGAGTCACAGAAAGCTTATGTAACTTGCCCAACATTACGCATACTGTGTATGTAATTCCTGTCTCTATGAAATGTATCAAAACTGTAACCCAATTATAGTGAGTCCACTTGCTTAAGGCTTTGGGAGCATGGCTCTGGGCCATGGTCCTCAAATTTATCTAAGAATAAAACTCTTTAAGTTATTTTAAGAGTTTGGGTTATTTGCCACAAAGTGCTCCTCCTTTTCTAAGAATTTTTTCAGCCTACAATGATTTCTCCTTCCTCTGAGCTCCCACTTACTCTGTCAGTGTTTCTCATTAAGTGGCTAATCCCTTTTGAGCCTCCCACACAGCCCACACAGCCCACAGCTAACTAACATCCCCTGCATGTGGTCTGTAAAGATGGCAGCACGTCTATTGTGGTGGCCCTCTGTGACACAAACTGCAATTTGGACATCTCAAGGTATGCACATGGAACAAGATCCCTGCAGATCCCATCTGTGTTCATCTGCTCACCTGCTTCTGGGTTTGGGCCAAGAAGCATCTCTGTTTGCATCTCTTCATTGTTCAAAGTGAACATTATGCAGGTGGACGTGTTCTTTTCTACAGGGCTCTGCCATTTGAAAGCATATTTTATGTGTTTACTTTTGAATAATTTCCAAGAGTAACCGAAAATTATCACATTAACAAGTACTTCCTGCCTAGCCTGGCTCAGCTCTGATGGGCATCCAGAATGTGTATCTACAATCCTGTGGAAAAATCAGAGAACATGGTACAAACTGGAGCATCTTCAAAAATACACAATGATACTGAATTTGATTAATATTCCTAGGCCACATTTTTTCCTAAGCTTTCGCATTAAGAGTTTTATATTCAAAAATTCCTAATACCGTTTTTTGTGCTAAATAAATTTAGTAAGATGAAGGGGATAATTTGGCAAATGATAAAGAAATAAAAATAACTAATTGTGTGCTCCTAGGTTCATAAAATAACCTGTATGTTGACTCTTAGAAATTAGCTACTGTCTCCTCTTTTCCCTGCATCCATCTAGATTTTAATTACCAAAGAATATAGAACAGTTGGATATTCCTGTGATTTGAGTCCCATAGCTGTATGAAAGTTCAAGCACTATTCTATTATGATTGTATTAAAAACAAAGTCCAAATGGAATTAATATTTGAATTACAGGGAAATGTTTGTTTATCAAGGGTGTGTACAATGCCAGTGGGATTTAGTATGATTTGTTTCAGGTAAGAGAATTAATGTCTGAAACAGCTGGAAAATTATACTTCTCTAAAAAGTAATTATTCTTGCATATTCTATGATTCATTCTATGGAAATTGAAATTGGTCATCTTCACATTCTAGGAACATGAAATGCCAGTACCCTAGGCCTGAGCCATTAGCTGCCGGTTGCTTTCTTCATTTATCCCATTCTAATCTTGTCAAGTCAGCCAAATATAATATAAAGTAGCATAAAGACCTTGGCTTTCCTTCTCGGATTCTCTAAGCACATCAAAAGCAACTTCAAGGAACATCCATGCCCTGACGTCACTACCTTTAGACTTGGCCACCCTATGAGCAGGAACTCCCATGTGCCCAGCATCTGGGACCGGCTCGCTCCATGAGACAGGGCAGGGGGAGTCAAGCATCTCATGTGCTTTGACCCAACCTAAACAGGGAACAGGTGTTCTTTCCAGCTGCAACCCAGGTCTAAATGCAAAAAAGTGCACTTGTCACCTTTGATCTTTAAAATTTCAGCAAGAAAATGTCAGACTTTCAGGGCTTATTTAATGAAAAGTCTCTACATTTTTGCTACTGCAAATGGCCATTGTAGTCTCTAAATGCTGATATAAACTTGTGTTTTTGCTATATATAGCATGGCAATGGTACATAGAGGACCTTCAATAGATGATTTTGTTATTGAGTTGTGCTCAGCTGAAGCAGAAATCATTTGCCCAGTTTCAACCTCTTGGAATCAGCAGCAAAGCTCAGAACTGTAATTTAGAGCCTGTCTGGAGCAGAAGTGTGCTGCTTGGGGCGCCTGTAGCTCAGTGGTTAGGGCACCAGCCACATGCTCTAGAGCTGGTAGGTTCAAATTCAGCCCCGGCCTGCTAAAGAAAGAAACAAAAAAAGCCGGGCATTGTCACGGGCTCCTGTAGTCCCAGCTACTTAGGAAGCCGAGGCACAAGAATGGCTTAAGTCCAAGAGTTTGAGGTTACTGTGAGCTGTGACACAACAGCACTCTCCTGAGGGTGACCAAGACTCTTGTCTCACAAAACAAAAAGTTTGCTGCTTGCATGCAGTCTGCAGCCTGTGCCCACAGATAGCCTCCCTTGGTTGTTTTTAATGCATTCATGATCAGCACGCCCTGATTTGAGGGGTCTCAGGATTTCCTCAGAAGGGTTGCCATCAGGCTTGTTTTTCTATTTCTTTTATTCATACATAATACCACATATTGTATTATGATACCGCACTCATGAATAGATGGACACTGGATTGATTCCACATCTTTGAGTTGTGAATCGTGTTACAATAAACATTCAAGTGCACGTGTCTTTTTGATAAAATGATACAATTTTCCTTTGGATAAATATCCAGGAGTGGGATTGCTGGGCTACTTTTAGTTATTTGGGAATCTCTATGTGTGTCTGCTGGGAGCTGTCACTAACATGTAGTCAAATAGGGTAGGTATTTAGTTTGGGGGAAGTAGGGAAAGGGACAAAATAAAGCTATGAAAAGCCATTGGGTCCAGGTGGCAAAAGACCTGGAATATCATGCAAAAGGGTCTGGATTTTGGTCTGTCCAAACTGGGGGCCTTCAAAACTGTGGGTTTCCTCCACCCCAATAAGCCCACCTCAGTTGGCTTTCTTCCCTTGTATAAAACTTCATATTCTATAACCAAAATGATATCTTCTTTGTTTTTTGTTTTTGTTTTTGTTTTTTGATTCAGAGTCTCACTATGTTGCTCTCAGTAGAGTGCTATGGTGTCACAGCTCATAGCAACCTCAAACTCTTGGGCTTTAATGATCCTCTTTGCTCAGCCTCCCAAGTAGCTGGGATAACAGGCACCCGCCACTATGCCTGGCTATTTTTTTGGTTGTAGTCATCATTGTTGTTTAGCCGGCCCAGGCTGAGTTCAAACCCACCAGCCAGTGAATGTGGCTGGCACCCTACTCACTGAACTATGGGTGCTGAGCCTAAAATGATATCTTCTTTACATCACATCTTCCAGGCATTTTATGCTTTGAAAATTTCTTTTTTCCTTTTTATGCTAATTCTAGGGTATTTGAATGCTTAATAACTCTTTCTAGATCATTGTAGAAGATAATAGTAAAGAAACATGAATGTGTGTGCATGTTACTGTAGTATTTATACTAGAACAGAAGTGTACCTCCTAGGTGTTCACCCAAGTAGGGTAAAGATTCATAGATACAAGCTTGAATGGAAATGCACCAATTTTATTTTTAATTTGTACAACTCTTACATGCATACATTGCATAGTGGTGAAGTTAGGACTTTTAGGGTATCCATGACCCAAATAATGTACCTGTATCCATTAACCAATTTCTCATCAGCCTCCCCACTCCCACCTCATCACTCTTCGGAGTCTCCATTATCTATCATTCTTTCAGTATCTATGATTCCACTCCCTAGATCCATGTGTACACATTTTTAGCACCCACTGAGGAGTACAAACATGTGATATTTGTCTTTCTGTGTCTGGATTATTCTACTGAAGATAATTACCCTGAGTTCCATCGATGTTGCTGCAAAGACAAAATGTTAAGTAGATATGGCTCTGAGCAGGGAACTAGGGATCAAGAAAGGGAGAGGGGAAATAGGGAAGGGAGACTTTGTTTTCTATCATATATGCTTTTATATTGTTTGGATATTGCTATGTGTTAACTTCATAGTGGAAACCATTAGTTACACACAGACAGCATGAATCAGAGTTTCCCAAACTTCCTAAGCTCACAGTATCCTTAGGGTCTCAGGAATTGTTTTCTAGGGCAAAGGAAGTACCTGCCAGTCCTGTTAACAAGTTGAGTGGTTCAGTGCAAACGCCTTAGTGAGTATGTCCTAACAACTTCATAGCCATTAAGAAAAATAACACACAAAACTTGAAAGAAAACTCCTATTTTAATTTCATTTGTACATAATCACAATTGCTGACTCTTGGATGTGTGTACCTGTTGGGCAGCGCACAGCCTTCCAAAGCTTGGGCTCAGATTAGACACATCATCCTCACTTTCCACAGTGATTTTCTCATATTTGTGTCTTTAGGACAGCAAATTCCAACCCCTGCTGTGCAAAGACAGGGTATCATTGAAGGGAAGGTGATACAGTCTAATGATGGGACTCAGAACTGCCTTGAGCTGGTAGTTTACTTGTCCTCACTAGGTGGTTCCATCAAAATCCTCAAATGTTCCTTATCATTCCTGTGAATTCACTGCAGTCCCCTCAAGTGCTTTGGCACAAAGTTTGGGAACCACAGGCATAAAAAGAATTTGGTGGCCGTGCCTTGTAATTTCACTCATTGAAAGAGTCTCCAATATCTGTCCTTCCATATTCTCTTCCCTGGCTGTGTCTAGAGATGTTGGCGTAGATGTGGAGAAAAGGAAACACTTCTACACTGCTGGTGGGAATGCAAATTAATACATTCCTTTTACAAAGATGTTTGGAGAACACTTAGAGATCTAAAATAGATATGCCATTCAATCCTATAATTCCTCTACTAGGTATATACCCAGAAGACTAAAAATCATATTATAACAAAGATATTTGTACCAAAATGTTTATTGCAGCCTAATTCGTAATTGCTAAGTCATGGAAAAAGCCCAAGTGCCCATCGATCCATGAATGGATTAATAAATTGTGGTATATGTACACCATGGAATATTATGCAGCCTTAAAGAAAGATGGAGACTTTACCTCTTTTATGTTTACATGGTTGGAGCTAGAACATATTCTTCTTAGTAAAGTATCTCAAGAATGGAAGAAAAAGTATCCAATGTACTCAGCCCTACTATGAAACTAATTTATGGCTTTCATATGAAAGCTATAACTCAGTTATAACCTAAGAATATGGGGAAGGGGGAGAGGGAGGGGAGGGAGGGGGGAGGATATGCAGAGGGAGGGCAATTGGTGGGATTACACCTGCGGTGCATCTTACAAGTGTACGTGTGAAACTTAGTAAATGTAGAATATAATTGTCTTAACCCAATAACTAAGAAAATGCCAGGAAGGCTATGTTAACCATTGTGATGAAAATGTGTCATACTGTTTATAAAACCAGTGTATGGTGCCCCATGATCGCATTGATGTACGCAGCTATGATTTAATATTAATAAAAAAAAATAAGAAGAGCTTGTTGGCCTTTTTTCTCTCTTCTCAGTGTGGACAAACGCCTCTGCACCTTGCTGCCAACAATGGGATCCTGGACGTGGCCCGGTACCGCTGTCTGATGGGTGCCAGCGTGGAGGCACTAACCATGGTGAGTGTCCTCAGGCCGATCAGGAGGGAGCTGCAGGGAGCGCTGCAGCCTCTTAGTAGGAGGGGACAGAGCACACTGGGCAACTGCGTTCTAAAGCAGACAAGCTGCTGTCACTGGCAGTTACAGGCACATTTGCCCACACAAGCCGGTTCCAAGTCCAGTTAATGTACATCCTCTTCTCAACCGGCCAGGCCCCACTCTGGTTCCCGCCGGCCTCTTAGGGTTTCATGTTACACAGCAGGGCCTCCGTGTTCATGGGAGAGATATGTTTCCCTTTCCTAAATGCTCCCTCTGCCCCATGTCCCCCCACCCAGGGGAGCCCAGTAGTCAGACTTGCAGGAGGAAGGGCTGTCACCGTGGGGTGTGGTCCCCACTTCTTCAAACAGACACCAGGCTTCCCAGCCCCAGAGGCACAAGAGCAAGGTTTAAGGAGTCTGTCTTTGCTACTGGGCCTCACATTTTGTTTAAGGAGTCTGTCTTTGCTACTGGGCCTCACATTTTGTGTGTGTTTTTAGTTTTTTTTATAGATAGTACTTGGGGTCTTCCTATATTGCCCAGGCTGATCTGTAACTCCTGGGCTCAAGGCATCCCCCCACTTCTCCCTCCCAATTAGCTGGAACTACAGGTGCTGCCAAAGCCGGCTCTGCAAAATATTTTTCAGTGGAATCTCTTCAGTTCCCTTTGCCTTCTCTCCCCATTGCAGATCTAGTTCCTCCCAACAGAAGAAAGTCTTGGTTCACATTTCATGCACTAAGCAGGAGAGAAAAAACCGTCAGCTAATAAGATACAGTGGTAGCTTTATTGCTGCAGTGAAATGGCTTCACTGGAGTTGCTGCTGCTGACAGTGGGCTGACTGTCCTGTCCTCCTGCTGAAACTTACAGATTAGAGCTTTGCTGACATAGGTGATTCTCCGAGGAGATCAAGTGGTTTTTATTGTGGCTGTCAACATCAGGGCACTCAGGCTGGAGTAGAGACTCATTTCCTGGGGACCAACAAGGGCTTCGCAAACTGGCCCTCAGCCAAATCCAGCCCACTGCCTGTTTTTATAAATAAAGTTTTATGGGGACACAGCCATTCCTGTGTGTTTGTGTAGTCTCTGGCAGCCTCCACAGTGTGGTATTGGAGTTGAGCAGCTCCCACAGAGACTATATGGCCCACAGAGTCCAAAACTCCCTGGCCCTGGCTCAGTGCCAGTAGATCAGTGAGTAGGGCACCAGCCACATACACTGAGGCTGGTGAGTTCCATCCTGGCCCGGGCCTGCTAAGTAACAATGACAACTGCAACCAAAATATAGACAGGCATTGTGGCGGGCGCCTATAGGCCCAAGCTACTTGGGATGCTGAGGCAAGAGAATCGCTTAAGCATAAGAGTTTGAGGTTGCTGTGAGCTGTAATGCCATGGCACTCTAGTGAGGGTGACATAATGAGACTCTGTCTCAATAAAGGAAAAAAAAAAAAAGACTAATCAAGAAAAGAACAAATAACCCCATTTCTATGTGGTCAAGAGACTTGAACAGAAACTCCTTTGATGAAGACAGGCACATGGCCTACAAACACATGAAAAATGCTCATTATCCATAATCATCAGAGAAATGCAAATCAAAACCACTTTGAGATATCGTCTAACTCTAGTAAGAGTAGCCCACTTCACAAAATCCCAAAACTACAGATGTTGGCATGGTTCGGCGAGAAGGGAACACTTCTATACTGTTGGTGGGAATGCAAGCTAATGCGTCCTTTTTGGAAAGAAGTTTGGAGAACACTCGAGGAACTCAAAGTAGACCTACTGTTCAATACTGCAATTCCTCTACTAGGTATATACCCAGATGATCAAAAATTATTTTACAAGAAAGACATTTGCACCAGAATTTTTACTGCAGCCCAATTCATAATTGCCAAGACAAGGAAACAGCCCAAGTGCCCATCAACCCATGAATGGATTAACAAATACACCATGGAATACTATGCACCCATAAAAAAGATAGAGACTTCATTCATATCTTTTATGTTTACCTAAATGGAGCTGGAACATATTCTTCTTAGTAAAGTATCTCAAGAATTGGAAAAGTATCCAAAGTACTCAATACTACTATGAAATCAATATATAATCACCTACCTACACATTAATATAAATGGCAAAACATAACTATAGTCCAGAAAGTAGAAGGGAAGAGGTCACAGAGGGGAGGGGAGGGGAAATATGGGAGGATGGAGGGTATTTGGGGGGACCTTACCTAATGTGCATGATGCAATGGTACATTTCAAAACGAAAGAAAGAAAGAAAGAAAGAAAGAAGGAAAGAAGGAAGGAAGGAAGGAAGGAAGGAAGGAAGGAAGGAAGGAAGACAGAAAGAAAGGAAGGAAGGAAGGAAGGAAGGAAGGAAGGAAGGAAGGAAGGGAGGGAGAGAGAGGGAGAGAGAGAGAGAGAGAAAGAAAGAAAGAAAGAAAGAAAGAAAGAAAGAAAGAAAGAAAGAAAGAAAGAAAGAAAGAAAGAAAGAAAGAGAGAAAGAGAGAGAGAGAAAGAGAGGAAGGAAGGAAGGAAGGAAGGAAGGAAGGAAGGAAGGAAGGAAGGAAGGGAAGGAAGGGAAGGAAGGGAAGGAAGGGAAGGAAGGAAGGAAGGAAGGAAGTCCCTGACCCTGCCTCTCTGAGTGCCTTTGGGGGAGCTCACCTTAGTCCTTTACAGAAGTAACAGGTCTGCTCTGTGTGGTGCTTCCTCTCAGGCCCACTTATTACCAGAATTCTATGTGGGGTGCGTCCTCTTCTTAGGAAAACTCTGTACCCAGTACAAACCCACTATACAGAAGCCCTGCCCTGTATGGCCTGCTGAGCCTGGTGTGCCTCTGTCAAGCCCTACCCAGCCATATCTGGGTTCAGGGCCCAGTTATTCTGTAAAATAATATCTATATGCCTTTATATGAGGCAATTTTTTTTTTGTCCTAGAAGTTACTTCATAATAGAACTAATGAGGACATCTTTGAAGATGTTGCCTGCTGAGTCCTGCCAAATAATTGCAGTGTGGGTAGGGCTGCTCCAATGTGTGACCGCTGAACTCCCTGGGTGTCCCCATGATGTACCCTCCCCCCTCCCCCAGGACACCTAGTCCCTTTGTCCTGTCTGGCACCCTGCTCAGGTTTCCCTCCCTGTACCTCCTGCTTCCCCCTTCCCACCCACCTGGTCCTGGCTTCTCTCCCCAAAGACATGTTGAAGGGTGACTGGGTCAGTCTCAGCCAAGTCTGACAGCTCCTGGCAGAGGGGGAAGAGTGTGCCAGGGAGATGTGAGTCCCTCCACAGTAATGTTTTGCTCCAGAGGGTGCCCCTTGCCTTGCCTCTGGGATGTACTGTCACTCCAGCACACAGCTGTGGCTCTGCCTTCAGTGTGCACGTCCCTGTTTCTCCCTGTGTCCCTGCTTCTGAGGAGCCCCTACCTCCTTGTCAGTGGCCAGCAGTGGTGGGAAGAGGACCCAGTGGTGAGTGTCAGCTTTGCTCTGTGCCCTTGGGCAAGTGCTTTGGCCTCTCTGAGCCTTAGTTTCCTCCAGTGAGAGGGAAGACGATGATACTAACCACAGGGGCTTCTTGGAGGTGTCAGTGAGGGCTGCGAGTACAAGCACAGTGAGAGCTGGAAGCCTCCAGGCAGGTGGGAGCCATGCTGTGGACAGGAAGTGCATCTGTCTCAACCCCTCCAGCCACACCTGCCCCCTCCCTCCATTTCTCTGACTGGCCCAGGATGCTGGCAAAGGGATTGCCAGCAGCTTCTGCCAGCACTGTCTTGCATAGAATTCCCAGGAGTGAACCAGCCTGGCAGGGAGTTTGAGGTCAGAAGAAGAAGCCAAAGTAAGGACAATTCCATGTCCTACAGATCACAGTCCAGAGCCTTGGCCTCCAAATGTGTATGCCCCAGAAAAATACAAGATGGCTTTTTCATGTCCCTTTCCTTCTCCTAAAATAAAATTCATAGATAGAAACACTTCTACACAGATAATTTTAGAATCTCAGTAGAATCCCCTAACTGAAATGTAACACAGACCTGGACAGAACATACGCAGAGTATAATACACTGCAGGTTCCTGCTGGGACACGGGGTGTGACCAGGGAACTTGGCAGGTATCTGCTTCAACCACATGATCACTGATGAAATTCCTACAAATGCCCGCAGACAATGGAGGGCCCTATGGCAGCTCAAAGACCACAAGAGAATACTAATGGGATTTTCAGAGATGGAAGATAGAAATCCAAAATATAATTATACATCAATTAATAAAATTGTGCCATGCTGGGATAACTCAGTATACATTGAATAGTTGTCCTTAGCTCAAATGATATTAAATAGGTTTTGTTCCTATATAAATGCTCAGCAGATGGTCAGAATTCAGGGGAACCCAGGAGAATCTTCTGTGAGGGACATTTGTGTGCACCTTGTCTGGACACCTGACACCCAGCCCCAGCTTGGCACCCAACACTAAGGAACTATAAATGCCACTGCAGGTTTCCATGGTGCCGCTAGCTGGCAGTGCCACTCCTGTTGAGAAAGTCTGGCCCCAATTTAGGAATCAAAAATGGGGGGAGAAAATTGGATCCTTTAGGAGCCATACGAGTTTGTAGCAGCACAGTTATAACAGTAGCAGTGGCTCAGCCGGGGGAGATCAGCAGGAAATGAGCACCTGCTGGGACCTAGAACTGGCAGGAAAGGTCCGGCTAGGAGTGAGATCACACTGAGATGCCGTTCATGAGTCCCTCTGGGTTAAGTCATTTATACCGTTCCTGCCACGTGCTGGGGACACCATCTCCACCCTAGAGTGGCTCCTGGTCTGGAAGCGCAGAGCACGACGTAATTACAAAGTCATGTGGGTCACCACGAAAAGCCATACATGGCCTGAGCTGCCTGGGGAGGGAGCTTCTAGGAGGACGTGACTGGCAGGATAGGTTTGGTGGGTGCACAGGAGCAGATGGAAAGCTCCCGGGTAGGGGTGAAGGGAGAGGCCTCAGGCTACAGGTGACAGACCCAAATGGGTCCGTTTTAGGGAGCAGGGCAGGGTGGTGGGAAAAGGGGCACCAGGATGACACAAGCAATGCATCATCACGTAGACCCTGTAGAAGCCCTTGGGTGTTAGCGGGTGGAAGTTTTCACCCGTGTGCACCTCCTCAAGGCTATGATCAGGGCTGAGTCTCCATCTCCCATCCTCAGCACTGTGCTTAGCACAGGGGAGGCCTCTGTCAATGTGAATCGTTAAGTATCCTGTGTTGGGGGCCTCCTGCTTCTCCCCTGTGGGACTTAGAAAAAAGAAAGTGACAAGGACATGGTGTCCCCCTCCCCCCTAAAGGAACCAGACCCCTGCACACAGAGGGGAACACACGCCCCAGCTGGTCAGGCAGGGATGATCTGATCTCCTGCTTAAACCGAAGCTTCACACCGGTTCCACCCAGTTTGCTGGGCATCAGATCACAGTGGAAACAGGCAAATCCATGTAGTCAGAACAGATCAACTATTGCCAGGGGCTGAGCAGAGGTGGGAGATGGCAAGTGACTGCTACCGGGTGCAGAGCTCCCTCTCAGAGGGATGCAGCGCTCTGGAACCAGACAGCAGTGCTGGAGAAACAACAGGAAATGTACAAAAACCTCCTGACTTGACACCTGAAAGCGGTAACTTTGATGGTAGGTGCATTTAAAAAAAAAAAATCAATGGTGGGAGACGCCTGTGGCTCAGGAGTAGGGCCCTTGACCCAGATACCTGGGGTGGTGGGTTCAAGCCCGGCTCCAGCCAAAACTGCAAAAAAAAAAAAATTCAGTGGAAACAAAACAAAACACATCTGCAACATGGATAAAATTTAGAGAAGGGCCCATCGACCCATGAGTGGATTAACAAATTGTGGTATATGTACACCGTGGAGTACTATGCAGCCATAAAAAAGAAGGAGACTTCACATCTTTTATGTTTACCGGGATGGAGCAGGAACATATTCTTCTTAGTAAAGTATCTGAACAATGGGGAAAAAAGTATCCAATGTACTCAGTACTACTATGAAATCAATATATAATCACCTACACACTCATACGAATGGCAAAACATAACTATAGTCTAGAAAGTAGAAGAGAAGAGGAGAGAGAGGGGAGGAAAGGGGAGCTATAGGAGGAGGGAAGGTATTTGGGGGACCTCACCTAATGTGCATGATGCAATAGTACATTTCAAAACTATTAAAGAATGAGTACAGTTGTGATGGATGAGTTACTTAGTTCCATGTAAGCATTTCACATTGTATGTCAAAGCAGTACCCTGAACCCCACAAATGCATTAAGGTACAAAGTTTTCATTTAATAAAAAGCAATTTTATGAAATTGGAAAAGGGACGTTAGGTACCATGAGAATTATGATTTGTCTCTTTTTCTGTGACAAATCAGCTCTTTTTTTTCCCCTTTTCAGGATATACACCGAGGACTCTTTGTCCAGCAGTTCAGGCCCTCACAGAAGCTGCAGCCAAGGATCAAGCTCAAGCTGTTTGGCCACTCGGGGCCAGGAAGACCACCCTGGTGGAGTCTCTCAAGTGAAGGCTGCTGAGGTGCTGGCCCAAACTGTCCTCCAGTAGCTGCAGCAGATTCCCGCCCTCGCCCCTGGCCACTAAGCCTGCAGGTAGGAGGCCCCTCCAGGGCCCTTGACCTATAGGCAGTGACTCTGCACTGCTCTGTTAGGAGAGAAGGTTCTGTTTCTGTGGCTTGATCCGGTGCCTTTAGTGACTTTCAATTATGGGTCAGGATGGCTGGTGGCCTTATGTGAGTCCCTCTGGTCCAGTGATGGCAAACTGCCCTGATAATAGCAGAACAAGGGCCTCGCAGACATCACAGCCACAGAAACTGAGGCTTATCATGCAACTATGCATGTGGCCCTCCTCAGGGCTCTGTCCTTGGAGGCAGAAGATACAGACCACATGGGCCCAAGCACAGCACAGTGAAGTAGGGCTGGGGGAAACCTCCCCTCTCATGCTTCTTCCTGGAGGACTGCAGGGACACCCAGTGTTGTGAGGACCTGGAGCAGCAAAGTCAGATCCCCAGGGAGCCCCTTTCCTGCTCAGGTCAAAGTAAGTCAGGTAGTGGCTTCCAAAGGCCCCTCAGTGTTTCCACGTCTGTTGGTCTGGTCACAGGGACCCTACTCGGGAAGCTACACCGTCTCCATGACCTTCCACAGACAAGGTTACAGATTCACAGCAGGGCTGGCAGGACTCACTCCCAGCACTGCAGGGCTGCCTGTCCTCCGAGGAGAGGGGCCCCTGCTGGGAGCAGAAGACAGAGCCCTCTTGGCCATGGTTGTTCCTGAACCCTTTTGGAAGGAATTGATTGTTTTGAAGATACGAATAGAGGCCTTAGTAGAGTTTCCCACACAAAGTCAATTTGTGCTGTGTGCCTCGAATTTATACAAAAGAAAACAGATCTGTCCCTAGGTGGAACACCAAAGTGTTAAAGTCTGCTTTGGTGGCTTCCTTTCTCAGTGAGGGAGGAGGTCTGAGGAGCATGTGTAGCCAGGGGACACTGAGATTTACACACCCTCTTCCACTTCCTTTCTCTGAATACAGTAGAATTGAAATGCAGGGAGGCAAGACTAACTAGAAAGGATTTCTAATTCATGTGATGCAATATGGCTGGGACACATGCTAATAATTACTGAGCCCCAACTGTGCCAGGAACTGGGCAGAATAAAGTACGTGTGACTCCTTAGTCAAGCCACACCACAGCCTTCCAGGGAGTTTCTACCACCATTTTACTGCAGCCTGGAGTGGTCAGGTGGCTGCCCTGAGTCTCACAGCCGGTGAGCCAGTGTCTGGTGCCTGAGCCAGCGCTCACTAGTGATGCTCTGGGAAGATTATTTAAGGCACTCATTTTCCAGATTTGATGATCACTGCCCTCCTCTGTGGGTGTCCAGGTCAGTGTCACCTTCTCGCTCTGCTCCTCCCACAGTTCCTTCCGTCACCCCGAGAGAGAAGCAGCTCCCTCCTGCTTTGGGGTAAAGTCCCTGTACTGTGAGTGGGTATAAGCAGGGGTATGTGTGTGTGATGCAGGTGTCACTGACCAGGATTTCTGCGAGGCCTCCTCAGGTGTGAAGGTCATGCCCCTGGCATGTGAGGTTCCAGGAGGGAGAGATTTCACCTGTTGCTCCACACTCAGCCTCAGAGGACAGGCACCCCTCCATCATCTCCCTCTGGTCAGTTTTCCAAGCTAGTCTTTGACGCATGTCAGGGTAGCCGCTTTGTAAACTTGCCCCACCAGGTGACAGCAGCCTCACCAGTGCTTAGAGAGAAGTGGGACCTGGGAGCTATGACAGAACATCCTTTGGAGGGGACTAGAGGAGCCCCCAGCTGCCCTCAGCACGTGACCTTAGGAGTCTGATGAGGAGGCTGCTCCCCTGATCCTCGGCACCCCCATAGTCGGAGCAGCTTCCCCAGTCCCATGGCTGTTTCTAATTCAAGCCAACTGGCCAGGGGTGCACGGCTCCTGCTACCGTGTGGTTAGGCAGGGGGACACTGCTCTTCCTTCAGTCCCTGCCATTCAGTCCTTTAGAACCCATCTGCTGTCCCATTATCTCAGGGGCTGCTGGCCATGACTACTAAGGGGAATTGAAGGGAGAGACAGTCCCATATGTGTCCCCTGCTCCTGGGAGCCAGTGTCTTTGTGGTCTCAGAAAGTATAGCTCTGAGAAAGTCCTCTGGGGAATTGCAAGTCTTAAGAGAGTGACATTACCAGAAAGATGCAGGACAAGGCAAAGGGACCCCAAAAGGTGGTCTAGCTTGTATGGTTGCTGCTCCTTGGGGACACAAAAACCAAAGGTGTATATAAACCTCTTTAGAAGCGAGACCCTGGGAAGGACCCCGTAGGATTAGCAGGGCTCATACTGACCTGGGACCCAGGTGCTGCCACCTCCTCTCGGGTGATTCCCAGGTTGTGTCATGAACTCATTTCAGAGAAAAGAAACCTGAGCTCAGGGACATCGGGTGTGTTTGCCTAGGCAAAGTGGAAGGGCCCTGTCTGACAACTGCAGTAATCCATTGAGAATGAAAGGGAGGAGAAAGCCTGAATTTGTTGCTCACCTTTATAATCCAGATATTTCACCTGTAGTGAGATGTTTGCAGTCTTGTGGAAGATCAGAAGCTTTGGGCACACTGGTTTGGCCTCCCTGCCTGGTTAGTGGGGAGGAGGGCAGCTGCCGCACCTCAAGGGACACAGGCTCTGCATTTCACGAAGGTCTCGCTCACCCCTTCCCCCAACCCAAAGGAGCAGGAGAGGGAGCACAGAAGCCCAAGTCTGTTCTAGAAGAAAATTTAGTCTGTTAACTGTCACATTTCAAATCAGTGGATAAAGGACAGTCCAGTGGAACAGGAATGCATGGGAGGGTGTGACCCCTGGGTAACGTCACCTGTATTTAATACCAGAGGGGGAATTTGGGCCCAGATGTGTTGGGAGTACCTGGCAAGGACAGAATAGGTGTTGGCCCCACTAAGGGCCACATTGCTTAATGCCCACACGGCCCCTCTGCTTCAGAGTTGTGGGTGGAGTTTTTTCCAGACAGTCCTTGGAAGAAAGGGGACTCATTTGCAGTTAATTGCAGCATCTGTTCAAGGTATAAGGAGGCAGGAGGCTGTGCTGCAGGCCCCACAGCACTTTCTCCCCTGCCCATGTGGGATGAGCTCCTCCTGGTGGGTGCACCTGCAGCCTCTTGTCTGAAGGGGCTGCTGTCAGGAGGCCTACCTCAGCAGCTGACCCCAATGGTGTTTGGGACAGAGAAGATACCACCAGCACTGACTGGCCAGGTCACCAGTCTCTTGTCAGCCTCTCAGCTTGTGTGTCAGCACCAAGCAGCACCCTGGAAAAGCAGAGCTGGGCACAGATATAAAGCACTGTGGGACTCTCAGACAGGACTGTGCATGCCGTGGACTGGATGACACAGCATGGCTTTGCTGGACAACTAAGGAAAGTCCACACCTGAGCATGGTCCTCCCAGGATGGGACCTTATTCTGGAAGTAGCTGCATTGTCCCTCACAATGGCACTGCGCCTGCCTGGTAGACCAGGCTCCGCTCACTCCCAGGCCAGGGGTCTGCAACTTGTAATCTCTCAAGATTTGTCAGGCCCTTTTCCTTTCACAGAAAGATGCCCACGTGGGGACATTTATATCATCAGACAGCAAAAGTTTGCTTCCTTTCAGAATTTTGGCCCTTTGCCATCACCATTCTCTTGAGAATGCTGGAGGCAAAGGCTGAGTTTGAGCCAGGAGACAGGACGGGACATGTGTCCTCCTGGTGGGCAGATGCATCTGACCTGTTTCCAGCAGCTCAGAGCAGGACCAACTCCCTCAGGAGGCCAGTCAGCCCGGGCTTCCTTGGATGATCAGTGGAGCTTGAGAGGAGGGTGGCGAAAGGGTGGTTGCAGGATTCTGGCTGACACATCTCAGAGCTCCTGGACAGGCATTCAGGCTGGCAGTGACCTCTAGTGAGCCTCACACCACCATTGTCTAGCTGACACATGCGTCACTCAGCCTTGTGGACACTAAGGCTGTGGAGTGGTGCCCCACAGGAGGAAGGGCAACATCAGAGGTCACAGGTGGAGTAAAGTGCAGGAAGGGCACCTGAAGGGACCTCCTGATGCCCCCAGAACAGCCTGTGGGCAGGGCCCTCTGTACCACCAAGCAGTAGTCAGCAAAGGGAAAGATTTCCTTCTGGGATTTCAGCATTTCCCAAGAAATTGTTCCTTTAGTAATACTAAGTATCAACACCATCCTGACCTCTTATCCTCCCAATAAGAACTGTCACTGAGGAGAAATGACTGCAAATTACCAAACAGTGTCTGCTTCACTCAGCAAGTCCCTGCCCATATTATTGACCCTGAGAAGTGGTCATCTGGACACAAGGTTTGGCCCTGACAGGTGACCTAGACACAGTTTCCAGGTCATAGCTAAATGAATAAACTTATTTTAGGTAAGCACCGTAGCTTTTGTAAGACTTGGACTATGATGTCCAGAGAAATACATTAAAGTGTTGGCTATTTTGACAAGGTTGGGGAAGCTGAGGCCTTTGGGGCCACATGTGATCTTGGGATCATTGAGTGAAGCCTTTTTATTGAATACAAATTTTACAGAACAAATCCCTTTCTTGTTTGTTGTCTTCTTACCTTTCTGTTTGCCAACTTTTCTGATTGTATAATCTGAAGTGTATGTGTGTGTTTGCATGATTTTAAGAATAAGTCTGATCTCATTGCCCCTCCTCCTTTCCCTGTATCCAGCCCAACCTTTGGGTCTTCTTTCTTTCTTTTTCTTTTCTTTTCCTTTTTTTTTTTTTTTTTTTTGTCTGAGAGTCTCACTTTGTCGCCCTTGGTAGAGCGCCATGGTTCACAGCAACCTCAAACTCTTGGGCTCAAGTGATTCTCTTGCCTCAGTGTCCAAAGTAGCTGGGATTATAGGCACAAGCTACAACGCCTGGCTATTTTTAAAGATGAGGTCTCACTTTGGCTGAAGCTGGTCTTGAACCTATGAGTTCAGTCAATCCACCTGCCTTGGCCTCCCACAGTGCTAGGATTATAGGAGTGAGCCACCAAGCCTGGCCCTTTGGGTCTGCTTTTTCCTTCTCATCCCCTTCTTTAGATTATCCCATTATCCCCTTGTTCAGTCTTAAAGGTTTGGTTTTACATACAGGATTACCTTTGTATTTGGAGCACAAATTTTGAATGTCAGATTGCCAAGTGAAATGTCACTTTCTTAGTGCCTTTCAATGTCTGCAGAGTGAATTGTGTACTCGCGATCCTTCCTAGTACCATTCAGCACCTTGAACCCCTTCCCCAGTGTATCTGCTCATAAATACTTAGGAGCACCCACTTGGAGCCAGGCCCTGAGGCAGACAGACAGCTCTGCCCACACCTTGTTGGTGGCCCAGAAGGGATGGGAGGCTGATAGGCCAGTGAGCAACTGGGAGAGTGAGGACACCCTGGGGCTGTGCTGGGCAAGCACAGTCTCTATTCTGTCACCAGGAGAACCAGATTTGCTCTCAGCTAGCCACCAACCCCACATATTCCACCATTATTTATATGATAGTCTCTTTAAACTGGCTCACCTTTCCTTATTTACTAAAATACCTTGGTTTAAAAATGGACCACTTAAAATCCTTTGCCTAAAGAGAAAACCAGCACCACTGCCATAATAAAACTAAATACAGTGAACACAAACCATGTGATTACAGTTTGACTGCATGCTCATGGCCAGTCCCTGTTATGAAAAGGGAAGATGAGCAAGTATTGAGGAGATGCTAAAATCTTAAGGCTGCAAACTGAGACTTGCTGTTAGAGTATCTGAAAGGCCTTCTAGAAAACTTTAAAATGGAAAACTTCTGGGTTTTGTGACTCGGCATTATTTAGTGCCATGGCCTACTACTGCCTAAAATCACTTTGCATCCAACATAAAACAATCCCGTGTGTTAGAGAGAGAAGCCGCCCAGCGGGAGCTAGAGCCATGGAGAGGCACAGCTGCTGTCAGAGAAGCGCAGGAAGACCCAGAAGGGAGGAAATCCTGGCCCTTCTTTCCTCCCACCCTCTCCAGTGCCTCCCCTTGGCTGGCCCTAGGCAGACACCAAATGACAAGCAAGCCTGGAGATGCAGCCCCTAGGCCAGCCTCTCAGGGTGCAAAGCAGGGCAGGTGAGGGTCTTAGGGAGGTAGAAGGGAAGGGAAATGCCACCGCCTCCCTGGGAATTCCTGTGCCCAGCACACTTGGGGGCACACACCACCCAGCCTGAAGCCAGACTAAGGTGGGGACAGCAAGGCGGGAGGGAGACTTGCGTCCTATCTGGCCAGCAGTCTCTGTGAGCATCAACAAGGCTGTACCCGGGCTCTGAGAATGTGAGCATGCGCAGCTGCAGCATTATGTTGGAGCCTGACCTCACCAAAGGAATGCTAGAGGTGTTCCTGGCCCTGTCCTGCCAGCCACACTGCTCCACCAACGACCAGTCCACCAAGGCCATCGACATCCAGAATACCTATTTGAATGGTATGCACCACCTGGTCCAGGGAGGGATCTCAGGTTTGCCTTTGACAGGGCTTAAGTCATTTCCCAAAGGGAGCTTGTCCGTGCCCCATGTGTCGCATCTGCAGCTATAGTAATTTACATTCCCACAACAGTGTGTAAGAGTTCCCTTTTCTGTACAACCTCACCCCAGCATCTGTTAATTTTTGTCTCGTATCATAGCCATTCTAGTTGGAGTAAGTTGATATCTGATTGTTGGTTTGATTTGCATTTCCCTCACCATTAGTGATGTTGAGCACTTTGTTGTGTATCTGCTGGCATTTTTTCTTTTCGGAAATAGTCATTCATATCCTTTGCCCACTTATTTATTTATATTTTATATTAATATAAGGATACAAATGATGAGGCTACATTATTTGGGTTTCTGAAGTAAGGTTCAACTTGTAGTTGAGCCCTTCACCCAGACACGTGCGGCAAACCCTTAGTTGTGCCCATTAGGTGAGAGCTTACCAATTGCCCTCCCTCCTCCTTTCCCCTTGCCCCTTTCCCTCCTCCCCTCTCCCCTCCAACTTGAATATTATTGTTTTTCTCTCTTGTGGGCATGTAGTTGTTTATCTATTGGTTTCATATTAGTATTGAGTACTACTTTTAAAGGATTTTTTGTTTGTTTGTTTTCTTACTGTTGAGTTGAGTTCCTTGTATTTTGTGGATATTAATCCTTTCTCAGACAAATAGTTTGGTAATGTTTTCTCTCATTCAAAATGTTGTCTCTTTGTTCTGTTGATTGTTTCCTCAGCTGTGTAAAAGTTTTTTATCTTTAGTCCCATTCATTTGTTTTTGTTTTTGTCTCCTGTGCTTTTGAGGTTTTAGCTGTAATATCTTTGCAAGAATAGTGTCCTGAATTGTGTTTCTCCATATTTTCTTCTCATAGTTCTATAATTTCAGGTTGTGCATGTAAATCTCCAATCTATCTTAAGATGATTTTTGCATATGCTGAGAGATAGGGGTTCAATTTCATTCTTCTGCATATAGATGCCTAATTTTTCCTGTATCATTTATTAAAGAGGGTGTTCTTTATCCAATTTGTGTTCTTGGCACCTTTGTTGAAAATCACTTGGTGAGGCCAGGTTCAGTGGTTCACACCTGTAATGCTAGCACTCTGGAAGGCTAGTGGATTGCTTGAGCTCAGTTGTTTGAGATCAGCCTGAGCAAGAACAAGACCTGTCTCTATTAAAAATAGAAAAAAATATAGCCGGGCCTTGTGGTGGACACCTGTTGTCTCAGCTACTTGGGAGACTGAGGCAAGAGAATCACTTAAGCCCAAGAGTTTGAGGTTGCTGTGAGCTGTGAACCCACAGCACTCTACTGAGGGTGATATAGTGAGACTCTGTCTCAAAAAAAAAAAATAGCCAGGGATTGTGGTGCAGGCCTATAGTCTAGCTACTCAGGAGGCTGAGCAAGACAGAGGATCGCTTGATCCTAAGAATTTGAAGTTGCTGTGAGCTATGTGCCACAGCACTTCTACCTAGGGCATGGAGTAAGACTCTGTCTCAGAAAAGAAAGAAAAGAAAAGAAAGCAAAGCAAGGAAATTCAATTGCCATTTGTGCCATGGCTCTTTGTGTCTATGTGATATTACCAATACCATGCTGTTTTGCAATAATATGAGTAAAAGTCAGATAATGTGATGCCTCCAGCCTTGTTCTTTTCACTCAGGATTACTTTGGCTATGCAAGATCTTTTGTGGTTTCATATGATTATGTGTTTTTTTTTTCTATTTCTGTGAAAAGTGATATTGTTATTTATTTTTTTTGTTTTGAGACAGACTCTCACATTGTTGCCCTCAGTAGAGTGCCGTGATGTCATACCTCACAGAAAACTCAAGTTTTGGGGCTCAGCAATTCTCTTGATTTAGCCTCATGAGTTTCTGGGACTACAGCTGCCCGGCTCTTTTTAGAGATGGGGGTCTTACTCTTGGTCAGGCTGGTCTCAAACTCCTGAGCTCAGGCAATCCACCCACCTCAGCTTCCCAAAGTGCTAGGATTGCAAGTGTGAGCCATCATACCCGGCCAATATTTTTTCTTAAAATTTCTATGGAATAATTAATAATACATGGGATATATAATAAATACAGCTAAAAAACAGGAAATGCTTAGGGAGTATGGAAGTAAATCACAATATCTATGGAAATGCAATAGAAAACAAATTTATTTTAATTTATTCAGGGAAAAGCTTATTTAGAGAATCATCGTGGCTCCACTGGTGATTTGCATGAAAAGAAGTAAGTTTGGACACCTATATTTCAGCATCTATATTATCTAAAAATACATAGATCAAAACTTTTAAATGTAAAATAAATAAATTTCATGACTTAAAATTTAGGAGAATGTATTTTTAAACTAAGTAGGTACTGGAGAGCTGGGCAAGGTGGCTCATGCCTGAAATACCAGCACCTGGGAGGACAAGGCAGGTGGATTACCTGAGGTCACAGGTTCGAGACCAGCCTGAGCCAGTGTGAGACCTTGTCTCTGAAAACAGCTGGGCATTGTGGCAGGTGCTTGTAGGGAGGCTGAGGCAAGAGAATTGCTTGAGCCCAAGACTTTGAGGTTGCTGTGAGTGGTGACGCCACAACCCTCTACTGAGGGTGACACAGTGAGACTCTTTCTCAAAAAAAAAAAAAAAAAAGGATTCATAAGTAGGTACTGGGAAACTTTCTAAACCAAGATAGGAAACCATAGAAGTTTTTGACTTGTTGCCCACAGCACAGTAGTTATAGCACCAACCACATACACTCAGGCTGGCAGGTTTGAACCTAGCCCGGTCCAGCTAAAAAACAATGACAACTGCAATTAAAAAAAAAAAAAAAGGCGTTGTGGCAGGCATCTGTGGTCTCAGCTACTTGGGAGGCTGAGGCAAGAGAACCGCTTACCCCGAAGAGTTAGAGGTTGCTGTGAGCTGTGACGTCATAGCACTTAACTGAGGGTGACATAGTGAGACTCTGTTTCAAAAAAAGAAAAAAGAAAGAAACAAAGAAAACAATAGACGTTTTCAGAGAAAACATACTAATTTAGCAACTTAACATTTTTTTCTAATTTTTTTCTGGCAAGTGAATTCCATAAACAAAGGAAGGATAGAATAGACTTGGAAAAAAATATTTTAACACATTTGACGGATAAAAGGCTACTATCCATAATATTTGTATTTGAAAAGCTCACCAAAATTGGTAATCAAAGGGTAAATGTGTGAAATGGAAAAAATGCTAAAGTGGAGAAGTGCTCACATGTTCTCCTGCTACCCCTGAAGCCCAGGCACACACTCGGGGAAGGTGTGTGCCTTCCTCCTGTCCCACCTCCTGTTGCATCC